>NC_041381.1:420876956-420890572 GCF_002162155.2 Triticum dicoccoides
GGGGGGGAGTAGAACTTGATGAGGTAACAGTACATGCTCCCTTATTGGAAAGTAGTCCATCACAGAAATCGGTTCCTGTGACGTCTATACCAATTAGTGAGGAAGTTAATGATGATGATCATGAAACTTCAGATCAAGTTGTTACTGAATCTCATAGATCAACCAGAGTAAGATCCGCACCAGAGTGGTACGGTAATCCTGTTCTGGAGGTTATGTTACTAGACCATGACGAACGAACAAACTATGAAGAAGTAATGGTGAGCCCAGATTCCGCAAAATGGCTTGAGGCCATGAAATCCGAGATGGGATCCATGTATGAGGACAAAGTATGGACTTTGGTTGACTTGCCCGATGATCGGCAAGCCATAGAGAATAAATGGATCTTTAAGAAGAAGACTGACGCTGACGGTAATGTTACTGTCTATAAAGCTCAACTTGTTGCGAAAGGTTTTCGACAAGTTCAAGGGATTGACTATGATGATACACTTCTCACTCGTAGCGATGCTTAAGTCTGTCCGAATCATGTTGGCAATTGCCGCATTTTATGATTATGAAATTTGGCAAATGGATGTCAAAACTGCATTCCTGAATGGATTTCTGGAAGAAGAGTTGTATATGATGCAACTGGAAGGTTTTGTCGATCCAAAGGGAGCTAACAAAGTGTGCAAGCTCCAGCGATCCATTTATGGACTGGTGCAAGCTTCTCGTAGTTGGAATGAACATTTTGATAGTGTGATCAAAGCATATGGTTTTATACAGACTTTTGGAGAAGCCTGTATTTACAAGAAAGTGAGTGGGAGCTCTGTAGCATTTTTGATATTATATGTGGATGACATATTGTTGATTGGAAATGATATAGATTTTCTGGATAGCATAAAGGGATATTTGAATAAGAGTTTTTCAATGAAGGACCTTGGTGAAGCTACTTATATATTGGGCATCAAGAACTATAAAGATAGATCAAGGCACTTAATTGGACTTTCACAAAGCACATACCTTGACAAAGTTTTGAAGAAGTTCAAAATGGATCAAGCAAAGAAAGGGTTCTTGCGTGTGTTACAAGGTGTGAAATTGAGTAAGACTCAATGCCCGACCACTACAGAAGATAGAGAGAAAATGAAAGATATCCCGTATGCTTCAGCCATAGGCTCTATCATGTATGCAATGCTGTGTACCAAACCTGATGTGTGCCTTGCTATTAGTTTAGCAGGGAGGTACCAAAGTAATCCAGGAGTGCATCACTGGACAGCGGTCAAGAACATCCTGAAATACTTGAGAAGGACTAAGGATATGTTTCTCATTTATGGAGGTGACAAAGAGCTCGTCGTAAATGGTTACGTTGATGCAAGCTTTGACACTGATCCGGACGATTCTAAATGTCAAACCGGATACGTGTTTATATTGAACGGTGGAGCTGTCAGTTGGTGTAGTTCTAAACAAAGCGTTGTAGCGGGATCTACATGTGAAGTGGAGTACATAGCTGCTTTGGAAGCAGCAAATGAAGGAGTCTGGATGAAGGAGTTCATATCCGATCTAGGTGTCATACCTAGTGCATCGGGTCCAATGAAAATCTTTTGTGACAATACTGGTGCAATTGCTTTGGCAAAGGAATCCAGATTTCGCAAGAGAACCAATCACATCAAGAGATGCTTCAATTCCATCCGCGATCAAGTCCAGGTGGGAGACATAGAGATTTGCAAAATACATACGTATATGAATATTGCATACCCGTTGACTAAGCTTCTTCCACGAGCAAAACATGATCAACACCAAGGCTCCATGGGTGTTAGAATCATTACTGTGTAATCTAGATTATTGACTCTACTGTAAGTGGGAGACTGAAGGAAATATGTCCTAGAGGCAATAATAAAGTTATTGTTTTATTTCCTTATATCATGATAAATGTTTATTATTCATGCTAGAATTGTATTAATCGGAAACGCGATACATGTGTGAATACATAGACAAACAGAGTGTCACTAGTATGCCTCTACTTGACTAGCTCGTTAATCAAAGATGGTTATGTTTCCTAGCCATAGACAAAGAGTTGTCATTTGATTAACGGGATCACATCATTAGGAGAATGATGTGATTGACTTGACCCATTCCGTTAGCTTAGCACTTGATCGTTTAGTATGTTGCTATTGCTTTCTTCATGACTTATACATGTTCCTATAACTATGAGATTATGCAACTCCCGTCTACCGAAGGAACACTTTGTGTGCTACCAAATGTCACAACGTAACTGGGTGATTATAAAGGTGCTCTACAGGTGTCTCCGAAGGTACTTGTTGGTTGGCGTATTTCAAGATTAGGATTTGTCACTCCGATTGTCGGAGAGGTATCTCTAGGCCCACTCGGTAATGCACATCACTATAAGCCTTGCAAGAATTGTAACTAAGGAGTTAGTTGCGGGATGATGTATTACAGAACGAGTAAAGAGACTTGCCGGTAACGAGATTGAACTAGGTATTGAGATACCGACGATGGAATCTAGGGCAAGTAACATAACGATGACAAAGGGAACAACGTATGTTGTTATGCGGTTTGACCGATAAGGATCTTATAGAATATGTGGGAGACAATATGAGCATCCAGGTTCTGCTATTGGTTATTGAGCGGAGACGTGTCTCGGTCATGTCTACGTAGTTCTCGAACCCGTAGGGTCCGCACGCTTAAAGTTCGATGACGGTTATATTATGAGTTTATGTGTTTTGATGTACTGAAGGTAGTTCGGAGTCCCGGATGTGATCACGGACATGACGAGGAGTCTCTAAATGGTCGAGACATAAAGATCAATATATTGGACGACTATATTTGGACACCGGAATGGTTCCGGGTGAGATCGGGATAATACCGGAGCACCGGGAGGTTATTGGAACCCCCGGGAGGTATATGGACCTTAATGGGCTTTAGTGGAAAGGAAGGGAAAGGATCAAGGGAGGGGGCACGCCCCCCAAGCCCAATCCGAATTGGGAGGGGGCCCGACCCCCCTTTCCTTCCTCCCTCCTTCCTCTTCCTTGCCCCTCCCTCTCCAAATAGGAAAAGGAGGAGTCCTACTCCCGGTGGGAGTAGGACTCCCCCCCTTGGGCGCGCCTCCTCCTCCTGGCCGGCCCTCTCCTCCCCTCCTTTATATACAGAGGAGAGGGGTGAGGGAGTCCTGGATAAGGGGGTATCCGGATAGCCGGACTATATACTTTTGCCGAACTGTTGGACTATGAAGATACAAGATAGAAGATTCGTCCCGTGTCCGGATGGGACTCTCCTTGGCCTTGAAGGCAAGCTTGGCGACTCGGATGTAGATCTCCTCCTCTGTAAACCGACTCTATGTAACCCTAGCCCCCTCCGGTGTCTATATAAACCGGAGGGTTTAGTCCATAGGACACAACAACAATCATACCATAGGCTAGCTTTTAGGGTTTACCCTCTCTGATCTCGTGGTAGATCAACTCTTGTAATACTCATATCATCAAGATCAATCAAGCAGGAAGTAGGGTTTTACCTCCATTGAGAGGGCCCGAACCTGGGTAAACATCGTGTCCCCTGCCTCCTGTTACCATTAGTCTTAGACGCACAGTTCGGGACCCCCTACCCGAGATCCGCCGGTTTTGACACCGACATTTGTGCTTTCATTGAGAGTTCCACTATGCCGTCGCGATAAGGCCTGATGGCTCGTCTCGTTGTGAAAGACAACATCACCTCTGTGGGACCCTGGATTTAGGCCAAACTCTCCGGCTTGGTGGCTTCGTTATGACCGCCCGATCGGCTGTTGCGCCAACAATGACTTCTCAGGTCATTAAAAATAGCCTTCACGTTGATTTGGAATTTGCCGAACAGATGGACCCAATGGAGCTCTTCTTCCTCAATGAGCTCTTGGATCGCATCGCCGCCCTGGGCGTCGCTACGGACTATGACCGGATCGGGCTTAAACCTGATCAAAGGGAGATTCACTCTCCACCGATCACCTACTAGATAGCGGTAGTGGAAGAGCATCATCCTAATTCTCCCTCCACTTTGAGGACGAACTATGTCCGGATTTCCGAGCTCTCCGAGCCGGACACCCGCTCGCGGGAGGACATGGCCCTGGTCCCGGACTCAGGATCGGGGGGCGGGCCGAAGAAATCGTGCAACACCCCAGAACCCGAGCCGTTAAGCTCGGAAGCTCCTTTGCCCCTGGGTCCCAGATCGGGTCGGGATTCAGATTCAAATCCGCCCACCCACCCAGATTTATTCAATCTTTCCCATATCAGACAAGAGCTCCAAGAAACAGTACATCCTTACTGGGACAGATTCCTCCTTGTGATAAATAGGGTCAAGGACTATCGCGAGGCAGGCGCAATCTCCCTCTTTTGCAAAAATTGCACGGACAAAGGGATTCTCAACGCTATAAGTCACCGTGAAATAGTACACTTCGCTGACTTAGCAGCCATAGTGCAAAAATACTGCGCGATGGAAAGCGCCTGGAAAACCCAATCAAGTTTTTGGGACAATCCGGCTCTAGACAAATCCTCTGTCTGAACTAAAAGGGTAAACTCTCGTAAGTCACCCGATTCAAGTACCCAAAAGATAAAGCCCGCCTCAAGGCACGAAAGCGTATTGGAAGAATGGCTAAACAGTCCGTGCAAGATCCATAGCACACCGGATACTATGCCAACGCATAGCCTTAGAGCATGTTGGATACTCCGACAGGTAGCAAAGAGCAGCGAGGATCTCCTCATAAAAAATATAGATTTACAGTCTTCAAGACTTTCGCCTCAAATAATAGGCGCAAGCGAGCTAAGCGCAGCCTCGTAGAAGTTTGCCACGTCGCAACAATAAACCCATGGAACGACACGGCTATAACTTACAATGCTAGTGACGAACCTCAATTTCGAACAGTCCGAGAACCAGCCTCTTTGGTCCTTAGCCCAATCATGGACGGCTTCAGGCTCACTAAAGTGCTCATGGACGGCGGAAGCGGACTAAACCTCATCTACGAGGAAACGCTTAACAAGACGGAAATTGACAAGAGCTGCATTGAATGGAGCAGCACGACCTTCAGGGGAATCATCCCTAGTCGGGAGGCACAATGTGCGGGAAAAATCACACTGGATGTGGTATTCGGCACGCCAGATAATTACAGGTCCGAAGAAATTACATTCGAAGTGGCTCCATTTAGCAGCGGATACCACGCCTCTTGGGGCGGGACGCATTCGCGAGCTTTTAGGCTATACCCCATTACGGGTACATGAAGCTCAAAATGCCCGGCCCCAATGGAATCATCACTCTAGCTAGCGATCCGGACGTCGCACTTCGTGCCAAAAATAAAACCGCCACCCTCGCCCTGGAGGCATTGTCAGAAGCCCTCACAGCCGAAGAACTGACAACACTGCGAGCAACAGTAGACAGAGACGACGTGATACTCGACAAGCGACCTAAATCCACCTCCTTTAAATCAGCGGACGAGATAGTCAAATTCCAGGTCCACCCAACGGACCCTTCGAAGACAGCTTCCATCGGGACACAGCTGAACCCCATAATAGACGCCGCACTGCGAGACTTCCTGCGCAAAAATTGGGACATTTTTGCCTGGCACCCCTCAGACATGCCGGGCATCCCACGCAGGCTGGCTGAACACAACCTCAACATACTAAAAGGATACAAGCGAGTAAAGAAGACTCTTAGACGCTTCTCAGAGCCTAAGCGGCAAGCCATGGGGGAAGAGCTAGCCAAGCTACTTGAGGCCGGATTCATCAGAGACATCAAACATCCGGATTGGCTAGCAAACTTGGTAATGATACCAAAAAAGGACAAATCCTGGCGCTTGTGTGTTGATTTCAAAGACCTAAATAAAGCTTGCCCTAAGGATCCCTTCCCCCTCCCCCGCATTGATCAAATAATCGATGCCACCGCAGGACACGACTCATTGTGTTTCCTCGACGCATACTCCGGATACCATCAAATAAAGATGGTGAAGTCCGACCAGGTTGCAACAACCTTCATCACTCCGTACAACCCCTTCTGTTTCAACACCATGCCCTTCGGGCTCAAAAATGTCGGCGCAACCTATCAACGCATGATTTAGACATGCCTGGAAAAACAAATCGGCAAGACAGTAGAGGCCTACGTAGACGACGTGATCGTCAAAACAAGACACGTCGAAACCTTAATAGACGACTTGAGGCTTACGATCGATAATCTCCGAACATACGACATCAAGCTCAACCCGAAGAAGTGTGTCTTCGGAGTACCCTCCGGAAAATTTCTCGGCTTCATCGTTTCCAATAGATGAATTGAAGCCAATCCGGCAAAAATCCGAGCTCTATCACAGTTGGCTATCCCAACAGACCTCAAGCAGATCCAGAAACTAACTTGATGTGTGGCTGCCTTAAGCCGCTTTATCTCCCGCTTAGGAGAAAATGCACTACCCTTGTATCGCCTTCTTAGACGCACCGAACACTTTGAGTGGATGGATGCGGCCACGACCGGACTGGAAGAAATCATGGCACTCTTGGCCACCAACCCAGTCCTGACCGCACCAAACATTGGCGAACCCATGCTATTATACATAGCCGCAACAAACCAAGTTGTGAGCGAAGTGCTCGTCGTCGAACGAGAGGCAGACGGACACAAGTTCCCGCTCCAAAAGCCGGTATATTACGTGTCCATGGTCCTCGCTCCATGTAAATCTTGGTACCCGCACTATCAAAAGATAGCGTATGCGGTCTTCATGGCATCCTGGAAACTACAACACTACTTTCAAGAGTGTTCGATCACGGTGGCCTCCAAAGTACCACTCAATGACATAATAAATAACCGCGACGCAATAGGCCGAATTGCTAAATGGGCTATTGAGCTCCTTCTGTTCGACATAACATACAAGCCACGACGGGCCATAAAGTCGCAAGTACTGGCTGACTTCATCGCCGAATGGACAGAGGTCGAACTCCCTAAAGAGTACGATGCGTACTCAAATTGGATCATGCATTTCAAAGGATCCAAAATGCTGGCCGGATTGGGAGCAGGTGTCGTCCTGACCTCCCCCACCGGGGATACAGTGTAGTACGTCCTACAAATATTATACACAGACTCCAACAATGCAGCCGAATATGAGGCTCTATTGCATGGTCTTCGGATGGCGGTCTCCATGGGCATTCAATGCCTCGAAGTGCGCGGGGACTCGAACCTTGCAATATCTCAGGTAAATGGAGACTTTGACGCCAAGGACCCGAAAATGGCGGCTTATCGCAATGCCGTCCTCAAAATGTCAGCTCGGTTCGAGGGGCTCGAATTCCACCATGTGGTCAAAGAAAATAACCAAGCGGCCGATATCCTCGCCCGCATCGGTGCTAGACGCGACCCTGTCCCACCTAATATCTTCTTAGAAAGGTTCTTCAAGCCGTCCGTGGCATGGGAAGGGGAGTCCGGCACTATTAGTCCGGCTCCAAACACAACCCCAGATTTTGAACCTTTAGACGTAATCGGAGGCTCTGCCACCGAAATAACATCTTCGGCCCATGAAATAATGGCTTTCATCGCCCCATGGACCGAGCCCTTCTTGGCCTACCTTAATAGGCAAGAGCTCCCCGAGGACCAAAATGAGGCGCGTTGTATTGTGCGACGCTCTAAAGCCTACAAAGTCCATGAAGGAGAACTCTACAAGAAGAGCCCCACCGGAGTGCTCCAACGATGCATCTCCGAAGAGGAAGGGTGGTAGCTCTTAGCCGAAATCCATTCCGGACTAGGCGGGCACCACGCGGCAGCCCGAGCTCTCGTGAGCAAGGCCTTTTGGACAGGATTTTACTGGCCGACAGCCCGGGCGGACGCACATGACCTTGTCCAACATTGCGTTGGTTGTCAACTATTTGCCAATCAGAGCCATATGCCCCCTACCGCTCTCCGAACGATCCCCATAACTTGGCCCTTCGCGGTCTGGGGCTGGATATGGTGGGACCCCTTAAGGGGGGAAGCCATAAGAAAAAATACTTATTGGTCATGGTGGACAAGTTCACCAAATGGATAGAAGCCAAACCAGTTAAAATGGCCGAATCCAGACTAGTGATAGACTTCATATCGGAGGTTGTACACCGCTACGGTGTCCCCCACAGTATCATCACTGACAATGGCTCAAATTTTACAGCCGAAGAGGTAAAAGCCTGGTGTGGCAAAATGGGCATTAAGCTCGACTACGCCTTTGTCTATCACCCCCAAACAAATGGTCAAGTTGAACGTGCAAATGGTCTTATCATGAGCAGCATCAAACCCAGACTAGTGCGATCCTTGAAGGAATCATACATGCATTGGGTCGAGGAACTTGACTCCGTACTCTGGGGGCTGCGGACCACGCCGAATCGCACCACCGGATACACACCATTTTTTATGATATACGGCGCAGAAGCAGTACTGCCCTGCGACATAATTCATGACTCACCTCGCGTGCGCATGTATGAAGAGAAGGAGGCCGAGTTAGACCGGCAGGACAACTTAGATGCTTTGGAGGAGGAGCGTGATGTCGCTAAAGCCCATTCCGCATTCTACCAGCAACAGGCTCGAAGGTATCAAAGCAGAGAAGTACGGGCCAAAACTTATAACATTGGCAAACTTGTTCTACGCCTACCTGAGAAGAAGAAGGACAAACTTAAACCCAAGTGTGAGGGTCCCTTCATCATTGATAAAGTTCTAACCGGAGGAGCGTACCGTCTGCGCAACGCATCTGATAACAGACTCGAGCCAAACCCATGGAACGCGACCAGACTCCGGAGATTCTACGCCTAGCGCCGAACCCAGTGTTCATCTCCTTCACTCCACTCCTTCAATTATGTTCCCTTTCCTCCTTTCTCTCCCCTTTTCTTTTTCTTTCTTTTCCTTTTTTTACAGCCTTAAAACTGTACGGATGCCCTGAGCATTCCGGCTACACTACGCGTGCACACTATACCTGGGGGCTTCCTATTCGGAAGCTAAATATAACCACTTTTAATGGCTTCTTGCCAGCCACATATGCATTTTTCTTTCCATATGTGCCTTTTCTTCACCATTATATGCATCGATATGACTTAAGTTTTGGCCATGCTGGGTTGCCTGGCTCTTGTATTTATGCCCTACGTTCCCGTTAATTCGGCTAGGGCATAAGGGGAGCACCTCTGCGATTGTTACTGCCGGTTGAGCCGGGTGTGTGCCTCAGACTGGGTGAAGCCGAAAGCTAGCGTTCTTAAGGGAACATTCGGTCGGCGAATAAAAGATGTCCTTGTTCATAACAATGAAAAAACCCAGATGTTTTGTTTCCCGCGCTTCTGTTCGCAGATCGGACATGCACATCGATGCATGCGTACCTAGAGAAAGGAACCCCTAACGGAACTATTCTCTCTGGAAGATGTTTCTTACTATCCATGTAATATAACATAACTAGTTGGGTACTTGTCTGTTCAAGAACTTATGACCCCTATGCCTGGTTTCCACGCATACCCCGGTTTTTCATAACTGTGCGGGTATTCGCACACACCCCGGACTGTCAGATCTGGGGGCTGAAGCGAAAAGGTCTGCCATGAAAAATGATTTTCAATCCAGCTAGGGAGTACATGAGCCCGTTCAAATTACATAATCATATCGACTAGCCGTACTCTTCCTCTATACCATCCAACAGGCTGTCTAACTTACAATCCTGCTGGGAATACTTTGCAGCTAACGCTACTTGATCATACACCAAACTAACAGGTATCTCTTGTCGATCTGGCCCAGCCGGTCCAACTTCGGCCATATGGTTAGGGTCAGCTTTGGCGTATCGCGTCTTCACCATGGCCCAAGGTTCTCTCGCACCTTGCCGGCAAGCTGACACCTTCCATAATCAGAAGCGACGCCGTGCTCCTTTGAGCATCTCTACAAGTTCACTCATACCTCCTGGCAGGGAAGCGGACGGCCACAAATCCTGGGCAATACCCTGCATCACCTGCCGAGCTCGCTCGTGCAGTTGTGAAAGCTCCTGCAGCATAGCACCTGCGGAACCGGGCATGTCCTCTCCAGGGTGCCCCGTTAACATACCTGCAGACATAACTCTGTCAATACGCCTCCTCGCCAAACTATACCACAGTTCGTTCAAGCACTTACTATAAATGCCGCGTCGAAGCCTCCGGTTCTCCTTCACGGAGTCCGCGAGCTGAGCCCGAACATCTTTCAATTCGACGCTCAGCTGGAGATTAACATCTTGCAGCTTATTCCTCTCCTGAATAGACTGCGTCAGCACGCGTTCGCCTGCCTTCAGCTGACTTCGGAGATGCAGCTCATCATCCCCCACAGTCTCCGGATTTCCTCCGGGCTTGTCTGCCGAATACTTCGTCAAATTCATAAACCATGCCGAACACGCAAACTGGTAGAAGGAAATTATTACCAGAAGAAATGTTTTTGGATTCCTCTTGTTCGGCTGCATTAGCCTTCATCCGGGCCTTATACTCCTCCAGCTCTTGAGACAACTGGGTATTCTTCTCTACAAGAACCTGTGCATTTAATGATCCTTAAATTAGTTGTGCCAACTGTTTCAAGTCTCAGGGGCTACCACTACACATACTTATTAAATTCTCTTACCCGTATATCCTTCACATACTGGTCCATTGCTCTAGCAAGTCCATCTTGAGCAGCGCGGATATAGGGATGTCCGGAATTGAAGGCATTGAATGCCTCTTCGGAAAAAATACCCTCGTGGAGTACGGCCCGTCGGCGCCGGTGATTCATGGCGCTCTCCACTTCTGAATTTGTGGCGGAAAGCATATCCGTATTCTCCGCATGAGGACAGTTTGGCACTATCCCCATATCAGACTCCGCCTGTGAGTCCGGTCTAGGAATCCGGCTGCTGGAGGCGTGGCTGGAAGGGTCCCCGGGCATAGTCCGGCGCTTCCTCACAGGACATAATTAAAGCCGTCACGCCTCAACAAATAGACCAAATATACCACGGGGCAAGTTCAATGAATACCTCTGCGCCTGTGTGCCGCTCCTAACCACCTTCCTTTTAAGCCTACCTTGTCTAGGCACCTCTTGCTGAGAGGCCCCTGCGGGTTCCGCACGGCGTCCCGACCGCCATTTCTATAAAAACACGGCGTGCGATCATAAGGTACGGCAAAGCGAAGGAATCCTTTCGGAAGCTTGACATTACTTCCATGCGACACGGGAAGCAATCCGCGATAATCCGTGATGATGGCCACCAAAGAGCCATCACTGCCGCCTGATAGAAAGTCCCGTCGATGAATTCCACGGATATGTCCGGATCTTCTTCAAATCCGGGGTCGAGAGCCCGGCCGGGACCCTCCGGCTGCGGAGGGGGGCTGTTGAACTCTTTCACGGCCCTCCTTAGTTCCTGTTTTGAAATAGCAAGGTAAATAATTTTGGCAAAGAAGGTAAGAACAGATAAAGTTGAGTAAATGACAACCACTTACCCAGCTTCGGGGGTTGTACATGGAAAATCCATCCCGCGGTTTGATGCGGAGGAACTCCTCTTCTTCTCCCTTGTACAATTCGGATAGTATCCTTGCCAGAGATGTGGCGGAGTCCGGACCTTTGCGACCATAGTGGGAGGCATCGTCTTCTCCATTGAAGTGCCACATGGGTTTTTCCCTATATTGAAGTGGCTGCACTCCCCTTATTATGCATATTGACATAACTTCAATTATTGCCAATCCTGATTTGGCCAGGGTTTGTATCCGGCTCATCAGATAGAAGACTTCCTTGTTTTCTTCCTCCTGGGGGCTCCGAGGGCGCCAGCTTTGGCATTTCTTCAGCGGAGTATTGGTAAACTCAGGAAGGCCCATCCGGACTGGGTCCGAAAGGGGAACGTCATCAACATAAAACCACTCCGAGGGCCAGTCTTCGGATGCCTTCGTGGGAGTACCGGACAGGTACCCGGTCTAGGCGATGCGCCATATTTCGGCTCCGCCCACTTGATATATAGATCCCTCCTGGTTGCGGGGGACAAGGCCAAATAACCTCTTCCATAGATCGAAATCAGCTTTGCAGCCCAGGAACAGCTCACAGAGGGCAATGTAGCCCGCAATGTGCAGTATGGAGGCGGGGGTAAGACTATGCAACTGGAGACCGTAGAACTCCAGGAGCCCGCGGAGGAATGGGTGGATTGGAAACCCGACGCCTCTTAGCTGATACGGGACAAGGCATACCCGCTCCCCCTGAGATGGGTTAGGGAATCTCTCCGCTTGCTCCCTGCCATTATAGGTGGCTAGTCCGGATCGGACGGGGACCATGTATGCGGGCAGAAGGAACCCTTTGGTCTGCAGCTCTATTAGGCGGCTATGAGGGATGGAACACTTTTCCCAATCCCCTGGTTTCAAGCTGGGGGAGCGGCGAGCGGGGCTGCGGCGACCGGTCATGATGGAATGACCTCTTTTGGGAGCGCCCTGCAGAATGCTTGCTTGGGGGAAGATGGTGTGATTTGGATCTGAGGATCCCCGTCTCTTCAAATAGACGGCTCACCTACGGGATTAGGGTGGCAAATGCAAAAATGCCATGGCCCCTCGTCTTCGATTGACACGTGGAGATGGCCATTATTGAAGCACAAAAGCCGAGGAGTACAACCTTACTGGGAGGCCGGACACTAGCTACTTACTATGACGGGTGCACCGGATTTGGAGAAGAACCCGCCTTGCAATGCCGAAGACAATCTGCGCGCCGGACTCATTGTCATTGAAGCCTGGTTCGGGGGCTACTGAGAGAGTCCTGGATAAGGGGGTATCCAGACAGCCGGACTATATACTTTGGTCGGACTGTTGGACTATGAAGATACAAGACAGAAGACTTCGTCCCGTGTCCGGATGGGACTCTCCTTGGCGTGGAAGGCAAGCTTGGCGATTCGGATGTAGATCTCCTCCTCTGTAAACCGACTCTATGTAACCCTAGTCCCCTCCGGTGTCTATATAAACCGGAGGGTTTAGTCCGTAGGACACAACAACAATCATACCATAGGCTAGCTTTTAGGGTTTAGCCTCTCTGATGTCGTGGTAGATCAACTCTTGTAATACTCATATCATCAAGATCAATCAAGCAGGAAGTAGGGTTTTACCTCCATCGAGAGGGCCCGAACCTGGGTAAACATCGTGTCCCCTGCCTCCTGTTACCAATAGTCTTAGACGCACAGTTCGGGACCCCCTACCCGAGATCCGCCAGTTTTGACACCGACAGGGGCACCCCATAGACACAACAATTGATCCCTTGGATCTCTTAGCCGTGTGCGGTGCCCCCCTCCACCATAATCGACCTTGATAATATCGTAGCGGTGCTTAGGCGAAGCCCTGCGTTGGTATAACATCATCATTGTCACCATGCCGTTGTGCTGACGGAACTCTCCCTCAAAGCTCGGCTAGATCGGAGTTCAAGGGACGTCATTGAGTTGGATGTGTGCTGAACTCGGAGGTGCCATGCATTCAGTACTTGATCGGTCGAATCGTGAAGACGTACGACTACATCAACCATGTTGTGCTAACGCTTCCGCTTTCGGTCTACGAGGGTACGTGGACACACTCTCCCCTCTCGTTTCTATGCATCACCATGATCTTGCATGTGCGTAGGAATTTTTTCTGAAATTACTACGTTCCCCAATAGCCGGGGGCACCGAGGGGACCGGGGGCGCCAGCACCGCGGCTGTA
>NC_041381.1:420890765-420892810 GCF_002162155.2 Triticum dicoccoides
GCCTCAAAGCTAGGGGCGGGCCAAGAGAGGCGCTCGAGCGCCCTAGGAGAGGCGTCAAGGAGCCCGCATCACCGGTGGCGGGAGGAACAGCCGGGGTACCTGTTGAAACGCAAACACATGCTCATCAAAGTAAACGTGCCAGGAAGTGAACAGACGGCGGGAGACGGGATCGTAGCACCGATATCCCTTGGAGTTGGAGGGGTAGCCGATGAAGATGCAAGCGACAGAACGAGGTGCGAGTTTGTGAGGAGCGGAGTCGGCAGTGCTAGGATAGCAAAGGCACCCGAAAATACACAAGCCGTCATAAGATGGGGTCGTACTGAAGAGAAGATGGTGAGGTGCATAGTTCAACCATGGGCGGCAAGGGCGAATGTTAAGGAGAAGTGAAGCAGTAGCAAATGCGTCCGGCCAGAAACGAGGCGGCACATTAGCATGGAACCGGAGCGTGCGAATGCAGTCGCTCAGAGTACGAAGGACATGTTCAGCTCGACCGTTCTGCTGTCAAGTATACGGGCATGTGAGACGAAAAACTGTGCCATGGTGTGACAAAAAAGTGCGGAAGGCAAGGTTGTCGAACTCTTTTCCATTGTTAGTCTGAAGAGCAAGGATGGGACGCCCAAACTGCATGCTGACATAGGAGTAAAAAGCCGTCAAAGTGGAGAGTGCATGTGACTTTCGTCGTAAAGGAAACATACACACATAGTGAGAATAATCATCAAGGATAACCAGATAATATAAATAGCCTGTACTAGGAACTGGAGAGGTCCACACATTGCTATGAATCAACAAAAAAGGAAAAGAAGCTATGGTGGTGGAGTTATTAAACGGGAGGCGAACATGTTTGCCGACACGACAGGCATGACAGGTGTGATCCTCTATCTTATTACAACTGAAACTGAAACTCCTAAGAATATGATGAAGTGTGACGGGGTTGGTGTCGGTGTCAAAACCAGCGGATCTCGGGTAGGGGGTCCCGATCTATGCATCTAAGGCTGTCACGCCCAATATGCGATACTATCCTAATGAGACTCGAAGGTCCCACCAAGGATAGAACCGCATATTGAAACGCTTTTGCAAGGTGGATATCATTACATTAACATTACATAATAGATGGGGATACATACATAAGGCATACAATTCCACACGAATACAACATCATCATACATAAGAGCATCATCCGATTAAGGATGAAACACAAATAGAAACTCAAATGACATCCACCCTGCTAGCCCAGGCTGCCGACCTGGAACCTATCCCCTGATCGAAGAAGAAGCAGAAGAAGAACTCCAAGACAAGCAAACATCGCTCTCGCGTCATGATCATCGCATAACCTGTACCTGCAACTGTTGTTGTAGTAATCTGTGAGCCACGAGGACTCAGCAATCCCATTACCATGGGTACCAAGACTAGCAAAGCTTAAAGGTAAAGGAAGGGGTAAAGTGGTGAGGTTGCAGCAGCGACTAAGCATATATGGTGGCTAACATATGCAAATAAGAGTGAGAAGAGAAGCAAAGGAACGGTCGTGAAGCTAGCAATGATCAAGAGGTGATCCTGAACTCCTACTTACGTCAAACATAACCCAAAAACCGTGTTCACTTCCCGGACTCCCCCGAAAAGAGACCATCACGGCTACACACGCGGTTGATGCATTTTAATTTGGATCCGGTGTCAAGTTATCTACAACCGGACATTAACAAATTCCCATCTGCCACATAACCGCGGGCATGGCTCTCGAAAGTTAATACCCTGCAGGGGTGTCCCAATTTAGCCCATGATAAGCTCTCGCGATCAACGAAGGATATTCCTTCTCCCAGGAAGACCCGATCAGACTCGGAATCCCGGTTTACAAGACATTTTGACAATGGTAAAACAAGACCAACAAAGCCGCCCGATGTGCTGACAAATCCTGATAGGAGTCGCACGTACCTTGTTCTCAAGGCACACTGGATAAGTCAAGCTACGAGTAAAACCAGCCCTCAAGTTTCCCCGAGGTGGCCCCGCAGGCTGCTCGGTTCGGACCAACACTCGAAGGAGCACTGGCCTCG
>NC_041381.1:420893033-420899745 GCF_002162155.2 Triticum dicoccoides
ACCCTCGGGCTCCGGAAACCCAAGGGAAAAATGCTTAGGTAGGAAAATGGTAAAACCAAGGTTGGGCCTTGCTGGAGGAGCTTTATTCAAAGCGAACTGTCAAGGGGGTCCCATAAATCACCCAACCGCGTAAGGAACGCAAAGTCCGGGAACATAATACCGATATGACGGAAACTAGGGCGGCAAGAGTGGAACAAAACACCAGACCTAAGGCCGAGCCTTCCACCCTTTACCAAGTATATAGATGCATTAATTAAATAAGAGATATTGTGATATCCCAACATAATCCTGACCACCATGGAGCAATCTTAAACTTCACCTGCAACTAACAACGCTATAAGAGGGGCTGAGCAAAAGCGGTAACATAGCCAAGCAACGGTTTGCTAGGAAGGGTGAAAAAGGTTAGAGGCTGACATGGCAACTTGGGAGGCTTGAAGAGCAAAAGATAGGTAGCGCAGCATAGCGATAGAACGAAGCAACTAGCATAGCAATGATAGTAGTGAGATCCAGGGTAGCGGTCATCTTGCCTGAAATCCCGCTAGGAAGAAGAACGAGTCCATGAAGAAGACGAAGCCACGAAGACGAACCAAGCGTAGACGAACGAATCCTCACGATCCCAACGAAACGAGAACTATCGAGAGAAGCACACAACATGGTAAACACACCACACATGAACAAGGCATGATGCTCAAACAAGTATGATGCAAGACAAGGCTACATGAAGCTACTCATGGCAAGAGATGATGCAAACAAAAGCAACTCATCAAGGCAAGTTTAAATGAGGCTGGAAACAACATATAACAAATCCGGTAAGTCCTCATATGCAACTTTCGAAATTGGTCCAGATCTGAATAAACCTTATGTTCAAGTTGTTAAACAGCAAGTTAAGATGCACCAAGATGATCTACATGAGATTCTAGTCAAGTTACGTATAAAGTTCATTTAGTTCGGAGCTACGGCCTAGAAGATATGAGCAAAACAAGTTAAACATGGCATTGATGCAAAATGCATACAAACATCAAGCAAACACCTCAAAACATGGATGCAACATGATAATATGAAACTACATGCAATTATAAGCAAGTTTCATATAGAGCACACTCAAAACGAAGCAACGGTGCAACGCATACACTCTACAAGTTACAGCAACAATCTGTCCAAAACAGCAACTAGGCATATTGCAAGCATCAAAACAACATGCTACAACATCCTAACATGATAACAAAAGGCATGGACATGATGTACAGGTAAAGCATGACAAAACATGAACACTGAGCTATCTCCAGAAATCACTAGAACATGCTCAATAACACATGGCAAGATTGCATATAATAATAGTTTACAGGCTTAGCAGAAATAACATCAGGTTGCAATGTTTAGGGCTATCAAACAACATGCTACAGGAACTTAACATGGCAAACAAAGGCATGGCATGATACTACTAAATGCATAGAACAAAAGTCCCTTACTGACCATGAGCCAAAAAGGATCAGAAGATATGATGGCACCCATGTAAACATGGCAAATGATATGACAGATTCAAACATGGCAGGAACAACGATAAGTAGGCATGTTGGTGAGCTTGTAACACTCACCACAGAGCATTTCATGGCATGTAAAGGCAACCAACAGTAATAAGACATGTTTATGAAGCTAATCATGGCAATAGCAAGTTCATAGGGTGCATGGATCACTATCAAAACACATGGCAAAACTGAACTTAATGTTAACAGGCTGACAGCAACATTATTTAGCAATTTGAGAGCAAGATTACAACAAGCTACAGCAAGCTATAATTGCAACCAGGGGCATGAATGGATAGAGGATGACAATTATAACAAAACATCCTTAGTGAACATCTCCAGATTATGCATAGAATGACTTGTAGCAGCAGGTTTACATAGCATCACAAAATAACAGATTCAGCCTAGCAAAACAGTAACAACAAGTACCCTACTTAACAAGCTCGATGCACTCACTATACAACTCACAAAAAATACATGGATGGCACCCCTGTAAATATGGCATGATTTAGTTCAAAACTCATGTAGAGCTCATGCTCATAGGATGCACACAGAAAATGCAACGAAAAAGACATCTCCAAGTTATAACAGTTTCAGCAGATTAACATCATATAGCACTCTTGCAACTACGATTCAGGCATCCAGATGAGCTCCAACAAGCATGGCACAATGGAATGAAATGAAGACCATCTCCTTATGAACATTTTGACATATTACACGCACAAAACGAAGCAGTATGCAGCAAGTTATGATGCGATGAACAGGGCATGAAAATGCTGAAATATAATGACTTGGAGAAAAATCCGGGGTCAACCTCGTTTCAGATCTAGGGTTGCGCACGGTCTTCAAGGCAGAGCTGGGCTCGCCGGAGACGAGCGGAGGCGCGGAGGCCGGAGTCGGCCGGGGAAAGGGCGCCGGCGGGAAGGAGGTGCCGGATCCGGGTGGCACCAGCCCGGATCTGGCCGGATGAGGCCGGGGCACGCGGGGACGGGCGGCGACCGGGGAGGCGGAGGCGAGGTCAGCCGGGCGGCGGCCGGTGGCGGCGATCGACGAGGCGGTACGGTGGAGGCGGACGGTGGCGGCAGTCGATGGCGAGGCGGAGGCCGGCGGCGGGGGAGGCGCTCAGGGGCGCGGGCTCCCGCTGGGAGCGGCGGCGGCGTCCCGGGCTCAGGAGGGCCGGCCACGGGCCAGGAGGGCCAACGGCGCGGGCGACGGAGGCACGCCACGTGGCGGACGCCGGTTGGTGCGGAGGCGGCTGCGCGGGCTTTAAACGGCGTGGACGGACACGTCCGGCGCGGAGAGGGGAATTTTTAGGGTTAGGGGTGGATTTCATCCGCGAATTTTGGGGGAGAGGGCATATTTATAGATTCTGGGAGCTAGGAGAGTCCAAATGAGGAGCGGTTTTTGGCCACGCGATCGTGATCGAACGACCAAGAGCATGGAGGGGGTTAGGATGGGTTAGTGGGCTGATATGAAGGGTGTTGGGCTGCAAGACAAAAGAGGCTTTTACGGTTGCCCGGTTAACCGTTGGAGTATCAAACGGACTCCAAAAGGCACGAAACTTGACAGGCGGTCTACCGGTGCTATACCAAGGCCGCTTGGCAAGACTCGGTCCATTCTGAGAACGTTTAACACCCGCTCACAACAGGAGACAAAAGGGGACGCCGGAGGACATAGGAGTGCCGGATTGCAAAACGGACAACGGGGAAAATACTCGGATGCATGAGACGAACACGTATGCAATGCAATGCACATGATGACATGATAAAATGCAACACGCAAGCAAATAACATGGCAATGATGACGGATAACTGGCAGACACCTGGCGCATCGAATACGGGGCGTTACAACACTCCTCCACTAACAAGAGATCTCGTCCCGAGATCTTAGGACCGAGACAGAAGAGGAAAGGTTTGAGGTGAAACAAGAACTCAAAAGAAGAAGCGAAGAAACGAGAGCACTCGAGAAGAAGAGAGGAAAGACGAGAATGATGAGAATCGAAAGCTCACGGAATCAGATAGACTATGAAACCACTCCGATTACAACGAGATAAGAATCGAATAAGACTGAAAGGATTTAGGCAACACTCTGGTTGAAACATGGATGAATAGAACACGAGCTTGAGAGGATGGAATGGCACTTGACGAGGTGACCAACTCAATGCCTCCGGAAGAATTGAAAGAAAGGAATGAAATGAACTTAGAAGGAAGGATTGAATGGAGTTGTTGAGAAAATCAACGACGAAGGAATAAACTTGTTGTGGACTTATCAAAACCATCTCAAAACTTGAGGTGAAATTAGACCACAAACAAAGTCCAAATAGCTGAGAAGAATGAAGAAATGCAAAACTCCACTTCGAGAGGCAAGATGGAAAAGATACTTGCGCTCCTCCAACAATAATCTTGATGAACTCTTGAAGAATGAATTAAAACATGAAGAACCACCATGAAGAACTCCGGTAGCAAAAAGATTATGAGATAGAATGAAGGAAGAAAGAATAAGATGAGCCTTGCGAGGATTTAGATGGAGGTTCCGACGAGATGGCCGAGGAAATTTGAACTCCGGAAAAGAAAAGATGGAGAACACTTGGGACTAGAATTTATTCCTCGAGAACAAACTCCCAGGAAAAGGGATTACTAGACGATGATGAAATAAGAATAAGATTTATTGCATGCTTATCCTTCATCAAATTAAATTGATGATAAGCGAATTTTCCATACTACTTATTCTTGTCAAAAAGGATTTAGAAGTGACATATCGCAAACTTGAGAAGGTCTTCGTGAACCACCGGTAGGATTGAAGAAGGAATGTATTAATATGATAATCAAAGAAAAAGAATCTTAAACGAGCCACCATAAGAATTTGAAAAAGACTGATGAAAGAGAAATAATCACCGAAAAGAATTAGAGGAACAAATATGCTAGAGGCGATTTAGATGCAAAAGAACAAAGAGATCATGAGCTGATTAAAGAACACTTGAACGAAGCACCGGGATAAATGGATAACGGTAGCTAAAATGTGAGGGCGAAGAATTCTTCTGGAACGATGGCCTCTGGTGAAAAGAAATGGAAAAACAACTCCTGACATACTCCGGATGATTAAGAAAAGAATATCTGACAAATGAAATAATTTGAGACTGATAGCATGAAGCTAGAACCACGAAACTTTGAGAGAATGAGCAAGATTTAGAGAAACTCCTCTTCGATCTTCAAAGGTGAGAATGACGACGAGAAACACCACCGAAATTGTTGAGAAATTCCGGAATAATTAGAAGAGTCAGGTAAGATCCTGGGAAAAGACCTGTGGGTTAGGGCCCACTAAAAGAAAACACCGTTGGTAAGGATTGTTGAAGAGATAAATGATGCACCGGAACAATTGAAATATATGAATGAGGTGACAACCTCGAATTAATTAGAACACAGACGAATCTCCTGAGATGTCTTGAGCACTCCGGAAGGATAAACTGGCGAGAGACGAACAAGCAGGGAGAACACTTTGAAGGAAAAGAATATGATTAACCCGAAAAACTTGAATTTAGTCCACCGGAAAAGAGATGAAGAATGTCGAACAAAACAAGAATTCACCGGTTGAAATGATTGAGGGAAGACTAAAGAGACTCCACACGAATGGAACTGATGGTCGAAACAGACTCAGACTCCGGGAAGAAGAGGGTGGGAGGGCGGGAAAACAAAGGCAACTCGGGAGGGGGAACCGACGAATAACTTGAAGAGAAAACACCGGTTGAAATCATTGAGGAAAGAAAGCAAAGGCTTCACACGAGTAGGATGGATACTCGATTACGGACTCCGGCTCCGAGAAGAAAAAGGGTGGGCGGGTGAGAAAAGAAGACAACTGAGGGCAGCAAAACAACTTCGTGAGAGTGAACTGAGGATTGAACTTGGCAAAGAAGAAGAGGCTCGAGTCAACTTGACGAGAAAAGCACCAGATGAAAAGAGATGAGAGCCAAGGATCGAAAAACCAACTGCGTGATCCTAAAGAAAATTTGAAAGGGAAGAGAAGTAATTCAACACACCTACGTCAAGATTCCTCACCAGAGCGATGAAGGGGCAGAGGAGTAAAAAGAATTCCTACTCTCCGATATAACTAGACTAAAAAACAGTTTACTTCTAGACTCAACAACGACCAAACTACACAATCAATCAAGGGGGCTCCTAGGGTCGGTCGAGGCTCTGATACCAACTTGTCACGCCCAATATGCGATACTATCCTAAAGAGACTCGAAGGTCCCACCAAGGATAGAACCGCATATTGAAACGCTTTTGCAAGGTGGATATCATTACATCAACATTACATAATAGATGGGGATACATACATAAGACATACAATGCCACACGAATACAACATCATCATACATAAGAGCATCATCCGACTACGGATGAAACACAAACAGAAACTCAAATGAAATCCACCCTGCTAGCCCAGGCTGCCGACCTGGAACCTATCCCCTGATCGAAGAAGAAGCAGAAGAAGAACTCCAAGACAAGCAAACATCGCTCTCGCTCATGATCATCGCATAACCTATACCTGCAACTGTTGTTGTAGTAATCTGTGAGCCACGAGGACTCAGCAATCCCATTACCATGGGTATCAAGACTAGCAAAGCTTAAAGGGAAAGGAAGGGGTAAAGTGGTGAGGTTGCAGCAGCGACTAAGCATATATGGTGGCTAACATACGCAAATAAGAGCGAGAAGAGAAGCAAAGGAACGGTCGTGAAGCTAGCAATGATCAAGAGGTGATCCTGAACTCCTACTTACGTCAAACATAACCCAAAAACCGTGTTCACTTCCCGGACTCTGCCAAAAAGAGACCATCACGGCTACGAACGCGGTTGATGCGTTTTAATTCGGATCTGGTGTCAAGTTATCTACAATCGGACATTAACAAATTCCCATCTGCCACATAACCGCGGGCACAGCTCTCGAAAGTTTATACCCTGCAGGGGTGTCCCAACTTAGCCCATGATAAGCTCTCGCGATCAACGAAGGATATTCCTTCTCCCAGGAAGACCCGATCAGACTCGGAATCCCGGTTTACAAGACATTTCGGCAATGGTAAAACAAGACCAGCAAAGCCGTCCGATGTGCCAACAAATCCCAATAGGAGTCGCACGTACCTCTTTCTCAGGGCACACCAGATAAGTCAAGCTATGAGTTAAACCAGCCCTCAAG
>NC_041381.1:420900072-420902809 GCF_002162155.2 Triticum dicoccoides
TGACCCTCGAGCTCCGGAAACCCAAGGGAAAAAGGCTTAGGTAGGCAAATGGTAAAACCAAGGTTGGGCCTTGCTGGAGGAGTTTTATACAAAGTGAACTGTCAAGGGGGTCCCATAAATCACCCAACCGCATAAGGAACGCAAAGTCCGGGAACATAATACCGATATGACGGAAACTAGGGCGGCAAGAGTGGAACAAAACACCAGGCCTAAGGCCGAGCCTTCCATCCTTTACCAAATATATAGATGCATTAATTAAATAAGAGATATTGTGATATCCCAACATAATCCTGTCCACCATGGAGCAATCTTAAACTTCACCTGCAACTAACAACGCTATAAGAGGGGCTGAGCAAAAGCGGTAACATAGCCAAGCAACGGTTTGCTAGGAAGGGTGAAAAAGGTTAGAGGCTGACATGGCAAATTGGGAGGCTTGAAGAGCAAAAGATAGGTAGCGCATCATAGCGATAGAACGAAGCAACTAGCATAGCAATGATAGTAGTGAGATCAAGGGTAGCGGTCATATTGCCTGAAATCCCGCTAGGAAGAAGAACGAGTCCATGAAGAAGACGAAGCCACGAAGACGAACCAAGCGTAGATGAACGAATCCTCACGATCGCAACGAAACGGGAACTATCGAGAGAAGCACACAACATGGTAAACACACCACACATGAACAAGGCATGATGCTCAAACAAGTATGATGCAAGACAAGGCTACATGAAGCTACTCATGGCAAGAGATGATGCAAACAAAAGCAACTCATAAAGGCAAGTTTAAATGAGGCCGGAAACAACATATAACAAATCCGGTAGGTCCTCATATGCAACTTTAGAAATTGGTCCAGATCTGAATAAACCTTATGTTCAAGTTGTTAAACAGAAAGTTAAGATGCACCAAGATGATCTACACGAGATTCTAGTCAAGTTACGTATAAAGTTCATTTAGTTCGGAGCTACGGCCTAGAAGATATGAGCAAAACAAGTTAAACATGGCATTGATGCAAAATGCATACAAACATCAAGCAAACACCTCAAAACATGGATGCAACATGATAATATAAAACTACATGCAATTCGAAGCAAGTTTCATATAGAGCACACTCAAAACGGAGCAACGGTGCAACGCATACACTCTATACAAGTTATAGCAACAATCTGTCCAAAACAGCAACTAGGCATATTGCAAGCATCAAAACAACATGCTACAACACCCTAACATGATAACAAAAGGCATGGACATGATGTACAGGTAAAGCATGACAAAACATGAACATTGAGCTATCTCCAGAAATCACTAGAACATGCTCAAAAACACATGGCAAGATTGCATATAATAACAGTTTACAGGCTTAGCAGAAATAACATCAGATTGCAATGTTTAGGGCTATCAAACAACATGCTACAGGAACTTAACATGGAAAACAAAGGCATGGCATGATACTACTAAATGCATAGAACAAAAGTCCCTTACTGACCATGAGCCAAAAAGGATCAGAAGATATTATGGCACCCATGTAAACATGGCAAATGATATGACAGATTCAAACATGGAAGGAACAACGATAAGTAGGCATGTTGGTGAGCTTGTACCACTCACAACAGAGCATTTCATGGCATGGCATGGCAACCAACAGTAAGACGACATGTTTATGAAGCTAAGCATGGCAATAGCAAGTTCATAGGATGCATGGATCACTAGCAAAACACATGGCAAAACACATGGCAAAATACATGGCAAGTTCATAGGCTGACAGCAACATTATTTAGCAAATTGAGAGCAAGATTACAACAAGCTATAGCAGGCTATAATTGCAACCAGGGGCATGAATGGATAGAGCATGACAATTATAACAAAACATCCTTAGTGAACATCTCCAGATTATGCATAGAATGACTTGTAGCAGCAGGTTTACATAGCATCACAAAATAACAGATTCAGCCTAGCAAAACAGTAACAGCAAGTACCCTACTTAACAAGCTCGATGCACTCACTACACAACTCACAAAAAATACATGGATGGCATCCCTGTAAAGATGGCATGCTGTATTTCAAAACACATGTAGATCTCATGCTCATAGGATGCACACACAAAATGCAACGAAAAAGACAAATCACCAAGTTATAACAGTTTCAGCAGATTAACATCATATAGCACTCTTGGAACTATGATTCAGGCATCCAGATGAACTCCAACAAGCATGGCACAATGGAATGTAATGAAGAGCATCTCCTGATGAACATTTTGACATATTACACGCACAAAACGGAGCAGTATGCAGCAAGTTATGTTGCGATGAACAGGGCATGAAAATGCTGAAATATAATGACTTCGAGAAAAATCCTGGGTCAACCTCGTTTCGGATCTAGGGTTGCGCACGGTCTTCGAGGCGGAGCTGGGCTCGCCGGAGACGAGCGGCGGCGCGGTGGCCGGAGTCAGCCGGGGAAAGGGCGCCGGCAGGAAGGAGGTGCCGAATCCGAGTGGCACCGGCCCGGATCTGGCCGGAGGAGGCCGGGGCGCGCGGGGCCGGGCGGCGACCAGGGAGGCGGAGGCGAGGTCGGGCGGGCGGCGACCGGGGGCAGCGACCGGCGAGGTGGCGCGGTGGAGGCGGACGGCAGCGGCGGCCGATGGCGAGGCGGAGGCCAGCGGTAGGGGAGGCGCTCGGGGGCGCGGGCTCCCGCGGGGAGCGGCGGCGGCGTCCCGGGCTCGAGAGGGCCGGCCACGGGCCAGGCGGGC
>NC_041381.1:420903318-420964054 GCF_002162155.2 Triticum dicoccoides
GGCCAGGCGGGCCGACGGGGCGGGCGATGGAGGCGCGCCACGTGGCGGACGCCGGTTGGTGCGGAGGCGGCGGCGCGGGCTTTCCAACGCGTACGGACACTTCCGGCACGGAGAGGGGAATTTTTAGGGTTAGGGGTGGATTTCATCCGCGAATTTTGGGGGAGAGGGCATATTTATAGATTCTGGGAGCTAGGAGAGTCCAAATGAGGAGCGGTTTTCGGCCACGCGATCATGATCGAACGACCGAGAGCATGGAGGGGGTTAGGATGGGTTAGTGGGCTGATATGAAGGGTGTTGGGCTGCAAGACAAAAGAGGCTTTTACGGTTGCCCAGTTAACCATTGGAGTATCAAACGGACTCCAAAAGGCACGAAACTTGACAGGCGGTCTACCGATGCTATACCAAGGCCATTTGGCAAGACTCGGTCCATTCCGAGAACGTTTAACACCCGCTCATAACAGGAGACAAAAGGGGAACGCTGGAGGACATAGGAGTGCCGGATTGCAAAACGGACAACGGGGAAAATGCTCGGATGCATGAAACGAACACGTATGCAATGCAATGCACATAATGACATGATAAAATGCAACACGCAAGCAAATGACATGGCAATGATGACGAATAACTGGCAGACACCTGGCGCATTGAATCCATGGCGTTACAAAGGCGAATCGTAACAGGAGGCAAGGGACACAATGTTTACCCAGGTTCGGGCCCTCTCGATGGAGGTAAAACCCTACTTCCTGCTTGATTGATATTGATGATATGGGTGTTACAAGAGTTTATCTACCACGAGATCATAGAGGCTAAACCCTAGAAGCTAGCCTATGATGATTATGAATGTTGTGATCGTCCTCATATGGACTAAACCCTCCGGTTTATATAGACACCGGAGGGGGCTAGGGTTTACATGGAGTCGGTTACAAAGAAGGAAATATAATATCCGGATCGCCAAGCTTGTCTTCCACGCAAAGGAGAGTCACATCCGGACATGGGACGAAGTCTTGAGTCTTGGATCTTCACGGTCCAATAGTCCGGCGAAAGTATATAGTCCGGCTGTCCGGATACCCCCTAATCCAGGACTCCCTCAGTAGCCCCTGAACCAGGCTTCAATGACAATGAGTCCGGCATGCAGTTTGTCTTCGGCATTGCAAGGCGGGTTCCATCTCCGAATACTCCAAAGTACCTATGGTAACGAACGGTGTCCGACTTCCCTTCAATGTTGTACTCCTCGGCTTCTGTGCTTCAGTAATGACCATCTCCATGTGTCGAGCGAATACGAGGAGCCGGGGAATTTTTGCATTTGCCTCCCCGTTCCTGCAAGCAAAAACCGTCTATTTGAAGGGACGGGGATTCTCAGATCCAAACTCCACCTTCTTCCCTTGAGCAAGCACCCGACAGAGAGCGCCCAGAAAGAATCATTCCAGCATGGCCGGTCTTCGCAGCTCCTCCTCTCGCTCCCGTAGCTCTAGGCCAGGTGATTGGGAAGAATGTTCTGTTCCTCAAAACCGCTTAATAGAGCTGTAGACCCAGGGGTTTCTTCCACCGGCGTTCATGGTCCCCCTCCGAGCCGGACTAGCCACCTATAATGGCGGGGATCAAGCGGAGAGATCTCATAATCCATCCCCGGGGGAGCAAATATGCCTCATCCCGCATCTGATAAGAGGCGTCGGGTTTCCAATCCACCCATTCCTTCGTGGGCTCCTGGAGTTCTATGGCCTCCAGTTGCACAACTTCACCCCTGCCTCCGTGCTGCACATAGCAGGATACGTAGCCCTTTGTGAACTATTTCTGGGCTGCGAGGCTCACTTCGGGTTATGGAAGAAGTTGTTCTACCTCGTCCCTCGCAACCAGGGGGAATCCATATATCAAGTGGGCGGAGCCGAAGTATGACGCGTCATCGAGATCGGATACCTATCCGGTACTCCCAAGAAGGCACCGGAGAACTGGCCCTCGGAGTGGTTTTATGTCAATGACGTTCCCCTTCCGGATCCAGTCCGGACAGGTCTCCCTGAGTTCAGCAATGCTCCGCCGAAGGCACGCCGAAGTTGGCGCCCTCGGGGCCCCCAGGAGGAGGATACCAGAGAAGTACACTTCCTGATGAATAGGATAAAGTTACTGGCCAAATCAGGGCTGACAATAGTCGAGGTTATGGCAATATGCATAATGCGGGGAGTGCAACCGCTTCAGTATCGGGGGAAGCCCATGTGGCACTAGAACGAGGAAGATGATGCCACCCGATGTGGTCGTAAGGGTTCGGACTCCGCCACTGCTCTGGCGAGGATATTGTCCGATTTGTATAAAGGAGAAGAAGAAGAATTCCTTCATATTAAACCGTGGGATGGGTTTTCTATGTACAACCCCCCAAGCTAGGTAAGTCGTCACTCTTTCCCCCGCTTCGTTCATTCTGGCGTCCTTCGTCAAGATTATTTACCTTGATATTTCTGAGCAGGAACTGAGGAGGGCTGTAGAAGGATTCTCCAGCCCCTCCCCGCAGCCAGAGAACCCTGGAAGGGCCTTCAATCCAGGACTCGAAGAAGACCTAGATATTACTGGGGAGCTCGTCAACGGGACATTTTATCAGGCAAGCTGCGATGGCGCCTTAGTGGCTATTATTGCCGACTATCCCGGATTGCTACTTGCATCGCGTGTAAGCAAAGACAAAAAACCCTATCCTCTAAAGAGGAATCCTTTCTGATGTCATGCCTTATGCCTGGAATATTGCATTTTTGTAGAGACGACAGTCGGAACGCGGCGCCGAGCCCCTAGGGGCTCGTCGGCAAAGGGCGTCTGAATCGGGCAGGTTTAAGAGGAAGGCGGTTAGGGCCGAAATGCCGCTACAGAGTTATGGTAAAAACCTGCTCTGTGATTATTGTGTTTGAAATGTGACAGCATCCTTTGTGTCCTGGCAGAAAGAGGAGTAGCCGGACTATATCCGGAGATCCTGCCAATCACGCCTCCACCAGCAGGATTCCAGGATCGGCTTTGAGAGAGGAAGCGGACGCGGGGCCAATGCCAAATTGTCCTCCGATAGAGGATACGGATATGCTCCCCACCATGAATTCCGAAGTAGAGAGTGCCATGAATCACCGGCGCCGACAGGCCGTACTTCGCAACAACATCTTTTCTGAAGAGGCATTTAATGCCTTCAATTCGGGAGACGCATACCTCCGAGCTTCTCAAGGCGGGCTTGCCCTTGCGACGGACTAGTATGCCAAAGATATACGGGTAAGAACATTTGATAAGCATGTATAGCAGTAGCCCTTGAGACTTGAAACGGTTGGAACAACTATTTTAAGGATCAATTTATGCGCAGGTCCTTGTAGATAAGAATGAACAATTGTCTCGCGAGCTGGAGGAGTGCAGGACCCAGCTGAAGGCCACATTTGCCAAGCTAGAGGAATCCCAGAAGGCCTCATTGGGTACCATTTGTCTCAATTGTATGGAAGTGTACCAGTTAGTAAGTGGCTTGTATGATAAGTCTAACAGAAAATTCTGCAGACAATCCCGGGGTGAATCCGGAGGTCGTAGGAGGTGACAAGTCACATCTCCAAAGGCAGTTAATGTTGGGGTCTACGGTAGGGTGCGTCGACTGCAAATTAAAATTTCCTACGCGTAGAACAACCAAGAACATGCTACGGGAGATGGATCACAGTTCGTTACCACTAGACGTGTAGTGTCGTGCAGCGGAAGAAGAGTTGGGGCAGCGCGTCCGCGTGGATCGTCTCCTCCTCGTCCGATCTCCCTCGAACAGCCGGTCGTCCGATCCCACGTACAAGTTCGCTGGAGCGGCGCAGGTGCACCGCCTCTAACGGTATCTGCGCGTGCAGGAGGTGTTGGGGAACGTAGCAGAAATTCAAAATTTTCCTACGAGTCACCAAGATCTATCTATGGAGAGACTAGCAACGAGGGGAAGGAGAGTGCATCTACATAGCCTTGTAGATCGCTTAGCGGAAGCATTCAAGAGAACGGGGTTGAAGGAGTCGTACTCGTCGTGATCCAAATCACCGGAGATCCTAGTGCCGAACGGACGGCACCTCCGCGTTCAACACACGTACAACCCAGTGACATCTCCCATGCCTTGATCCAGCAAGGAGAGAGGGAGAGGTTGAGGAAGACTCCATCCAGCAGCAGCACGACGGCATGGTGGTGGTGGAGGAGCGTGGCAATCCTGCAGGGCTTCGCCAAGCACCGCGGGAGAGGAGGAGGACTTGGGAGAGGGGGAGGGCTGCGCCAGAACTTCGTGTGAAGCTCCCATGCGCCTCCCCACTATATATAGGGGTGGAGGGGCTGGTTTCTTGCCCTCCAAATCCATTGGGGCGTTGGAAAAGGTGGGAGGAAAGAAATCCCATCATTTCCTTCCCCACCGATTGTTATCCCCCTTTTTTAGGGATCTTGATCTTATCCCTTCGGGATATGATCTTATTCCTTCCAAGGGGGGATCTTGGTGCGCCTTGACCAGGGGTGTGGGGCCTTGCCCCCACTACCCACGTTCATGTGGGTCCCCCCATGCAGGTGGGCCCCACTCCAGAACCTTCTAGAACCTTCCCGGTACAATACCGAAAAATCCTGAACATTTTCCGGTGGCCAAAATAGGACTTCCCATATATAAATCTTTACCTCCGGACCATTCCGGAACTCCTCGTGACATCCGGGATCTCATCCGGGACTCCGAACAACATTCGATAACCACATACAAACTTCCTTTATAACCCTAGCGTCATCGAACCTTAAGTGTGTAGACCCTACGGGTTCGGGAGACACGTAGACATGACCGAGACAACTCTCCGGCCAATAACCAACAGCGGGATCTGGATACCCATGTTGGCTCCCACATGTTCCACGATGATGTCATCGGATGAACCACGATGTCAAGGATTCAATCAATCCCGTATTCAATTCCCTTTGTCTAACGGTATTGTACTTGCCCGAGATTCGATCGTCGGTATACCGATACCTTGTTCAATCTCGTTACCGGCAAGTCTCTTTACTCGTTCCGTAACACATCATCCCGTGATCAACCCCTTGGTCACATTGTGCACATTATGATGATGTCCTACCGAGTGGGCCCAGAGATACCTCTCCGTCACACGGAGTGACAAATCCCAGTCTCAATTCGTGCCAACCCAACAGACACTTTCGGAGATACCTGTAGCGCACCTTTATAGCCACCCAGTTACGTTGTGACGTTTGGTACACCCAAAGCATTCCTATGGTATCCGGCAGTTGCACAATCTCATGGTCTAAGGAAAAGATACTTGACATTAGAAAAGCTTTAGCATACGAACTACGATCTTTGTGCTAGGCTTAGGATTGGGTCTTGTCCATCACATCATTCTACTAATGATGTGATCCCGTTATCAACGACATCCAATGTCCATGGTCAGGAAACTGTAACCATCTATTGATCAACGAGCTAGTTAACTAGAGGCTTACTAGGGACATGGTGTTGTCTATGTACCCACACATGTATCTGAGTTTCCTATCAATACAATTATAGCATGGATAATAAACGATTACCATGAACAAGGAAATATAATAATAACTAATTTATTATTGCCTCTAGGGCATATTTCCAACAGTCTCCCACTTGCACTAGAGTCAATAATCTAGTTCACATCGCCATGTGATTAACACTCACAGGTCACATCACCATGTGACCAACATTCAAAGAGTTTACTAGTGTCACTAAACTAGTTCACATCATCATGTGATTAAGACTCAATGAGTTCTGGGGTTTGATCATGTTTTGCTTGTAAGAGAGGTTTTAGTCAACGGGTCTGCAACATTCAGATCTGTATGTACTTCGCAAATCTCTAGGTCATATTGTAAATGCTGCTTCCACGCTCCACTTGGAGCTATTCCAAATGGTTGCTCCACTATACGTATCCGGTTTGCTACTTAGAGTTATTCGGATAGGTGTTAAAGCTTGCATCGACGTAAACCTTTACGCCGAACTCTTTATCACCTCCATAATCGAGAAACATGTCCTTATTTACTCCAAGGACAATTTTGGCCGCTGTCCAATGATCCATTCCTGGATCATTCTTGTACCCCTTGACTGACTCATGGCAAGGCACACTTCCGGTGCGGTACACAACATAGCATACTATAGAGCCTACGTATGAAGCATAGGGGACGACTTTCGTCCTTTCTCTCTCTTCTGCCGTGGTCGAGCTTTAACTCTTAACTTCATACCTTACAACTCAGGCAAGAACTCCTTCTTTGACTGATCCATCTTGAACACCTTCAAGATCATGTCAAGGTATGTGCTCATTTGAAAGTACTATTAAGCGTTTTTGATCTATCCTCATAGATCTTGATGCTCAATGTTCAAGTAGCTTAATCCAGGTTTTCTATTGAAAAACACCTTTCAAATAACCCTATATGCTTTCCAGAAATTCTACATCATTTCTGATCAACAATATGTCAACAACAAATACTCATTAGAAATTCTATAGTGCTCCCACTCACTTCTTTGGAAATACAAGTTTCTCATAAACTTTGTATAAACCCAAAATCTTTGATCATCTTATCAAAGTGCATATTCCAACTCCGAGATGCTTACTCCAGTCCATGGAAGGGTTGCTGGAGCTAGCGTACCTTTTAGCATCCTTAGGATCGACAAAACCTTTCTGATTGTATCACATACTACCTTTACTTACAAAAATTGGTAAGGAAACTCGTTTTGACATCCATCTGCCAGATTTCATAAATGCAGCTTGTGCTAACATGATTCCGACGGACTTTAAGCATCGCTACGGATGAGAAAATCTCATCGTAGTCAACTCCTTGAACTTGTGAAAAACTCTTCGCCACAAGTCGAGCTTCATAGATGGTGACATTACCATCCACGTCCGTCTTCTTCTTAAAGATCCATTTATCTCAATGGCTTGCCGATCATTGGGCAAGTCCACCAAAGTCCATGCTTTGTTCTGATACATGGATCCTATCTCGGATTTCATGGTTTCTAACCATTTGTCGGAATTTGGGCCCACCATCGCTTCTCCATAGCTCGTACGTTCATTGTTGTCTAGCAACATGACCTTCAAGACAGGATTACTGTACCACTCTGAAGTAGTACGTATCCTTGTCACCCTACGAGGTACGGTAGTGACTTGATCCGAAACTTCATGATCACTATCATAAGCTTCCACTTCAATTTGTGTAGGTGCCAGAGGAACAACTTCCTGTGCCCTGATACACACTGGTTGAAGTGATGGTTCAATAACCTCGTCAAGTCTCCACCATCCTCCCACTCAACTTTTCGAGACAAACTTTTCTCGAGAAAGGACCCAATTCAAGAAACAATCCCTATTGCTTTCAGATCTGAATTAGGAGGTATACCCAACTGTTTTTGGGTGTCCTATGAAGATGCTTTTTATCCGCTTTGGGTTCGAGCTTATCAACCTGAAACTTTTTCACATAAGTGTCACAGCCCCAAACTTTTAAGAAACGACAACTTGGGTTTCTCCAAACCATAGTTCAAACGGTGTCGTCTCAACGGAATTACGTGGTGCCCTATTAAAGTGAGTGCGGTTGTCTCTAATGCCTAACCCATGAACGATAGTGGTAATTTGATAAGAGACATCATGGTACGCACCATATCCAACAGGGTGCAACTATGATGTTCGGACACACCACCACACTATGGTGTTCCAGGCGGTATTAATTGTGAAACAATTTCCACAATGTCTTAATTGTGTGCCAAAGCTTGTAACTCGGATACTCATCTTTATGATCATATCACAGACATTTTATCCTCTTGTCACGATGATCTTCAACTCACTCCGAAATTACTTGAACCATTCAATAATTCAGACTTGTGTTTCATCAAGTAAATATACTCAACATCTACTCGAATCATCTGTGAAGTAAGAACATAACGATATTCACTGCATGCCTCAGCACTCATTGGACTGCACACATCAAAATGTGTTACTTCCAACAAGTTGCTATCTTGTTCCATCTTACCCAAAAAGAGGCTTTTCAGTCATCTTGCCCATGTGGTATGATTTGCATATCTCAAGTGATTCAAAATCAAGTGAGTCCAAACGGTCCATCTGCATGGAGTTTCTTCATGCGTACACACCAATAGACATGGCTCGCATGTCTCAAACTTTTCAAAAACGAGTGAGTCCAAAGATCCATCAACATGGAGCTTCTTCATGCGTTCTTATACCAATATGACTTACATGGCAGTGCCACAAGTAAATGGTCCTATCATTACTATCTTATATCTTTTGGCATGAAGATGTGTATCACTATGATCGAGATTCAATAAACCATTCCTTTAGGTGCAAGACCATTAAAGGTATTATTCAAATAAATAGAGTAACCATTATTCTCCTTAAATGAATAACCGTATTGCGATAGACGTAATCCAATCATGTCTATGCTCAACGCAAACACCAAATGACAATTATTCAGGTTTAATACTAATCTTGATGGTAGAGGGAGCGTGCGATGTTTGATCACATCAAACTTGGAAACAATTCCAACACATATCGTCAACTCACCTTTATCTAGTCTCCGTTTTATTCCGTCGCTCTTTTATTTCGAGTTACTAACACTTAGCAACCAAACCGGTATCTTAATACCCTGGTGCTACTAGGAGTACTACTAAAGTACACATTAACATAATGTATATCCAATATACTTCTATCGACCTTGCCAACCTTCTCATCTACCAAGTATCTAGGGTAATTCCGCTCTAGTGACTGTTCCCCTTATCATAGAAGCACTTAATTTCGGGTTTGGGTTCAACCTTGGGTTTCTTCACTAGAGCAGCAGCTGATTTGCCGTTTCATGAAGTATCCCTTCCTGCCCTTGCCCTTCTTGAAACTAGTGGTTTCACCAACCATCAACAATTGATGTTCCTTCTTGATTTCTACTTTCGCGGTGTCAAACATCGCGAATACCTCAAGGATCATCATATCTATCCCTGATATGTTATAGTTCATCACGAAGTTCTAGCGGCTTGGTGGCAATGACTTTGGAGAAACATCACTATCTCATCTGGAAGATCAACTCCCACTCGATTCAAGTGATTGTTGCACTCAGACAATCTGAGCACAAGCTCAACGATTGAGCTTTTCTCCCTTAGTTTGCCGGCTAAGAAAATCATCGGAGGTCTTATACCTCTTGACGTGGGCACGAGCCTGAAATCCCAATTTCAGCCCTCGAAACATCTCATATGTTCCGCGACGTCTCGAAAACGTCTTTGGTGCCTCTACTCTAAACCATTTTACTGAACTATCACGTAGTTATCAAAACATGTATGTCCGATGGTCGCAACATCCACAGACGACATTTGGGGTTCTGCACACTAAGCGGTGCATTAAGGACATAAGCTTTCTACTGTCCGCATAATCGCTACTGTCAACTTTCAACTATATTTTTCTCTGGGAACATATCTAAACAGTGGAACTAAAGCGCGAGCTTACGACATAATTTGCAAAGATATTTTGACTATGTTCAGATAATTAAGTTCATCTTATGAACTCCCACTCAGATAGACATCCCTCTAGTCATCTAAGTGATTACATGATCCGAGTCAACTAGGCCGTGTCCGATCATCACGTGAGACGGACTAGTCATCATCGGTGAACATCTTCATGTTGATCGTATCCTCCATACGACTCATGCTCGACCTTTCGGTCTCTTGTGTTCCGAGGCCATGTCTGTACATGCTAGGCTCGTCAAGTCAACCTAAGTGTTTCGCGTGTGTAAATCTGGCTTACACCCGTTTATGTGAACGTAAGAATCCATCACACCCGATAATCACGTGGTGCTTAGAAATGACGAACTTTCACAACGGTGCACAGTTAGGGGGAACACTTTCTTGAAATTTTAATGAGGGATCATCTTATTTACTACCGTCGTTCTAAGCAAATAAGATGTATAAACATGATAAACATCAAATGCAATCAAATAGTGACATGATATGGCCAATATTATATTGCTCCTTTTGATCTCCATCTTCGGGGCTCCATGATCATCATCGTCACCGGCATGACACCATGATCTCCATCATCATGATCTCCATCATCGTGTCTCCATGAAGTTGTCTCGCCAACTTATTACTTCTACTACTATGGCTACCGGTTAGCAATAAAGTAAAGTAATTACATGGCGTTGTTCAATGACACGCAGGTCATACAATAAATAAAGACAACTCCTATGGCTCCTGCCGGTTGTCATACTCATCAACATGCAAGTCGTGATTCCTATTACAAGAACATGATCAATCTCATACATCACATATCATTCATCACATTCTTCTTGGCCATATCACATCACATAGCATACCCTGCAAAAACAAGTTAGACGTCCTCTAATTGTTGTTTGCATGTTTTACGTGGCTGCTATGGGTTTCTAGCAAGAACGTTTCTTACCTACGCAAAACCACAATGTGATATGCCAATTGCTATTTACCCTTCATAAGGACCCTTTTCATCGAATCCATTCCGACTAAAGTGGGAGAGACTGGCACCCGCTAGCCACCTTATGCACCAAGTGCATGTCAGTCGGTGGAACCTGTCTCACGTAAGTGTACGTGTAAGGTCGGTCCGGGCCGCTTCACCCCACAATACCGTCGAAACAAGATTGGACTAGTAAAGGTAAGCATATTGAACAAAATCAACGCCCACAACTACTTTGTGTTCTACTCGTCCAAAGAATCTACGCAATAGACCTAGCTCATGATGCCACTGTTGGGGAACGTAGCAGAAATTCAAAATTTTCCTACGAGTCACCAAGATCTATCTATGGAGAGACTAGCAACGAGGGGAAGGAGAGTGCATCTACATAGCCTTGTAGATCGCTAAGCAAAAGCGTTCAAGAGAACGGGGTTGAAGGAGTCGTACTCGTCGTGATCCAAATCACCGGAGATCCTAGTGCCGAACGGACGACACCTCCGCGTTCAACACACGTACAACCCAGTGACATCTCCCATGCCTTGATCTAGCAAGGAGAGAGGGAGAGGTTGAGGAAGACTCCATCCAGCAGCAGCACGATGGCATGGTGGTGGTGGAGGAGCGTGGCAATCCTGCAGGGCTTCGCCAAGCACCGCGGGAGAGGAGGAGGACTTGGGAGAGGGGGAGGGCTGCGCCAGAACTTCGTGTGAAGCTCCCATGCGCCTCCCCACTATATATAGGGGTGGAGGGGCTGGTTTCTTGCCCTCCAAGTCCATTGGGGCGTTGGCAAAGGTGGGAGGAAAGAAATCCCATCATTTCCTTCCCCACCGATTGTTATCCCCCTTTTTTAGGGATCTTGATCTTATCCCTTCGGGATATGATCTTATTCCTTCCAAGGGGGGATCTTGGTGCGCCTTGACCAGGGGTGTGGGGCCTTGCCCCCACTACCCACGTTCATGTGGGTCCCCCCATGCAGGTGGGCCCCACTCTGGAACCTTCTAGAACCTTCCCGGTACAATACCGAAAAATCCCGAACATTTTCCGGTGGCCAAAATAGGACTTCCCATATATAAATCTTTACCTACGGACCATTCCGGAACTCCTCGTGACGTCCGGGATCTCATCCGAGACTCCGAACAACATTCTGTAACCACATACAAACTTCCTTTATAACCCTAGCGTCATCGAACCTTAAGTGTGTAGACCCTACGGGTTCGGGAGACACGTAGACATGACCGAGACAACTCTCCGGCCAATAACCAACAGCGGGATCTGGATACCCATGTTGGCTCCCACATGTTCCACGATGATGTCATCGGATGAACCACGATGTCAAGGATTCAATCAATCCCGTATTCAATTCCCTTTGTCTAACGGTATTGTACTTGCCCGAGATTCGATCGTCGGTATACCGATACCTTGTTCAATCTCGTTACCGGCAAGTCTCTTTACTCGTTCCGTAACACATCATCCCGTGATCAACCCCTTGGTCACATTGTGCACATTATGATGATGTCCTATCGAGTGGGCCTAGAGATACCTCTCCGTCACACGGAGTGACAAATCCCAGTCTCAATTCGTGCCAACCCAACAGACACTTTCGGAGATACCTGTAGCGCACCTTTATAGCCACCCAGTTACGTTGTGACGTTTGGTACACCCAAAGCATTCCTATGGTATCCGGCAGTTGCACAATCTCATGGTCTAAGGAAAAGATACTTGACATTAGAAAAGCTTTAGCATACGAACTACGATCTTTGTGCTAGGCTTAGGATTGGGTCTTGTCCATCACATCATTCTACTAATGATGTGATCCCGTTATCAACGACATCCAATGTCCATGGTCAGGAAACTGTAACCATCTATTGATCAACGAGCTAGTTAACTAGAGGCTTACTAGGGACATGGTGTTGTCTATGTACCCACACATGTATCTGAGTTTCCTATCAATACAATTATAGCATGGATAATAAACGATTACCATGAACAAGGAAATATAATAATAACTAATTTATTATTGCCTCTAGGGCATATTTCCAACAGGAGGAACACCGTGTGGCTGAATGCTAGTCTGATCACATAGTCGGCGGCGAGTGGAGGTGTCTATTCGCAACACATGCGAACCCTAGTCGCAGCGCCAAAGTGATCAACCAAATAAGTGTGCTACACCTCCACCTTATATAGGCGTCTGTCGCGGGCTCAACACTTGGGCCTCGCACGGACCCTAAGGCCCAAAGTCTACTCGGTCACGTTCCTAGTCCAGTTCGGATCACATCCGACCAGTGTCCTACGAACCGACCTCGTAGGTTCTTTCCCTTAAGCGCGCGACCCCTTAGGTTCAAGTCAACTTGGTCACAGTTCGGATCACCTCCGACCTGCACAGTTGGTAGCGGCCTCTAGCAAGGCGTGCCGACCATCAAGCAGACTATGAAGCTGGTTAGGCGAACCTATACAACATGTCACACTTCTGTTCCCTTTGCCACACGATATATGTTGTCGGGCTCAAGGCGAGACTGTCATCCTTGTGCTAGCCCGACCTCTTTCTCGTTCCAGTGATAACGACCACAAACTAGATTATCTCATAATCCCTGTCGCATGGCCATGCTTATCCTGGTCGGATCACATGAGGGGCCCAGAGTATATCTCTCCTGATCGGAGGGGCAAATCCCATCTTGCTCGACCATGTCTTGCAGCATGGGACTAGACAAACCTGAAACCTACCTTTGTAACTACCCAGTCACGGAGTAGCGTTTGGTCAGCCCAAAGCAAGTCTGTCACCATCCCAAGTACATGCGTCAGCTCAGGTCTTAGGACATAGAACGTATGTTGTACTAGAGACTCACAGATGACATGTCGCTGCGTCTCATAGTTGGGTTTGTCCGACTCGGACCTTATCTTGACTCGGATCTGACTACGTCGAATCCGACCAGACCTTTCCAAGTTCATATTATCCGGTTAGCATCCTATGCTCCATGGCTAGTGAGACCAAGCCATCGACCGTGTCATATGCTAGTCTAGTCGGCTGCACGTCCACACAGCCCTTTCGACTAGGGACCTTTTAGGACAGTCATCATACAATGCATAGTCCCACAAACAAGTCACATACTTGCTGATACACATCATTGATAATGTCCAAGGACTATCTTTATTCATAAACACATAGGAAATATCATCATACATGATTGCCTCTAGGGCATATCTCCAACAGCTAAAAGCTGGCGAGCGTATTCTTATGCAAGTTAGGCAGGAGAAGAACAATCTTCAAGATGCCAATGTCCGGCTGGGAGTCGAATTAGGAGATGTTCACGCTCAACTGGCGGACTCCGTGAAGGAGAACAGAAGGCTTCGTCGCGGCATTTATGGTAAGTGCCTAGACGAACTGTAGTACAGCTCGGCGAGGAAGCATATTGAAAGAATTGATATCTGTAGGTATGTTGACGGGCCACCCTGAAGAGGAGATGCCCGTGTCTGCAGGAGATTTGCTGCAAGACCTCTCACAGCTGTACGAGCGAGCTCGGCAGGTGATGCAGGGTACTGCCCAGGCCTTGTGGCCATCCACCTCCCTACCAAAAGGCATGGGGGAGCTTGTGGATATGCTCCAAGGAGCACGGCGGTGCTTCCGATTGTGGAAGATGTCAGCCTATCGACAAGGTGCAAGAGAAGACTGGGCTATGGTGAAGACGCGCTACACCAAGCTTGACCCGAACCATATGGCTGAAGTTGGACCGACGGGGCCAGATGGGCAAGAAATTCCCGTGAGTATGGTGTATGACCAGGTAGCATTAGCCGCAAAGTATTCCCAACAGGATTGTAAGCTAGATAGCCTGTTGGATGGTATAGAGGAAGAATATAGTCAGTCCAAGTGACTATGTAATTCAATGGACATATGTAGTCCCTAGACGGATTAAAATCATTTGTCATGGCAGACCTTTTCGCTTCAGCCCCCAGATCCGACAGTCCGGGGTGTATCCGAATACCCGCTCAGTTATTCAGAACCGGGGTATGCGTGGAAACCAGGCATAGGGGTCATAAGTGCTTGAACAGACAAGTACCCAACTAGTTATGTTATATTACATGGATAGTAAGAAACATCTTCCAGGGAGAATAGTTCTGTTAGGGGTTCCTTTCCATGGGTGCGCATGCATCGATGTACATGTCCGAACTGCGAACAGAGACGCAGAATAAAAAACTTCTGGGGGTTCACGTTGTGATAAACGAATAAAACATCTTTTGTTCACCGACCGAATATTCCCTTAAGAATGCTAGCTTTCGGCTTCATCCGGTCTGAGGTACACATCCGGCTCAACCGGCAGTAACAATCGCAGAGGTGCCCCCCTTATGCCCTAGCCGAATTAACTGGAACGTAGGGCATAAACACAAGAGCCAGGCAACCCAGCATGGCCACATCTTAAGTCATATCGATGCATATAATGGTGAAGAAAAGGCACATATGGAAAAAGAACGCATATGTGATAGGCAAGAAGCCGTGAAAGCAATTTTATTTATCTTCCATATAGGAAACCCCCAGGTATGGCTTACACACATAGTGTGGTCGGAGCGATCCGAGCATCCACACTGTATTGAGTAATTTGTGTGGAGAATGAAAAAGAATGAGAAAGGAAAAAGGGGAGGAACATAATGAAAAAGGAGTGGTAAGGAGACGAACACTGAGTTCGGCGCTAGGCATAGAATCTCTGAAGTCTGGCCGCGTTCCATGGGTTCGGCTCGAGTCTGTTATCGGATGCATTACGTAGGCGGTACGCTCCTCCGATGAGAACTTTGTCAATAATGAATGGACCCTCCCACTTAGGTTTGAGCTTGTCCTTCTTCTTCTCTGGTAGGCGTAGAACGAGTTCGCCAATATTATAAGTTTTGGCCCGCACTTCCCTGCTTTGGTACCGTCGAGCCTGCTACTGATAGAATGCGGAACGGGCTTTTGCGACATCATGCTCCTCCTCCAGGGCATCTAAGTTGTCCTGCTGGTCTAGCTCGGCTTTCTTTTCTTCGTACATGCGTACGCGAGGCAAATCATGTATTATGTCGCAGGGTAGTACTGCTTCTGCGCCGTATACCATAAAAAATGGTGTGTATCCGGTGGTGCGATTTGGCGTGGTCCGCAGCCCCCAGGGTACGGAGTCGAGCTCCTCGACCCAGTGCGTGTCCGATTCTGTCAAGGATCACACTAGTCTGGGTTTGATGCCGCTCATGATGAGACCGTTTGCATGTTCGACCTGGCCGTTCGTTTGGGGATGGTAGACGGAGGCATAATCGAGCTTAATGCCCATGTTGCCACACCAAGTTTTCACTTCATCAGCTGTGAAGGTTGAGCCATTGTCAGTGATGATGCTGTGGGGGACGCCATATCGGGGTACAACCCCGGATATGAAGTCTATCACTGGTCCGGATTCAGCCGTTTTGACTGGTTTGGCTTCTATCCATTTGGTGAACTTGTCCACCATGACCAACAAGTATTTTTTCTTATGGCTTCCCCCCCTTAAGGGGTTGGACCATATCCAGCCCCCAGACCATGAAGGGCCAAGTAATGGGGATTGTCTGGAGAGCGGTGGGGGCATGTGGCTCTGATTGGCAAAGAGCTGGCAACGGATGCAGTGTTGAACAAGGTCCTGTGCGTCTGCTCGGGCTGTCAGCCAATAAAAGCCTATGCGGCCTTGCTGACGAGTGCCCGAGCTGCAGCGTGGTGTCCGCCGAGTCCGGCATGCATTTCATCCAAGAGCTGTCGCCCTTCCTCCTCGGAGATGCATCTTTGGAGCACTCTGGTTACACTTTTCTTATAGAGTTCCCCCTCATGGACCTTGTAGGCTTTGGAACGCCGCACAATGCAGCGTGCTTCATTTTGGTCCTGGGGGAGCTCCTGCCTATTTAGGTAGGCTAAGAAAGGCTCAGTCCACAAGGCGATGACAACCATGATTTTGTGGGCCGAAGGTGTTATTTCGGTGGCGGAGCCTCCGATTATGTTTGATGGTTTGGAATCTGGGGGTGTATTCGGATCCGTGTTAGAGTTGCTGGACTCCCCTTCCCATATCACGGATGGCTTGAACATCCTTTCCAGGAATACTTTAGGTGGGACAGGGTCGCGTTTAGCGCCGATGCGGGCGAGGATATCCGCTGCTTGATTGTTTTCTCGAGCCACATGGTGGAATTCAAGCCCCTCGAACCGAGCTGACATTTTGAGGATGGCATTATGGTAAGCCGCCATTTTTGGATCTTTGGCATCAAAGTCTCCGTTTATTTGTGATATTGCGAGATTTGAGTCCCCGCGCACCTCCACGCGTTGAATGCCCATAGAGACTGCCATCCGAAGACCATGCAATAGAGCCTCATATTCGGCTGCGTTGTTGGAGTCTGTGTATAATATTTGGAGTACGTATTGGACCGTGTCTCTGGTGGGGGAAGTCAGGACTACGCCTGCCCCCAATCCAGCCTGCATTTTAGAGCCATCGAAGTGCATGATCCAATTAGAGTATGTGCCGTACTCTTTAGGGAGTTCGGCTTCTGTTCATTCGGCGACAAAGTCAGCCAGTACTTGCGATTTAATGGCCCGCCGTGGTTTGTATGTTATGTCGAACGGAAGGAGCTCGATGGCCCATTTAGCAATCCGGCCTGTAGCGTCGCGGTTATTTATTATATCGTTGAGTGGTACTTCGGAGGCCACCGCGATCGAACACTCTTGGAAGTAGTGTCGTAGCTTCCGAGATGCCATGAAGACCGCGTATGCTATCTTTTGATAGTGTGGGTATCGGGATTTGCATGGGGTGAGGACCGTGGATACGTAATAGACCGGCTTCTGGAGCGGGAAGTTGTATCCGTCAGCCTCTCGTTCGACGACGAGCACTGTGCTTACAACTTGATGTGTTGCAGCTATGTACAATAGCATAGGTTCGCCAGTATTTGGCGCTGTTAGGACTGGATTATTGGCCAATAAGGTCTTTATTTCGTCCAGTCCAGCCGCGGCTACATTCGTCCACACGAAGTGTTCGGTGCACCGAAGAAGGCGGTAAAGAGGTAATGCCTTTTATCCTAATCGGGAGATAAAGCGGCTTAGGGCAGCCACGCATCCAGCTAGTTTCTGGATATGCTTGAGGTTTGTTGGGATAGCCAGCTGCGACAGAGCTCATATTTTTGCCAGATTCGCTTCAATTCCTCTATTGGAAACAATGAAGCCGAGCAGCTTTCCAGAGGGCACGCCGAAAACACATTTTTCCAGGTTTAGCTTGATGTCCTATGTCCGGAGGTTATCGAACGTAAGCCTCAAGTCATCTATTAGGGTTTTGACGTGTCTTGTTTTTATGACCACGTCATCCACGTATGCCTCCACTGTTTTGCCGATTTTCTTCTCTAGGCATGTTTGAATCATGCGTTGATAGGTTGCGTCGGCATTCTTAAGCCCGAAAGGCATAGTGTTGAAGCAAAAAGGACCATATGGCGTTATGAAGGCCGTTGCAGCTTGGTCGGACTCTGCCATGTTTATTTGATGGTATCCGGAGTATGCGTCAAGGAAACACATGTGAATCGTGTCCTGCGGTGGCATCGATGATTTGGTCGATGCGAGGGAGGGGGAAGGGATCCTTGGGGCAAGCCTTGTTGAGGTCTTTGAAGTCAACGCATAGGCGCCAGGATTTGTCCTTCTTCGGTACCATTACCAGATTTGCCAGCCAATCGAGATGCTTGATATCTCTGATGAATCCGGCCTCAAGTAGCTTGGCTAGCTCTTCTCCCATGGCTTGCCGTTTAGGCTTTGAGAAACGCCTAAGAGTCTGTTTGACTGGCTTGTATCCTTTCCATATGTTGAGGTTGTGTTCGGCCAGCTCGCCTGGGATGCCCGGCATGTCTGAAGGATGCCAGGCAAAAATCTCCCATTTCTCGCGTAGGAATTCTCGTAGTGCGGCGTCCATTGTGGGGCTCAGCTGTGTCCCGATGGAAGCTGTATTCGTGGGGTCCGTTGGATGGACCTGGAATTTAACTATCTCATATGCGGGTTTAAATGATGTCGACTGGGGTCGTTTGTCGAGTACACGTCCTCCCTGTCCACTGTGGTGCGCAGCGTTGTTAGTTCTTCGGCCGCTAGGGCTTCAGATAATGCCTCCAGGACAAGTGCTGCAGTTTTATTTTCGGCGCGGAGTGCGACGTCCGGGTCACTGGCTAGAGTGATGATTCCATTGGGTCCGGGCATTTTAAGCTTCATGTATCCATAATGGGGTATAGCTTGAAAGCTTGCGAATGTGTCCCGCCCTAAAAGGGCGTGGTATCCACTGCTGAAAGGAGCCACTTGGAATGTGATTTCTTCGGACCTGTAATTCTTTGGGGTGCCGAATAGTACGTCGAGTGTGATTTTTCCCGCACACCGTGCCTCCCGACTAGGGATGATTCCCCTGAAGGTCGTACCGCTCTGCTCAATGCAACTTTTGTCCATTTCCATCTTGCTGAGTGTTTCTTCATAGATCAAGTTTAGCCCACTTCCGCCGTCCATGAGTACTTTAGTGAGCCGAAAGCCATCCACGATTGGGCTAAGGACCAATGCGGCAGGTGCCCGGACTGTCTGGAATTGGGGTTCGTCACTAGCACTGAAAGTTATAGCAGTGTCGTTCCACGGGTTTATTTTTGTCACGTGGCAAATTTCAGCGAGATTTCGATGGGCTCGCTTGCGCCTATTATTTGAGGCGAAAGTCTCGAAGACTGTCATTACCGTATTTTTTCTTTGGCGGGGTGTTGTTCTGCTTTATGGCTTACTAGAAGATCCTCGCCACTTTTTGCTACCTACGGGAGTATCCAACATGCTCTAAGGCTATGTGTTGGTGTAGTGTCCGGCTAGCTGTAGAGTTTACATGGCCCATTGAGCCATTCTTCCAATACGGTTCCACGCCCCGGGGTGGGCTTTGGTTTCTTCGGAGTTGGATCGGGCAACTTAGGAGAGTTTGCCCTTTTAACTCGGGGGGGGGGGGGGAAGGCTTAGTGAGAGCCGGATTATCCCAAAAGTCTGTTTGGGTTTTCTAGGTACTTTCCATCACACAGTACTTCTGTATTATGGCTTCTAGGTCGGCAAAGTGTACTATGTCACGGCGACTTATAGCAATAAGGACCCCTTTGCTCGTGCAATTTTTGCAAAAAAAGTGAAATTGTGTCCTCCTCGCGACAGTCCTTGACCTTGTTTATCACAAGGAGGAATCTGGCCCAGTAGCGATGTACTATCTCTTGGGGCTCCTGTCTGATATGCGAGAGACAGTTTAAGTCCGAGTGGGTAGGTTTAGCTGAATCTGGATTCTGATTCGATCTAACGCCCTGGGGCAGGGGAGCTTCCGGGCTTGACGGCCCGGGATTCGGAGCGCTCCTCGATTTTTCCGGCCCGATACCCGATTCTAAGTCCGGGATCTGGGTTGTGTCCTCCCATGAGCGGGTATCCGGCTCAGGGAGCTCGGTAATCCAGACATAATTCGTCCTCAAAATAGAGGGATAATCCGTATGTGGCTCCTCCACTACCGCTATCTCATGGGTGACCGGTGGGGATTTGATATCTCTTTGGTCGGGTTTAAGCCCAATCTGGTCATAGTCCGTAGCGACTCCCAAAGCGGCGATGCGATCCAAGAGCTCATTAAGGGAAGAGAGCTCTGTTGGATCCATCTATTCGGCAAGTTCCAAATTGACGTGGAGGCTGCAACCTCTTGAGCACTGCGTTGGATTTCCCTGAAGAGGAGAGGATGATGCACTAGAGTAGCGTAAGTATTTCCCTAAGTTTTTGAGAACCGAGGTATCAATCCAGTAGGATATCACACACAAGTCCCTCGTACCTACACAAAACGATAGCAACTCGCAACCAATGCTTAGGGGTTGTCAATCCCTTCACGGTCACTTACGAGAGTGAGATCTGATAGAGATAATATTTTTGGTATTTTTGATAGATAGATGCAAAGTAAAAAAGTAAAAGGCAAAGTAAAACGAAGCAAGTAAATAAAGTAATGGAGATTTATATGATGAGAATAGACCCGGGGGCCATAGGTTTCACTAGTGGCTTCTCTCAAGAGCATAAGTATTCTACGGTGGGTGAACAAATTACTGTTGAGCAATTGATAGAAAAGCGAATAATTATGAGATTATCTAGGTATGATCATGTATATAGGCATCATGTCCAAGACAAGTAGATCGAAACGATTCTACATCTACTACTATTACACCACTCATCGACCGCTATCCAGCATGCATCTAGAGTATTAAGTAAAACAGAGTAACACCTTAAGAAAGATGACATGATGTAGAGGCATAAATTCATGCAATATGATAAAAACCCCATCTTGTTATCCTCGATGGCAACAATACAATATGTGCCTTGCAACTCTTTCTGTCACTGAGTAAGGACACCGCAAGATTGAACCCAAAGCAAAACACTTCTCCCATTGCAAGAACTACCAATCTAGTTGGCCAAACCAAACGGATAATTCGAAGAGACTTGTAAAGATAACTCAATCATACATAAAAGAATTCAGAGAAGAATCAAATATTGTTCATAGATAAGCTGGATCATAAACCCACAATTCATCGGTCTCAACAAACACATCGCAAAAAAGAAGATTACATCGAATAGATCTCCACAAGAGAGGGGGAGAACATTGTATTGAGATCCAAAAAGAGAGAAGAAGCCATCTAGCTAATAACTATGGACCCGAAGGTCTGAAGTAAACTACTCACACCTCATCGGAGAGGCTATGGTGATGATGTAGAAGCCCTCCGTGGTAGATGCCCTCTCCAGCGGAGCTCCAGAACAGGCCCCAAGATGGGATCTCGCGGATACATGCCCTCTCCAGCGGAGCTCCAGAACATGAATCAAGAGTGACATGTATGAAAGAATTATGAATGATGGCTTTGCCACAAATACAATGTCAACTACATGTTCATGCAAAAAGCAATATGACAAAAGTAATGTGTGACACATGAATGGAACGGTGGAGAGTTGCATGGCAATATATCTCGGAATGGCTATGGAAATGCCATGATAGGTAGGTATGGTGGCTATTTTGAGGAAGGTATATGGTGGGTGTATGATACCGGCGAAAAGTGCACGATATTAGAGAGGCTATTAATGGCGGAAGGGTGAGAGTGCGTATAATCCATGGACTCAACATTAATCAAAAGAACTCATGCACTTATTGCAAAAATTTAGAAGTCATCAAAAACCAAAGCATAAAACGCATAATCCTAGGGGGATAGATTGGTAGGAAAAGACCATCGCTCATCCCCAACTGCCACTCATAAGGAAGACAATCAATAAATAAAATTGTGCTCCGACTTCATCACAAGCGGTTCACCATACGTGCATGCTACGGGAATCACAAACTTCAACACAAGCATTCTTTAAATTCATAATTACCCCTACTAGCATTGCTTTAATATTATCACCTCCATATCTCAAAACAATTATCAAGCATCAAACTTATCTTAGTATTCAACGCACTCAAAAGAAAGTTTCACAAATCTTGAATACCAAGTATATTATCTTTAAGCAAATTACCATGCTATTAACGACTCTCAAAATAATCTAAGTGAAGCATGAGAGATCAATAGTTTCTTTAAAACAAATCCACCACCATGCTCTAAAAGATCTAAGTGAAGCACTAGAGCAAAAATTATTACACTCAAAAGATATAAGTGAAGCACTATGAGCAAAACTATCAAGCTCAAAAGATATAAGTGAAGCACATAGAGTATTCTAGCAAATTCTAAATCATGTATGGCTCTCTCAAAAGGTGTGTACAGCAAGGATGATTGTGGTAAACTAACATGCAAAGACACAAATAATACAAGACGCTCCAAGCAAAACACTTATCATGTAGTGAATAAAAATATAGCTCCAAGTAAATTACCGATGGAAGTAGACGAAAGAGGGGATGCCTTCCGGGGCATCCCCAAGCTTTGACTTTTTGGTGTCCTTGGATTATCTTGGGGGTGCCATGGGCAAACCCAAGCTTAGGCTCTTGCCACTCTTTGTTCCATAATCCATCAAAAGAATTCACCCAAAACTTGAAAACTTCACAACGCAAAACTCAATAGAAATCTCGTGAGCTCCGTTGGTGAAAGAAAACAAAAGACTACTTCAAGGTACTGTAATGAACTCATTCTTTATTTATATTGGTGTTAAACCTACTGTATTCCAACTTCCTTATGGTTTATAAACTAATTTATTAGCCATAGATGCATTGAAATAAGTAAACAACACACGAAAAACAGAATCTTTCAAAAACAGAACAGTCTGTAGCAATCTGTAACTAACGCAAACTTCTGGAACTCTAAAAATTCCAACCAAAATAGGAAGTACTGGAAAATTTGTTTATTGATCATAAGAAAAAAGAATCAATGCAAAAGCACGTTCCTGTGATTTATTGAATTGTTTCTCGTGAGCGCAAAGTTTCTGTTTTTCAGCAGAATCAAATCAACTATCATCATAGCTTATCCTATAGGTTCTACTTGGCACAAACACTAATTAAAACATAAAACCACATCTAAACAGAAAGTAGAAACAGAATTTAACACTAAACAGGAACAAAAACAAAGAACACAAAATAAAATTGGGTTGCCTCCCAACAAGCGCTATCGTTTAACGCCCCTAGCTAGGCATAAAAGTGAAGGTAGATCTAAGTTTTGCCATCTTTGGTAGGCAATCCATAAGTGGTTTTCATGATAGATTCATATGGTAATTTTATTTTCTTTCTAGGAAAGTGTTCCATACCCTTTTTCAAAGGAAATTGGAATCTAATATTCCCTTCCTTCATGTCAATAATCGCACCAATCGTTCTAAGAAAAGGTCTACCAAGAATAATAGGACATGAAGGATTGCAATCTATATCAAGAACGATAAAATCTACGGGCACATAATTCCTATTGGAAACAATAAGAACATCATTAATTCTTCCCATTGGCTTTTTAATAGTAGAATCCTCAAGATGCAAATTTAGAGAGCAATCTTCAAAGTCAGGGAAATCTAGCAAATCACACAAAGTTTTGGGAATAGTGGAGAGACTAGCACCCAAATCACACAAGGCATGAAACTCATAATCTTTAATTTTAAGTTTGATAGTAGGTTCCCACTCATCATAGAGTTTTCTAGGGATAGAAACTTTCAACTCAAGTTTTTCTTCATAAGATTGCATCAAGGCATCAACAATGTGTTCGGTAAATGCCTTATTTTAACTGTAAGCATGAGGAAAATCTAGCACAGGTTGCAACAAGGAAATACAACCAATCAAAGAGCAATTTTCATAATTAAATTCCTTGAGATCCAAAATAGTGGGTTTAGCAACATCAAGATTTTTATTTCTTTCAATCCCACTTTCATCAATTTCATCATCAAGATCTAGAAACTCAGAATTCTTAGGACGCCTTCTAGGTAAAGGAAGATCATATTCAGTTTCATCAAGATTCATATTGCAAAACAAGGATTTAATAGGGGACACATCAATAACTTTTAGATCTTCATCTTGATAGTCATAGGAATCGGAAGAACACGCTTTAATAAATGCATCTTTGGAAGCACGCATCCTAGCGGTTCTTTCCTTACACTCATCAATGGAAATTCTCATAGATTTGAGAGACTCATTGATATCATGCTTAGGAGGAATAGATCTAAGCTTTAAAGAATCAATTTCAAGGGAAATTCTATCAACGTTCCTAGCCAAATCATCAACTTTAAGCAATTTTTCTTCAAGCAAGGCATTAAAATTCTTTTGTGAATTCATAAACTCTTTAATACTACTCTCAAATTCAGAGGGAATCTTATTAAAATTTCCATAAGAGTTGTTGTAGGAATTTCCATAATTATTAGAAGGATTACTAGGATAAGGCCTAGGATTAAAATTCCCTCTATACGCGTTATTTCCAAAACTATTCCTTCCAACAAAATTCACATCCATAGATTCATTATTATTCTCAATCAAAGTAGATAAAGGCATATCATTGGGATCAAGAGATGTATTTTTAGTAGCAAACATCTTCATAAGTTCATCCATCTTTTCACTCAAAACATTGATTTCTTCTATAGCGTGCACTTTTTTACTAGAAGTTCTTTCGGTATGCCATTGAGAATAATTAGCCATAATGTTATCAAGCAATTTTGTAGCATCTCCTAACGTAATTTCCATAAACGTGCCTCCCGCGGCCGAGTCTAAAAGATTTCTAGAAGCAAAATTTAATCCGGCATAAATTTTTTGCATGATCATCCATAAATTCAAACCATGAGTAGGGCAATTGCGAAGCATCAATTTCATTCTTTCCCAAGATTGGGCAACATGCTCATGATCAAGTTGTTTAAAATTCATGATATCGTTCCTAAGAGTGATGATCTTAGCGGGAGGAAAATATTTAGAGATAAAAGCATCTTTGCACTTGTTCCAAGAATCAATACTATTTTTAGGCAAAGACGAAAACCAAATTTTAGCACGATCTCTAAGTGAAAACGGAAATAACTTCAATTTAACAATATTGTTATCCGTATCTTTCTTCTTTTGCATATCACACAAATCAACAAAATTGTTTAGATGAGTAGCGGCATCTTCACTAGGAAGGCCGGTGAATTGATCTTTCATAACAAGATTAAGCAAAGCGGTATTGATTTCACAAGACTCATCATTATTAAGAGGAGCAATCGGAGTACTAAGGAAATCATTATTATTGGTATTCAAGAAATCACACAATTTGGTATTATCTTGTGCCATGGCAACAAGTAATCCAACACACAAGCAAAGGCAAACGAGGAAAAGGCAAAAGAGAAAGAGAGGAGGAGATTGGGAAAGAGAGGGCGAATAAAACGGCAAGGGTGAAGTGGGGGAGAGGAAAATGAGAGGCAAATAATGTAATGCGAGAGATAGGGATTGTGATGGGTACTTGGTATGGTTGACTTTTGCAAGAACTCCCTGGCAACGGCGCCAGAAATTCTTCTTGCTACCTCTTGAGCACTGCGTTGGATTTCCCCGAAGAGGAGAGGATGATGCAGTAAAGTAGCGTAAGTATTTCCCTCCGTTTTTGAGAACCAAGGTATCAATCCAGTAGGAGATCACACACAAGTCCCTCGTACCTACACAAAACTATAGCAACTCGCAACCAACGCTTAGGAGTTGTCAATCCCTTCACGGTCACTTACGAGAGTGAGATCTGATAGAGATAATATTTTGGTATTTTTTGATAGATAGATGCAAAGTAAAAAGTAAAAGGCAAAGTAAAACAAAGCAAGGAAATAAAGTAATGGAGATTGATATGATGAGAATAGACCCGGGGGCCATAGGTTTCACTAGTGGCTTCTCTCAAGAGCATAAGTATTCTACGGTGGGTGAACAAATTACTGTTGAGCAATTGATAGAAAAGCGAATAATTATGAGATTATCTAGGTATGATCATGTATATAGGCATCACGTCCAAGACAAGTAGATTGAAACGATTCTGCATCTACTACTATTACTCCACTCATCGACCGCTATCCAGCATGCATCTAGAGTATTAAGTAAAATAGAGTAACGCCTTAAGAAAGATGACATGATGTAGAGGCATACATTCATGCAATATGATAAAAACCCCATCTTGTTATCCTCGATGGCAACAATACAATACATGCCTTGCAACCCTTTCTTTCACTGAGTAAGGACACCGCAAGATTGAACCCAAAGCAAAACACTTCTCCCATTGCAAGAACTACCAATCTAGTTGGCCAAACCAAACGGATAATTCGAAGAGACTTGTAAAGATAACTCAATCATACATAAAAGAATTCAGAGAAGAATCAAATATTGTTCATAGATAAGCTGGATCATAAACCCACAATTCATCGGTCTCAACAAACACGCCGCAAAAAATAAGATTACATCGAATAGATCTCCACAAGAGAGGCGGAGAACATTGTATTGAGATCCAAAAAGAGAGAAGAAGCCATCTAGCTAATAACTATGGACCCGAAGGTCTGAAGTAAACTACTCACACTTCATCGGAGAGGCTATGGTGATGATGTAGAAGCCCTCCATGGTAGATGCCCTCTCCGGCAGAGCTCTGGAATAGGCCCCAAGATGGGATCTCGTGGATACAGAAGGTTGCGGCGGTGGAATTAGGTTTTTGGCTCCGTATCTGATCTGACGGGGGTACGTAGGTATATATAGGAGGAAGGAGTACATCGGTGGAGCTCCGAGGGGCCCTCGAGGCACGGGGCGCGCCCAGGGGGCGCCCTCCACCCTCGTGACCTCCACGGCTGTTCCTTGGAGCAGGGTCCAAGTCTCCTGGATCACTTTCGGTGAGAAAATCACGTTCCCGAAGGTTTTATTCCGTTTGGACTCCGTTTGATATTCTGTTTCTTCGAAATACTGAAATAGGCAAAAAACAACAATTCTGGGTTGGGCCTCTAGTTAATAGGTTAGTCCCAAAAATAATATAAAAGTAGAAAATAAAGCCCAATATAGTCCAAAACAGTAGATAAAGTAGCATGGAGTAATAAAAAATTATAGATACGTTGGAGACGTATCAGAGGCTATTCGTGATGACCCGAGAGGTCATCATCGGCGCGACAGCCGATTGGGCGGCCATGATGAAGCCACCTACTCGGAGAGTTTGGCCTACAGCCAGAGCTCCCCAGAGGTGATGGTGTCCTTGACAACGAGACGGGCCATCGAGCCTTGCAGTGATGGCACAGAGGAACTCTCAATGAAAGCACCAATGTCGGTGTCAAAACCGGCGGATCTCGGGTAGGGGATGTCGATCTGTGTGTTTAAGGCCAATGGTAATAGGAGGCAAGGGACACAATGTTTACCCAGGTTTGGGCCCTCTCAATGGAGGTAAAACCCTACTTCCTGCTTGATTGATATTGATGATATGGGTGTTACAATAGTTGATCTACCACGAGATCATAGAGGCTAAACCCTAGAAGCTAGCCTATGATGATTATGAATGTTGTGATCGTCCTCATACGGACTAAACCCTTCGGTTTATATAGACACCGGAGGGGGCTAGGGTTTAAATGGAGTCGGTTACAAAGAAGGAAATTTAATATCTGGATCGCCAAGCTTGTCTTCCATGCAAAGGAGAGTCCCATCCGGACACGGGACGAAGTCTTGAGACTTGTATCTTCACGGTCCAATATTATGGCCAAAGTATATAGTCTGGCTATCCGGATACCCCCTAATCCAGGACTCCCTCAGTTGGGATGACCCAAACGAGTGTGCCAGAGATCAGCGTCAGCGGAGAGAGCAACCAGTGCGGTGGTGGAGGTGGACGGCGGATGCACCGGATAGAGCTCGTCGGGGTTGTCACGTCGGTGAAATACCATCCTGGGTTGAGCGTCCTTGACACAAAAACCAAGCTCGTCAAATTCAACAGTAATAGGATTTTCACAAGTTAAACAATTAATAGAAACAATGTTCTTAATAAGATGAGGTGAGACAAGTATGTTATATAAAGTAATAGGCATGGAATTAGAAGGAAAGGAAGAGTGCCCGACATGGGTGATAGGGAGTGTGGAACCATCGCCAACAATAATGCGACGGTCGGTGGGGACGGGAGTGAAGGAGGCAAGATTACCAGGATGAGCAAACATGTCATGGTGGGCGCACGACAGATGCCATGGGATGGCTAAAGAGAGGAGGAGGCTCGAGGGCACTGGTGGGCTCCAGAAGTGGGGTTGGCATGAGCGAGCGCGGGATGCAAGACATACCCAGGTTCGGGGCTCTCCGGAGAGATAACACCCCTAGTCCTGCCGACTGTGGTTGATATGCGATAGTACAAGGTTGCTCCTAGAGCTGTATGGAGGAGGAAGGAAGGCCGGCCAAGGCTTAGGCTGCTCCTTCTCCTTGGGTGGATTCTACTGAGGGGTGGCTAGTTTCTCTATCCTTTCCTTCTTTCTTACTTGCCCGTATACGCGAGGGCTCCTGGGGGGTTTTATAGGCCAACCCCCAGGGGTACAATGGTAATGTTACAGGGTGGTGGGGTCGGATCGTCAGTGCCCGAGGACCCGGGCTGGGTCTCGTCGGGGAGCTGTGGTTCGCCGGGTTCCCCTAGGTGCGGGCCCCGCGTGCCTAGGGGGACTATGCACCGTCTTGTCGATCGTTAGGGAGTGGCCGAGTCAAGTCGTGTACAGTGGCGCTCCGTCAGGTCGTCGCTTGCCGTCGTGAGCAGTGATGATGGGGGTACTGTAGCCACACCGGCCTTGGTCAGCGGGTAGGTGAGGGGCACTGTTGCCACGCCCCGGCTGACCAGAGGCATGGGTGGGGCACTGTTGCTCTGGTCATCAGCGGCTGAAGACTCGTCCCATCGTACGGCCGGGATGGGACGGGAGCTGACCCGTGGCTGGGTTGCGGAGCACGCCACGGGTGGAGCTGGCTTGTCAAGGAAGCCTTGGTTGTGCCGAGTTCGACTGTCTTGTTCTGTTTGTCGAGGCCGAGTCGAGGTGCCTGGCCGGGTCGGAGAGTTCGGCCGGGTCGCGGGGCCTGGCCGGGTCGAGCGACCCGGCCAAGCGCGTGCCAGCTTGAGGGGCGACGCCGACCCAGTAAATTTTGAAAAGGATCCGGGTTCCATTGCCTGCCCGGGGTTCATCCCCCGACAGTAGTCCCCGAAGCTGTGAAGGTCCACCATCTTCGGATGGGAGGGCCTTCATAGTTTCCCCCTTAAGCAAGGCGAATTCTGCGAGCATCGGGTCTGGCAACACCCACTGTGTGCCGATTTTTGGAAACCGGATCGCGGCATCCCGGCGGTGGCGGCAACCGAGGAGTCCATCGAATCTTCGGGCAATCCCTCGGGCTTCGCGCGGGCGCCACGTGGTGCCCGGAAGTCGGAGGGGCCTGATAGGCCACACACGTGATGGGACTGGGCAACGGGCTAGGGCCCGCCGCCACGTGCCCTTGGCCCATGTGTGCGGATTTATTGCGGTGTCCGAGGGTCAGTTGCTCTTCCCTGTGCAGTTATTGCACGCGTACGTGCGCACTTATTGCGGGGTAGTGGGAAAAGCGAGCACAGACGATCCCACTCCCCCACGTTCAAACCGAGGGCTATAAATCGGGGCGAGGGGGGTGGCGGACATTATTCTCGCTCGCGCCTTCCCGCCTCTTCGCCCTTGCTCTGCTTCTTGCGACCGCCGCGCCGCGACGCCCGTTTCTTCGAGCAGAGCCTCATCATCATCCGTCTTCTTCCTTCTTCTCGTCTTCAACGATGGCGCTGCCGTCGGGCTCCTGGATGGGCTTGACTGTCACCGTCGAAGACATCGCCCATCTCTGCGCGTCCCGGTGCTTGCCGCGGGAGACGAAGGTCACCGTCCGCCTGCCGCGTGGCGAGCAGAGGCCGCAGCCCCAGGGGACGGAGTGTGTGGTCTTCCTCCCACATTTCGAGCGTGCGTTCGGCCTACTGGCGAGCTCCTTCTTCCGCATGTTCCTGGAGTTCTTCGGGCTCCAGCCCCATCATCTTAGCATCGGCGCCATCTTCCAGCTATCGGGCTTCGTCACCCTGTGTGAGGGGTACCTGGGGGTTGAGCCCACGATCGATCTCTGGGCGCGCCTCTTCTCCCAAGATCAACAGGGGCCGACGGCCAGAGAGTTTGCCGACTGCGGCGCCGCCATCATCTTGAAGCGGTCGGGGGCGGACTGCCCCAAGATTCCACTAAGGATTCTGCCAAGAAGTGGCAGAATTATTTCTTCTACGTCCACAACTTGGGTGCAGACCACATCAATCTTCCGGCCTTCTCCCTCACGCCGCCGCGAGCGAAGACGAACTGGGGCTTCTTCCCCAGGCACCCGTCGCAGGAGATTCTCAATCTCTGCGAGCGGGTGGCGGTGATGAAGATGCGGGAGGGGCTCACCGGCAACGACCTCATCACCGCGTTCATCATGCGTTGGGTCCTCCCGTTGCAGCGGCGCACCTGCCTCATCGGCGAGATGGCCGGTCTCCAAGACCCCAATCGCATGGGGGCGGCACGCCTATTGGCGGACCAGATCACTCGCCGGGTGAACGACATATCCAAGGCCAACCTTGGGGACGACTGGCGGTTCGGCAAGGCGCCTTATAGCCAATCGAATCCGGCACCTCTGGTGAGTATTTGGTCCCCTTATTTTGCTGTTGTGCATCTCCTCGTACATCCTGACACGGTGCGGGAGGTGCTTCTGAATGCCATCCGGCACCCTTACGCCCGGGCTCCGTCGCAGGTGGTGCGGGTGGCGTCGGGGGATCCCGTGGCCCACGACGGAGGGGAGGAGGACAAGGTCTGCGCCAGCGCTGGGCGTCGTGCGGGTAAGTCCTGCTTTCTTGCCTTCTCTTTTGTGTTTCATGAGTTGTTGGTCGCGACATGGCACGGGAGATGCTGACGCCGATCGCTGGTGTAGTGGCGTTGGGTGGAGGAGGTGGCGACGTGGGCGGAGCCACGTCGTCACGAAGAGCGGCACCGAGCCGTCCGCACGGGAAGGACAGCGCAGCGCCGCGGCCCCGGGCCCCGAAGCGTGCGGCTGACCCGACCGGGAGCGCAAGGCCATCCAAGAGGAAGCGCGGTGCCGGGAAGGGGAGGCCGGCCCCCGTCCCGATCCTGACAGGGTAAGTTTCTTCTCCTGTCTGCATCCGAGCAGTCGAGCCGACTTTGCTTTTGCTCATTTCATCTTTTTCTTCAGGTCGCCAATCGCGCTGGCGAGGGCGGCGGCGGATGCTGCGGCCGCCGAGGAGGCCGGGTTCCGCAGGAGCCGGTCCGACCCCATCGACCGGGTCGAGGAGGAGCTGGCCGACCCGGACCTCGGCCTGGACCCGACCGACGCCAAAGTCCTGGCCTGGCGGGACAGGAACAGGGCCGAGGCAGAGCTAGAGGCGGCGTCGGTCCGAGCTTGGACTGACGCAGAGGCGGCATGGGCGCAAGCCGGCGAAGAGCCGGCATGGCGCGAGATGCCGGAGGGCACGGTGGTGGCGGTGATGGTCTTTGAGCCGTCGTCGGTGAGGGAACGCGGCCGAGGAGGCCGGGCTGACGTGGTGATCCTCGTCCAGGAGGTTGTGGAGGTGGAGGATGACACCCCGCCGCGGGTCGACGCTGTCGAGCGGGCGGGGGCCGGCGGAGGCGGCGATGGCACCGTCTTGGAGGAGGCGCCATGGGTGGCGCCACAGGGGACGTTGCTGGCGTCTGAGAAGGCACCGCGAGTGGCGGCGCCGCAGGCCGCTCTGGCTGCCGAGCCGACGATGGCGTCGCAGGCCGTCCCGGCGTCCGGGTAGTCGGTGGCGCAGGAGGAGGGGCTGGCCGCGTCGGGAGCGGCCAGCAGGGAGCATTCCCTTGTGCCCCGGCAAAGGGGCGTCGGGGGGCCGCGTCGCATCCGACATGGGGCAGGAGCGCCATGGTCTTCGGGCCCCAGACCCAGGAGAGGCGGTGATGGACACCGTAATCCGCCGTCTGCGCGGGCGGACGGGACGGCTTGAGGCCTTCTCCCAGGCCAAGGTGGAGCGGACGCGGGATCTTGAGCTCGCCATGCTGATAAGCTTCTTCTGCAGCTTCTTCTTTGTGGGGGCGCGCTAGTGCACCCACTGGGTGTAGCCCCCGAGGTTCGGGCTAACTACATAGTAGTTGGGTCGAATCTTTAGAATGTTGTCTTTGTTCTGGTTGCTGCCTTTTTCAGCAACTCGACGCCTATCGGGTCGGCGCCTTCAACCGCCTCCTGAGTAAATACCGGAAGCTCAAGGAGCAGCTCGCCGCCAAGGAGGAGGAACTCCGTATTGCCGCAGGTATCTTCATGCTCTTTCTAGTGGGGGCGCGCTAGCGCACCCACTAGGTGTAGCCCCCGAGATTCAGGCCAACTGTGTAACAGTTGGGCCAAATCTTAAGTCTTGCTCTTCTATTTTTCCTTTTCCGAATCTTCCTTTTTGCAGCCGAGGTGCTATCTCGGCAGACCCGGCTGCTCCGGGCCGGTCATCACTATGACTGGCTTGTTGCCGACGCCGACCGTCTTGGTGCCGAGGTGGCGCAGGCGCGGGCGGAGGCGGCGGCGGCCCGACGGTCGCTCGATGAGGCCAACTAGCCACAGGAGCAATTGGCGGGCCACAAGAGCCGGCTTGAGGCCGAGGTGGAGCTCCTCAAGGCGGAGGTCTCCAAGGTGGTGGAGGCACATCAGGCACTGGTCGAGGCGGACCAGCAATGCGGTAGGCTGGCCGATGACAAGGGCCGGCTTAAGGCCGAGGTGGATCGCCTGAAGGAGCAGGCTGCCGCAGCGGAGGGGGCCCATCAGGACAAGACCCGTCGCCGCGAGGTGTCCGAGAAGGCGACCGAGGATAAGGCCACCGACTTGAAGGTGGCCCTTGCCAAGGTTGCCGACTTGGAGAGGGCTCTCTAGGAGCGTGACCACACCATTGATCAGGAGCGGCGCGGTACGTTGCTTGAGGCGCAGCACCTGGAAGAATCCTTCTCCAGTAAGTGCTTTTCTTGAGTTTTGCCAGGTTGGGATCCGGCTTTTCGTCCTTGTTGTCCTTTTTCCTAACTTGCTTTGCTTTCTAACAGGGGCCTTCCCGGAGACACATCGGCTAGCGGAGGAAGTTGTCCGCTTCCAGCGCGACCCGCTGGGGGCGGTTGGATCCGAGACCAACCCGCATGTGGCGTGGACCTTCCCGGAGATCATGTCTGCCGCCGAGGCCCACCTGTGGGTCCTGGGGGAGCAGATGGGGCGGCTATCCAAGGCCGGCACGGCGATGACGATGGCCCTTTGACCGGGCTCTGTTGCGCCAAATAGCTTCACGCGTCTGGCATGCTGGCTGGAGATGGGGCCGGACTGGCTCCACGAGTGGCGCGTCTCCGCCGCTCGCGCCAGCACCAAGATGGCGCTCTGGTTCGCGCTGTCTTGGCACCCGGACCTGCAGTTGGATCCACCGATGGGCCAGGGGCCGGCTCGGAGCAGCTGTTGCAGGAGCAAGCCGGCCGGATTGCCTCTCGGGCTAGCTACATCGCCGAGTTCGCCTTCCACGATGAGTTCCACCCGGAGTGGGCGGAAGATAGCGGAGTCGTGGCCCGCGACGACTACGGCATGCTTCTTCATGACCCAGAGGGCAGCTCCAAGGAGACGGGCGTCTACCGCGATGGGGGCGCCGAGGAGGACACCGGCACCTCACTGGACATAGAGGCCGCTAGGGGACAGCCGTCGACGTCGCGACCCGGTGCTGGATACGCCTGAGATGCCTTGGTAGAATCTGTTAGGTAGCAAGTCCACCCACCCACCGGGGGTTTCTGGGTGTAATGAACTCTGGCCGTGGGCCTTTAAATATTTATGTGTATATGTCGTGAATGTTTTTACTCTTGCGTTTCGTTTTTTGAACCAATTTCTTGCGCTTTTCCTTTCTCAAACCTCTCCCCCGCGAGTCAGACGGACGAGGCTCCGGTCTGTGACAAGGAGTTCGGCTCTTTGAGAGGAGCACGCAGTACTTGGGTTTTTCAAAACGTTGAGCGCGAGCGAAACACCCACTGGGCCGGCTGGCGGCAATCCGGCGGGGCCAGTTGGCGAGCAGTCGGTCATGCATCTATTTTCTAAAGTGAGCCGGGTTGATCGACCCGGCAGTCTTTGACTTAGTGTTTGAAGCGCGCAGGAGCTCTGGCCCGTTGTGCTTCCCAGCCGACAGCTGAAGCCGGGTCTGTGGCTTAGGGCGAAGTGGGGGGCCATGGCGCCCTTAGTGCATCAGGAATCACCATGGAAGGCGGCGGGTGGCGATTGGCCCGGCCAGCCCCCGAGCCCCCGGGTCGAGCAAGTCGGACCGGTGGCCGGGTTTAGGAGCATAGTGATGTGTAAAAGTAGGGACACAATAATTTGATCGACAGAAGGCAGCCCCCGAGCATCGTTCGGGGACCCCATAGTTTCATATGTTTATAAAAGGCAGTGATACATACACTCGTACGGCTAACTGTAAAACGGGCGGAGGAGTTCTGTGTTCCACGGCCGGGTCGTTTCTTCACTGGCGGTGTCTCTCTTGTGCTTGTTTGACTTGCGTGCGTCGTTGAGGTAGTAGGCGTTGCGGTCGAGCAAGGCCCGGCTCATGATGAACGGGCCCTCCCTTGGGGGGGGACAGCTTGTGCTGGCCGGCTTGCTCTTGGACGAGGCGGAGGACGATGTCGCCCTCGCAGAATGCGAGGGACTTGATCTTCTTGCTGTGGTAATGCCTCAGGCCTTGCTGGTATATGGCCGAACGGCTGAGCGCCAGAAGGCGGGCTTCTTCGAGTAGGCCGACGCCGTCTTCGCGGGCTTCTTTAAGAACGGGGTGAACCTGGTCATCGGTCGGGATGATGGCTTCGGCTCCATAGACGAGTAAGAACAGGGTGAACCTGGTCAACCGATTCGACGTAGTTCGGAGACTCCAGAGGACGGCCGGTAACTCATCGAGCCAGCTGCCGGGTGAGCAGATGAGTGGCTCGACGAGCCGCGGCTTGATGCCAGACAGAATGAGGCCGTTGGCCCGCTCGACCTGCCCGTTGGACTGCGGGTGTGCGATGGAGGCCAGGTCGAGGCGGATGCCGGAGACAGAACAATATTGCTCGAGGGCGCCCTTGGCGAAGTTGGTGTCGTTGTCCATGATGATGTTGTTCGGCATGCCGTAGCGAACCGCGATATCTTTGATGAACCGGATGGTTGTTGGCCCGTCCAGTTTCTTGATTGACCGTTCTTCGATCCACTTGGTGAACTTGTCCACCGCCACCAGTAGATGCGTCATGCCGCCTCGAGTGGTTTTGAAGGGTCCCACCATGTCGAGTCCCCAGACCGCGAAGGGCCAGGCGATCGGAATGGTGCGGAGTGCTGACGCCGGTTGGTGGCTGCGCTTGCTAAAGCGCTGGCATCCCTCACACTTGAGAACGAGCGACTGAGCGTCTTGGAGGGCCGTGGGCCAGTAGAAATCATGGCGGAAAGCCTTGGCCACCAGGGATCATGACGCAGCGTGGTGCCCGCATTCGCCCTGGTGTATGTCGACGAGAATGTCGGCGCCTTGGTCCTGCTCGACGCAGCGTTGGAACACGCCGGTGGAGCTGCGCTTGATGAGCTCGTTGTTGATGATGCTGTAGGCGGACGCCCGGTGTTGCACTTGCCGGGCCTCGGTCTCGTCCATGGGGAGAACCCCGTTCTCCAGGAATTCTGAGATTGGCAGCGCCCGAGATGGAGCCGTCACCATGGCGAAGACGACCACCTGGGTGGGTTCCGGGTCGGCAGCCCCCGAGCTGGGTTGAGCAGCCCCCGGGTCGGGGATGGCGACGGTCGGGTCCAGGGCGATGGTGGCCGGGTTGAGCTGAGCAGCCCCCGGGCCGGGTTCAGCAGTCCCCGTGCCGGGTTCGTCAGTCCCCGGGCCGGGTTCAGCAGCCCCCGGGCTGGGTTGAGATGCAGTCGGGTTGTCTGGAACGTGGATGGACTCGGAATCCGGCGATAGCTTGAAGGACGTCTTGTGCATGTGCTCGAGGGAGACGCCAGACTGGATGGACTGCCGGGACGAGGCGATCTTGGCGAGCGTGTCAGCTGCTTCGTTTCTTCACGCGCGGAACATGGAGGAACTCGCAGCCCTCGAAGGACCCGGACAACTTCTGGACGAGGAAGCGGTAGCTTGCCATGTTGGAGTCGCGGGCGTCCCACTCGCCGGAGCACTGTTGTACCATCAGATCCGAATCACTGTAGCACAGGATGCGCTGGATGCCAAGTTCCTTGGCAAGCCGGAGGCCGCGCACAAGGGCTTCGTACTCGGCGACGTTGTTGGAGGCGGCGAAGTGGATCTGGAGTGCATAGCGGAGTCGGTCGCCCTTTGGGGATGACAACATGATGCCGGCCCCAAGGCTGAGTCACATCTTGTATCCATCGAAATGCATGCGCCAGTGCATCGAGTCGGGAGGCAGCGATAGGTACTGGGTCTTGGTCCATTCGACGAGGAAGTCGGCCAGGGCCTGATATTTGATCGTGGTGCGGGGCTCCTAGACGATGGTGTGGCAGGCTCGCTCGAGCGCCCACTTGGTGACCCGACCAGAGGCATCCCGGCACCCGATGGTCTCCCTAAGAGGGGTTGTGCTGACCATGGTGATGACGTGCTCTTGGAAGTACTGCTTCAGCTTCTTGGCGGTGAAGTACACGCCATAACACATCTTCTGGTAGTGCGGGTAGTTCTGCTTGGAGTTGGAGACTGATACGTCTCCAACGTATCTATAATTTATGAAGCATTCATGCTATTATATTATCTGTTTTGAATGTTTATGAGCTTTGCTAAACACTTTTATATTATTTTTGGGACTAACCTATTAATCGGAGGCCCAACCCATATTGTTGTTTTCTTGCCTATTTCAGTGTTTTAAAGAAAAGGAATATCAAACGGAGTCCAAATGGAATGAAACCTTCGGGAGCGTGATTTTTGGAACGAACGTGATCCAAGAGACATGGAGCTGAAGTCAGGGAAGCATCAAGGAGGACACGAGGCACGGGGGCGCGCCCACCCCCCTGGGCACGCCCTCCACCCTCGTGGGCCCCTTGTGGCTCCCCCGACCGACTTCTTTCGCCTATATAAGTCCATATACCCTAAAAACATTGGGGAGAACAATAGATCGGGAGTTCCGCCGCTGCAAGCCTCTGTAGCCACCAAAAACCTCTCGGGAGCCCGTTCTGGCACCCTGCCGGAGGGGGGATCCCTCACCGGTGGCCATCTTCATCATCCCGGTGCTCTCCATGACGAGGAGGGAGTAGTTCACCCTCAGGGCTGAGGGTATGTACCAGTAGCTATGTGTTTGATCTCTCTCTCTCTCTCGTGTTCTTGAGTTTGCACGATCTTGATGTATTGCGAGCTTTGCTACTATAGTTGGATCTTATGATGTTTCTCCCCCTCTACTCTCTTGTAATGGATTGAGTTTTCCCTTTGAAGTTATCTTATCGGATTGAGTCTTTAAGGATTTGAGAACACTTGATGTATGTCTTGCCGTGCTTATCTGTGATGACAATGGGATATTCACGTGATCTACTTGATGTATGTTTTGGTGATCAACTTGCGGGTTCCGTGACCTAGGGAATCTATGCATAGGGGTTGGCACATGTTTTCATCTTGACTCTTCGGTAGAAACTTTGGGTCACTCTTTTGAAGTACTTTGTGTTGGTTGAATAGATGAATCTGAGATTGTGTGATGCATATCATATAACCATACCCGCGGATACTTGAGGTGACAATGGAGTATCTAGGTGACATTAGGGTTTTGGTTTATTTGTGTCTTAAGGTGTTATTCTAGTATGAACTCTATGATAGATTGAACAGAAAGAATAGCTTCTTGTTATTTTACTACGGACTCTTGAATAGATCGAGCAGAAAGGATAAATTTGAGGTGGTTTCGTACCCTACCATAATCTCTTCGTTTGTTCTCCGCTATTAGTGGTGTTGGAGTGACTCTTTGTTGCATGTTGAGGGATAGTTATATGATCCAATTATGTTATTATTGTTGAGAGAACTTGCCCTAGTGAAAGTATGAACCCTAGGCCTTGTTTTCTAGCATTGCAATACCGTTTGTGCTCACTTTTATCATTAGTTACCTTGCTGTTTTTATATTACAAATACTCATATCTACCATCCATATTGCACTTGTATCACCATCTCTTCACCGAAATAGTGCACCTATACAATTTACCATTGTATTGGGTGTGTTGGGGACACTAGAGAATTTTGGTTATTTGGTTGCAGGGTTGTTTGAGAGAGACCATCTTCATCCTATGCCTCCCACGGATTGATAAACCTTAGGTCATCCACTTGAGGGAAATTTGCTACTGTCCTACAAACCTCTGCACTTGGAGGCCCAACAACGTCTACAAGAAGAAGGTTGTGTAGTAGACATCAAGCTCTTTTCTGGCGCCGTTGCCGGGGAGGTGAGTGCTTGAAGGTATATCTTTAGATCTTGCAATCGAATCTTTTAGTTTCTTGTTTTATCACTAGTTTAGTTTATAAAAGAAAACTACAAAAAAATGGAATTAAGGTTGCCTCATATGCTTCATCTTTTTAATTTCTTTCGTGAAAATGATGGGAAGGAAAATTGTGCTCAAGTACTAGAAGAAGAATTACATAGAATGCTTGGCATAAAATATGTGAATGATGAGCATGGTTGCAATGTTGTTAGTATGAGTTCTTTGAATACCCATGATGCTAATGATATGCAAAGCCACAAGCTTGGGGATGCTATGTTTGATGAAGATGATATATTTTGTCCCCCAAGTTTTGATGAGAAAATTTATTATGATGATAGCATGCCTCCTATTTATGATGATTATATTGATAAAAGTGGGTTTGGAAGAGTGTCAACTTTAGGAATTAATGATCCCACTATTTTGGAGTATGTTGAATCTTATTGTGATAATTATGAAAGTGGATTTGGATAGGTCATGACTTTATTTAGTGATGATTCCACTATTTTGGAAGAGGTTCCAATTGATTATGAGAATCAAGTTGCTATCTATGATGATTATTGTGATGACATGTATTTTATAAATAATAATGATAACCATGGAACTTGTCATCATGATTTTAATTTTCAATTGGATTATGCCTCACATGATAGTTATTTTGTTGAGTTTGCTCCCACTACTACTCATGAGAAGAATTTTGCTTATGTGGAGAGTAGTAAATTTTCTATGCTTGTAGATCATGAAAAGAATTCTTTATGTGATGGTTATATTGTTGAATTCATTCATGATGCTACTGAAAATTATTATGAGGGAGGAACATATGCTTGTAGGAATTGCAATAATATCAAGTTTCCTCTCTATGTGCTTAAAATCTTGAATTTATGCTTGTTTTGCCTTCCTATGCTAGTTGATTATTGTTCCGATAAGTTGTTTTCTCACAAAATCCCTATGCATAGGAATTGGTTTAGAATTAAATGTGCTAGTCATATGCTTCATGATGCTCCCGTTATGTTTCAATTATTATCTTTTATGTGAGCATCATTGTCATCATCATGCCTAGCTAGAAAGGCATTAAAGAAAAGCGCTTGTTGGGAGACAACTCAATACTTACCCTTACTGTTTTTGTGTGTCCATATGATTATTATACTGTAGTAATCATGTTTTATAGCTTTTGTTTCAATAAAGTGCCAAGTAAGACTTTAGGATAGCTTACGGTGATAGTTGTGTTGATCCTGCTGAAAATCAGAAACTTTTGCACCCAGTAAATTAGTTTTGGTAATTCACAGAAACGTGTTTTTGATCTGATTCTTTTAATTCTCGATTGGTCAACTAATTTATTAGGACTTGCTAATTTGGTAGGATTTTTGGAGTTCCAGAAGTATATGTTTGTTATAGATTACGACAGACTGTTCTGTTTTTGACAGATTCTGTTTTCTGTGTGTTGTTTGCTTATTTTGATGAATCTATGAGTAGTATCAGAGGGTATGAACCATAGAGAAGTTGGAATACAGTATATATTGCACCAATATAAATATAGAATGAGTTCATTACAGTAACTAAGTGGTGGTTTTATTTTCTTATACTAACGGAGCTTACGAGTTTTCTGTCGAGTTTTGTGTTGTGAAGTTTTCAAGTTTTGGGTAAAGATTCGATGGACTATGGAATAAGGAGTGGCAAGAGCCTAAGATTGCGGATGCCCAAGTCACCCCTAGGTAATATTCAAGGACAACCAAGAGCCTAAGCTTGGGGATGCCCCGGAAGGCATCCCCTCTTTCGTCTTTGTTCATCAGTAACTTTACTTGGAGCTATATTTTTATTCACCACATGATATGTGTTTTTCTTGGAGCGTCATTTTATTTTGTTAGTATTTGCTTTATGTTATTTAGAATAATTTTTTGCATCTTTATTTTCAATAAAAATGTCAAGGATGGCCTTTACCATGCTTATTTGGCTAGTATACATGTTGCTGTTTGAAAACAAAAAGTTTACCGCTGTTGCAAAAATTCCCTAGAAAAGTCAGAGAATGATATAATTTTGAAACTTTTGCATATTGAGATCTGATAAATCTTCTACATCGTAGTATTTTTCTCATAATTTGTTGAGTTAGGTAAGTATGATGAATCTTGCATTCTTTACAGACTATACTGTTTTGGCAGATTGCTGTTATGTTTGCATTGTTTGCATATGTTTGCTTGTTTAATGATTCTATTTGAGGATAGGAGTATTAAACATGCAGAGACATTTAGTATGCAATGTTGAATAATAATTTTAGTGATTTGTTACAGTAGAAAATGATAAGGTTTTTGCATTGGTTTATACTAACTTATCTCATGAGTTCTTGTTGAGTTTGGTGTGGATGAAGCTTTCGAGATTTAGGAAACCGAGATATAAAAGGAATTAAGGAGACACCAAAGCTCAAGCTTGGGGATGCCCAAGGCACCCCAATATAATTTCAAAAAGTCTCAAGCATCTAAGCTTGGGGATGCCCCGGTAGGCATCCCACCTTTCTTCTTCAACAATTATCGGTTAGTATCGGTTGAGCCTAAGTTTTTGCTTCTTCACATGAGTTGTGCTATCCTTGCAATGTCATTTTATTTTGCTTTTCTTTCTGTTTGAATAAAATACCAAGATCTGAAAATTTTAAATGAGAGAGAGTCTTCACATAGTTACATAACTATTTAACTACTCATTGATCTTCACTTATATCTTTTTGGAGTAGTTTGTCATTTACTCGTGTGCTTCACTTATATCCTATGAGTAAATGGTTGAATGAGTTGAATGTCATAAATATGAAATTATATATGTTTCATATGCTTACCCCGTTGGGAGTAATGACTTCACATCTCAGAAGTAGAGGTAGTAAATTTACTGAAAGTTAGCAAGCATTGTATTGGTCACTTGAACAATTCATGAAAGAATATTGAAGGAAGAGAGATTTCACATATAAATATACTATCTTAGACATATTCTATGATTGTGAGCCCCATTAATTATTTTCAAACCTGAGCAAATTAGTTGAAATTGGACAAGCAAGACAACGTAATGAGTTATGCTTGGGTGTATTTGTATAGAAGTTATATTGTTATAGATCCTCCAACATGTGGTGCTTGCTTTTTAGAATCCTTTGCTAGCCAAAATATCTGTACTAAGCGGGAATACTGCTTGTGCATCCAAATTCCTTGAACCAAGTTTCTTCCATGAGTGTCCACCATACCTACCTATATGCGGTATTTACCTGCCGTTCCAAGTAAATTTGCATGTGCCAAACTGTAAACCTTCAAATAATAATTTGTTTTGTATGCCCAGATCGCTCATGTAGCGACTAGGGGCTGTCAGTATCTTCCATGCTAGGTGGGTTATTCTCACGATGAGTGGAATCCGCTCATCATTCACGAGAAAAATGGCTGGTAACTGGGATGCCCAGTCCCATGATCAAAAGATCAAAATCAAATCAAAAATAATTGCAAACAAAACTCCCCCAGGATTGATGTTAGTTGGAGGCACCCGTTGTTTCGGGCATCCGTGGAGGGGGAGTAAAAACTTTACCATTCTGTTTGGGAACCGCCTATAATGTATGTAGTATGGAAGATATTGGGAACTCTTGGTTGTTATGTTGACAATGAAAGCATACCTCTCAAAATTATTTTCATCTCTATTTCAAAATCGAGCTCTAGGACCTCTGCAAATCCCTGCTTCCCTCTGCGAAGGGTCTATCTTTTACTTTTATGCAAGAGTCAGTAGTATTCCTTCTCATTCCTACCTACTCTTTAGTTGGAAAGCATCATGTGTTGGGGAAAGATCTAAGCATATATGGCCATGCAAATATATTTGATCATGAATTATTATTGTTGACAATTATCTATATGATAAGTGAGTTGGGAGGCGAAACACTAAGCCCCTATCTTTCTCTGTGTTCGATGGATGCTATTTGTTCTAAGAATATGCTTTGGGTGGTAGCAATCATGGAAGACTATATGATAGTTGAGTATGTGGAGTTTGCTAAATCAAAGCTCTGACATAGACCCTTCCTGAAAATAAGATGAATTATAATTGTTTGATGACTAAGAATGAAGTTTGCTAGTTTTCAAGAAAGTATATGGTCTATGCTTTAACATGTGAATAGCTTGTTACTTGATCTTGAGAAGTTTTATGAGATGAACTACTGTTATGACATATAATGATGCTAGAAAAGGTGATTGAAATTATCATTGATCAAACTTGTGCACCTGCTAGCATTCACACTTCATAAATTCTTTCTTTTATCATTTACCTACTCGAGGACGAGCGGGAATTAAGCTTGGGGATGCTGATACGTCTCCAACGTATCTATATTTTATGAAGCATTCATGCTATTATATTATCTGTTTTGAATGTTTATGGGCTTTACTAAATACTTCTATATTATTTTTGGGACTAACCTATTAACCGGAGGACCAGCCCATATTGATGTTTTCTTGCCTATTTCAGTGTTTCGAAGAAAAGGAATATCAAACGGAGTCCAAACGGAATGAAACCTTCGGGAGCGTGATTTTTGGAACGAACGTGATCCAGGAGACGTGGAGCTGAAGTCAGGGAAGCTTCAAGGAGGCCAAGAGGCAGGGGGCACGCCCACCCCCTTGGGCGCGCCCTCCACCCTCGTGGGCCCCTTGTGGCTCCCCTGACCGACCTCTTTCGCCTATATAAGTCCATATACCCTTAAAACATTTGGGAGAATAATAGATTGGGAGTTCCGCTGCCACAAGCCTCTGTAGCCACCAAAAACCTCTTGGGAGCCCGTTCTGGCACCCTGCCGGAGGGGGGAGCCCTCACCGGTAGCCATCTTCATCATCCCGGCGCTCTCCATGACGAGGAGGGAGTAGTTCACCCTCGGGGCTGAGGGTATGTACCAGTGTTTGATCTCTCTTCTCTCTCTCTCTCTCTCTCTCTCTCTCGTGTTCTTGACTTCGCACGATCTTGATGTATCGCAAGCTTTGTTACTATAGTTAGATCTTATGATGTTTCTCCCCCTCTACTCTCTTGTAATGGATTGAGTTTTCCCTTTGAAGTTATCTTATCGGATTGAGTCTTTAAGGATTTGAGTACACTTGATGTATGTCTTGTCGTGCTTACTTGTGTTGAAAATGGGATATTCACGTGATCCACTTGATGTATGTTTTGGTGATCAACTTGCGGATTCCGTGACCTTGGGAATCTATGCATAGGGGTTGGCACACGTTTTTGTCTTGACTCTCCGGTAGAAACTTTGGGGCACTCTTTGAAGTACTTTGTGTTGGTTGAATAGATGAATCTGAGATTGTGTGATGCATATCGTATAACCATACCCGCGGATACTTGAGGTGACAATGGAGTATCTAGGTGACATCAGGGTTTCTGTTGATCTATGTCTTAAGGTGTTATTCTAGTATGAACTCTATGATAGATTTAACGGAAAGAATAGCTTCCTGTTATTTTACTACGAACTCTTGAATAGATCGAGCAGAAAGGATAACTTTGAGGTGGTTTCGTACCCTACCATAATCTCTTCGTTTGCTCTCCGCTATTAGTGGCTTTGTAGTGACTCTTTGTTGCATGTTGAGGGATAGTTATATGATCCAATTATGTTATTATTGTTGAGAGAACTTGCACTAGTAAAAGTGTGAACCCTAGCCTTGTTTCCTAGCATTGCAATACCGTTTGTGCTCACTTTTATCATTAGTTACCTTGCTGTTTTTATATTACAAATACTCATATCTACCATCCATATTGCACTTGTATCACCATCTCTTCGCCGAACTAGTGCACCTATACAATTTACCATTGTATTGGGTGCGTTGGGGACACAAGAGACTTTTTTATTTGGTTGCAGGGTTGTTTGAGAGAGACCATCTTCATCCTACGCCTCCCACGGATTGATAAACGTTAGGTCATCCACTTGAGGGAAATTTGCTACTGTCCTACAAATCTCTGCACTTGGAGGCGCAACAACGTCTACAAGAAGAAGGTTGTGTAGTAGACATCAGAGAGCACCTCGCTCAGGTAGTAGACCGGATGCTGGACGGCTTGGATCTTGTCCTTCTATGGTCGCTCAACCACCAGCACCGTGCTGACCGACCGTGAGGTCGCGGCTATGTAGAGCAACAGTGGCTCCTTGTCGGCCGGCATGGCCAGGACTGGTGCGGTGGAGAGCATGCGCTTGAGGTCTCGGAAGGCCTCGTCCACCTGGTCGTTCCATTCGAACGGCATCGTCTTCTTCATCAGCTGGTACAGGGGTAGCACCCTCTCGCCCAGCCGGCTGAGAAACCGGCTGACCGAGGCCAAGCAGTCGGTGAATTTTTGGACATCGTGCAGCCGAGCCGGCTTGCGCCTGCGCTCGATGGCCTTGATCTTCTCTGGGTTTGCCTCAATGCCGCGTTCCGAGACGAGGAAGCCGAGTAGCTTTCTGGCCGGGACGCCGAAAATGCATTTTTCCGGGTTGAGCTTGACCTTGTATTCGCGGAGGTTGGCGAATGTTTCCTTCAAGTCGTCGAGGAGCGTGAGGTGCTGCTTGGTCTTCACCATGATGTCATCCACGTAAACGTGGATATTGCGGCCGAGTTGCGGCAACAAGCATTTCTGCATATATCGCTGGAAGGTGGCGCCGGCATTCTTTAAGCCGAACGACATGGTGATGTAGCAATACGCTCCAAAGGGCATGATGAAGGACGTCTTCAGGGCGTCAGCCGGGTCCAGCTTGATCTGGTGGTAGCCGGAGTAAGCGTCCAGGAAGGACAGGAGCTCGCACCCGGCGGTCGAGTCGATGACTTGGTCGATCTGCAGGAGGGCGAACGGATCCTTGGGACAGGCCTTGTTGAGGCTGGTGTAGTCGATACACATGCGCCAGGTCTTGTTCTTCTTCAGGACGAGGACTGGGTTGGCCAGCCACTCGGGGTGAAACACTTCCATGATGAAGCCGGACGCCAAAAGCTTGGCGACCTCTTCACCGATGGTTCTTCTCTTCTCTTCGGAAAAACGTCGCAGGGGTTGACGAACAGGCTTAGCGTCCTTGCGGACGTAGAGTTTATGCTTGACGTACTTCCTCGAGATACCCGACATGTGCTTGGGGGTCCATGCAAATATATCCCAATTCTCATGGAGGAAGTCGACGAGCTCGCCTTCCTATTTGCTGTCGAGGCGGGCGCCTACGACAACGTACTTGCTGCAGCTGGGATCTTCCAGGTTCAGCTTCACTTTCTTGGTCTCCTTGGAGGGCTTGAAGGCGGCTTCGTCGGCCGGCTCCTCGGTCGGGATTGATGCGGCCAAGGCTTCGCCTGCCATGGCGACGATCCGGTCGAGTTGGCGCCGCTCCTCGGCAATGTCCAGCGACTTGGCTAGCTTGGCACCGTCTCGGGCACACTCCAGGGACTTGCGGTAGTCGTCGGTGATGGTGATGAGGCCCTTTGGACCTGGCATATTCATCTTCATATACGCGTAGTGGGGGACCGCCATGAATTTCGCGAGCGCGGGTCGGCCCAGCAATGCATGGTACGCGCTGGACAGGTCCACCACCTCGAACCATATCGGCTCGCGACGGAAATGGTTGATGTCGCCGAACAGGACATCGAGCCGGACCCGGCCAATGGGGGAGCAGGAGAGGCCGGGAATGATGTCGTGGAAGATCGTCCGGGTCGGCTCCAGGTCCTTGGCCTCGAGGCCGAGCTTGGTCATCGTGTCGCTGTAGAGGATGTTCATGTTGTTGTCGTCGTCGATGAGGACTCAGGAAAACTTGCACGTGCGTCGTGCGATAATGGAGGGGTTGAGGACGAGGGCATAGCCACCCGGATTCGGCATGACAGCCGGGTGGTCCTCCTGGGTCCAGATGACTGGGCGGTCCGACCAGTGCATGAACTCTGGCTTGGCCGGGACGACGGTGTTCACCTCCTGCCGAAGGAGGCGCTCGCTTCGCTTGTCGTCGCCAAGGCTGGTGAATACGAAGTAGGCCGCTTTCTGGTCTGGGTAGGCGTCGTCGCGCATCGCACCGCCGGCTGGAGGTGGTGGCGAAGGCGGAGGCGGCTGTCCCGCGCCTGGAGCCGGAGCCGGAGGAGGCGGGACGTCGCCCCTCATGATGCGCTTGGTGATGCCGCACTGCCGAAGGATGTGCGTGGACGGCCTTGCGCCGCTGTGGTGCTTGCAGGGGGTGTCGAGCATCTCTTCAAAGCTCATGGTGGGATGTCACGCCGTCTTGCCGGTTTGCCGGCGCTTGGCTGCCGGGTCCGCCGCGGGCTCGGTGGCCGCGACGAGCCGGTTGTCATAGGGTTGTGCTGGTTAGTCGGCCTTGCGCTTGTTGTTCTGCTGGTGCTGCTGCTGGTTGCTCTCGCTGGCTGGCTTTGGAGGGGGAACCGGCTTTGCCTTGCCGGCTTCATCCAGTGCCACCTAGATCTTCATGGCAGAGTCGAAGTTGGCGTACTTGTCCGCCGTCACCATGAGTGCGGCCATGGTGGCCGGCTCGGAGCGCAAGAGCTTGTGCTTGAGGAGGGTGCCGTCTCGGCACCCGTTGACGAAGTACTGGATTGCTTGGACTTCATGGACGCCCTCCCAGCTGTTCCAGAGCTTGGTCCAGTGTGCGAGGTACTCGCGGCCGGTCTCCGTTGGCCCCTTCACGGACATGCGAGCTGGTTAGGGCGGCCCAGACGCTTGTAGGTCCCCGTGAAGTTGCGGACGAAGGCCTGCTCAAAATCGACCCATGTGTTGACGGTGCCCATCGGCACACTGTTCAACCAGGTGCGGGCCGACCCTTGGAGCATGAGCGGTGCGTAGCGCATGACGAGTCGGCGATTGGCGCCGGTGATGCCAATGGCGGTGGTGTAGTCGGTGAGCCAGTCCTTCGGCTTCACGGTCCCGTTGTACTTGGGGGTGTCGCGGGGAAGCATGAACCCTTTGTGGAAGGGCTCTTCCCGGATCCGTGGGCCGAAGCACACCGGCCCAATGGCGCCACTTTCCTCCACCTCCAGGGAGTGAGCGAGCTAGTCGAGGCAGTGGCGAACGTCGGTGTCGTCGATGGCGCGTGGGCCGAGTCGACTGGGAACTAGGCCACGGGGGGGCCGGGTCGGTTAGAACCGGACGCCGGCCAGGCTGGCCGGGTCCACGCTGGTTCTTCGGGACGGGCTCGTCGCCCAGACCGCCGGCGATCGTAGCGGCTGGGTCGCATCGAGTCCGAGCTCGGCCGGAGTGCGCCTCGCCGGGCGGCGAGGATGCCGTGTGCTGAAGTTCGCCGGGTCTGCCGACGCGGGCGGAGCCGGATCCCGTCGGCTTAGCAAGATGGTTGAGGTGGTCTTGCTGTGCATTGGCCACGTTGAGGAGGTCGTGCATCCGCTTGATGCGCTTCTTCAGCTCCTTGCCTGTGAGCTGGTACAGGCCGACCGCGGCCGCTTGGGCAGCGTGCATGTTCTTCACTGGGGTCTCGTAGACGGTCGGGACGGCGTTGAGGGTGCGGCCGATCGCTCCTCCCCGAGCTTGCACGTCGGCGACCCGGCTTGACTCGGCCGCGGCGGGTGTGAATCCGTAGGCGGCATTGCGCTCTAGCTGAGCGGAATCCAGGCGCCGCTATGTGGCGGTGAGCGTCTCGGACAGGTCCAGCATCTGCTGGCGCCTTTCCTCGAGCTGGGCTCGGGCCTCAGTGACGTTGGTGGCATCGATGTCGGTGCCGATGGGAATGCGGAGGCTCTACATCACGGCGTGCAACGGGTTGGACAGCTCGGTCCGTTCCGCGGTGTCTTTGGCTTCGGCAGCCTTCCTCGTCTTGCTCGACAAGGAGGAGGCGTCGATGCCAGTGACGAAAACCTCCACGTGGACGTCCATTGCCTCGGCGGAAATGCCACCGCCGAGGGAGAGGGGGGAGTCGGAGTAGCTGAGTACCTCGCTGGGGTACTCGTCGGTCGCGGGCGCATCAGAGATGCGCAGCGCGGCGAAGGAGACGGCGAGCGCGTCGACGATGTCGTCCGCCAGCATGACGAACTCGTCGGAGTCGGAGAGGATCCCCGTCTGAAGCATGCTCCCGGCCAGCTCCTCGAGCTGCCCCACGGTGGGCACCAACTGTCGTGGTGGACGCACGGTAGATGCCATGGGATGGCTAAAGAGAGGAGGAGGCTCGAGGGCACTGGTGGGCTCCAGAAGCGGGGTTGGCATGAGCGAGCGCGGGACGCAAGACATACCCAAGATCGGGGCTCTTCGGAGAGATAACACCCCTAGTCCTGCCGAGTGTGGTTGATATGCGACAGTACAAGGTTGCTCCTAGAGCTGTATGGAGGAGGAAGGAAGACCGGCCAAGGCTTAGTCTGCTCCTTCTCCTTGGGTGGATTCTACTGAGGGGTGGCTAGTTCCTCTATGCTTTCCTTCTTGCTTACTTGCCCGTATACGCGAGGGCTCCTAGGGGATTTTATAGGCCAACCCCCCAGGGGTACAATGGTAATGTTACAGGTTGGTGGGGCCGGGTCGTCAGCGTCTGAGGACCCGGGCTGGGTCCCGCCGGGGGCTTGTGGTTCGCTGGGTTCCTCTAGGTGTGGGCCCTGTGTGCCTAGGGGGACTATGTGACGTCTTGTCGATCGTCAAAGAGTGGCCGAGTCGAGTCGTGTATAGTGGCGCTCCGTCAGGTCGCTACTTGCTGTCGTCAGCAGTGATGATGCGGGTACTGTAGCCACACCGGCCCTGGTCAGAGGGTTGGTGAGGGGCACTGTTGCCACGCCCCGGCTGACCAAAGGCATGGGCAGAGCACTGTTGCTCTGGTCATCAGCGGGTGAAGACTCGTCCGATCGTACGGCCTAGATGGGACGGGAGCTGACCCGTGGCTGGGTTGCGGAGCATGCCATGGGTGGAGCTGGCTTGTCGAGGAAGCCTTGTTTGTGCCGAGTTTGGCTGTCTTGTTCTGTTTGTCGAGGCTGAGTCGAGGTGCCTGGCCGGGTCAGAGAGTTCGGCCGGGTCGCGGGGCCTGGCCGGGTTGAGCGACCCGGCCAAGCGCGTGATGGCTTGAGGGGCGACGCCGGCCCAGTAATTTTTGAAAAGGATCCGGGTTCCGTTTCCTGACCGGGGTTCATCCCCCCAATAAAACATGTGAGTCGTAGCCCCGGTGTCCATGTACCAATCACCGCCTCCAGTGTAGTTGTTTGGCGTAGGCGCGGTGTGCAGTGAGGCGAGGAGAGCCGGATCCCAAGGCGGCGGCGGCAGGGCCGGCGAGGGCGGCGGCGGGGCCGCAACGAGACCATTGGCGCCGCTCAGCTACAGCGGTGGGTATCCTCCGTACGGCTGCGGAGCCGCATGTTGGGGACCGTGGTAATTTCAAAAATTTCCTACGCACATGCAAGATCATGGTGGTGCATAGCAACGAGAGGGGAGAGTGTTGTCCACATACCCTAGTAGACCATAAGCGGAAGTGTTATGACAACGCGGTTGATGTAGTCGTATGTCTTCACGATTGACCGATCCTAGTACCGAACGTACGGCACCTCCGCGATCTGCAGACGTTCAGCTGGGTGACGTCCCACGAACTCACGATCCAGCAGAGTGTCGAGGGAGAGCTTCGTCAGCACGATGGCGTGATGACGGTGATGATGACGCTACCGACGCAGGGCTTCGCCTAAGCACTACGATGATATGACCGATGTGAATTATGGTGGAGGGGGGCACCGCACACGGCTAAGAGATCAATGATCAACTTGTGTATCTGTTGTGCCTTTGGGGTGTCCCCTTCCCACGTATATAAAGGAGGGAGGAGGAGGAGGCTGGCCCTAGAGGGGGCGCGCCAAGTGTGGGGAGTCCTACTAGGACTCTCAAGTCCTAGTAGGATTCCCCTTTTCCTTTCCGGAGTAGGAGAGAAGAAAGAGGGAAAGAGAGAGGGAGTAGGAAAGGGCAAGGGGGGGGGCGCCGCCCCCTTTCCCCTAATCCAGATCGGACCCAGGGGGCGCGCCTCCTTCCCTTTGGCCTGCCTCCTCTATTCCTGTATGGCCCAATAAGGCCCAATACTTCTCCCGGCGAATTCCCATAACTCTCCGATACTCCAAAAAATACTCGAATCACTCGGAACCTTTTCGATGTCTAAATATATCCTTCCAATATATGATCTTTACGGCTCGACCATTTCGAGACTCCTCATCATGTCCCCGATCTCATTCGGGACTCCGAACTACCTTCGGTACATCAAAACACATAAACTCATAATATCGATCGTCACCGAACGTTAAGCGTGCGGACCCTACGAGTTCGAGAATTATGTAGACATGATCGAGACACGTCTCCGGCCAATAACCAATAGCGGAACCTGGATACTCATATTGGCTCCTAAATATTCTACGAAGATCTTTATCAGTCAAACCACATAACAACATACGTTGTCCCATTGTCATTGGTATGTTACTTGCCCGAGATTCGATCGTCGCTATCTCAATAACTAGTTCAATCTCATTACCGGCAAGTCTCTTTACTCGTTCCGTAAAGCATCATCCCACAACTAACTCATTAGTCACATTGCTTGCAAGGCTTATAGTGATGTGCTTTACCGAGAGGGCCCAGAGATACCTCTCCGACAATCGGAGTGACAAATCCTAATCTCGATCTATGCCAACCCAACAAACACCATCGGAGACACCTGTAGAGCACCTTTATAGTCACCCAGTTACGTTGTGACGGTAGCACACAAAGTGTTCCTCCGGTATTCGGGAGTTGCATAATCTCATAGTCATAGGAACATGTATAAGTCATGAAGAAAGCAATAGCAATATTCTAAATGATCAAGTGCGAAGCTAACGGAATGGGTCAAGTCAATCACATCATTCTCTAATGATGTGATCCCGTTAATCAAATGACAACTCATGTCTATGGGTAGGAAACTTAACCATCTTTGATTCAACGAGCTAGTCAAGTAGAGGCATACTAGTGACACTCTATTTGTCTATGTATTCACACATGTACTAAGTTTCCGGTTAATACAATTCTAGCATGAATAATAAACATTTATCATGAAATAAGGAAATAAATAATAACTTTATTACTGCCTCTAGGGCATATTTCCTTCACCGTGTAGTAAGCCTGGTGCGCCGGCGGGCGCGGCACAGGAAGGGTCGGTGCAGGAGCCCGTGGAACCAACATGGTGTAGGCATGAACAACACCGGTCCATGGGTTGTAGCCGGAGGCCCACGAAGGTGGCACCTGGAACTGCTGCTGTTGTTGCTGACAAGGCGGGGTGATACCCTGTGGTGGCTGCTAATGACCGCCGCGGCGGCCCCCACCGCGCCAGCCCCTGCGATGCCGTTCGGCGGGAGGGGCAGGCGGCCCATAGGGCAGCGGGAGCAGCCCCGGCTGCTGAGTGGCCGGGTACGGCAGTGGCGCTGCGGCTGGGACGCGGCCGGGGCTGGAGGCGCCGAGGAGCCACCGCGGGTGGTGCCGGCGGCGAGGGCGATGTGGATGGCCCGCGCCTTCACCTGCTTCATCCGCTGCCCCTCCAAGCAGAGGTACGCAATGAACTTGGCGAAGGACGAGTTGGGGATGAGGCTGAGGTTCGTCGCGGCATTGCCGAAGTCCTCGTTGATCCCGGCGGTGAGCGTGCTGAGGAGGAGGTCATCATCGATCTTCGCGCCAATATCGCGGAGCTCGTCAGCGAGAGTCTTTAGGCGGCGGCAATAATCATCGACGGAGGTGTGTCTTGGTGACACCCAAAGAACTCTTGCTGCAAAAAAACGCGACACTGAAGCTGGTTGTCGGTGAAGAGCCCGTTCAGCTTGGTCCACACGGCGCAGGCATCGTCACCGTCCTGCACGACCATCTGGAAGAGGTCCGGCGAGATGGTGAGGAACAACCAACGGATGATCGTGGTGTCGATGGTGAACCAGTCATGAAACTCGGGGACGAGGCTGGAGTCGATGGTGTCGTCCACGTGTTCGATGAGGTGATACTCCCGGAACACGAGGGAAAAATACGTCTTCCACGTGTAGTAAGAGGAGTTCGCCTGCGAGAGATGAACCAACACCCGCTCGAAGATGTTGAGGTTGCGGAAGTCGTTGACATCAGGAGGGTTGGCGTCGGCGAACGGGTTGGAGTTGGTGGACGCAGAGGAGGTGACGGACGACATAGCGAGGACGGGGACGGAGCTGGCGGCTCGGACGACTCGGGTTAGGACTTGCGGCGGCTGCGGGCGATGCGAAGCGCGCGGCAGCAGGCTTGGTGGGACTGCGGCTTGGCAGACGGGCGATGTGGGCGGGGGCAGCAGCAGCGGGTTGGGCGATGCGGGCAGGGGTAGCAGCGATGCAGGCGGGCGGGGCTAGCGGCGGCTGGCGGGTAGCAGCGCACGAGGGAGGGAAAGAAAGTAGCAGCGGCCAGCACGGTTGACGCGCGGGCGGCGGCGGTAGATGGGAGGCGGCGGGGACGGCACAGAGGAGGCGCGCGGCGGTGGAAGACTAGGGTTTAGAACCTAAAAACTGATACCATGTATGAAATTATGATTGCACGATGTATTGCTCTTCGTGCATAGGCACGTATATATGATGTACAAAGATGGGCTACAGACCTCAACTATACAAGAACTAGGAGACGAGCCCAATACACAATATGCACATAACACATATACTAGCGGAAGGCGGATTTCGGGAGCTCCTATACGGCGCTGCAGGTGCTATACACAGGTTTCGAACTCACCACGTCGACTTTGCGTACAGGTACCACCAGCCACATGTGCTACTTGCTTTCTATGATTAATAACAGAGGCAAATGCTTAATAACAATGCTGCAGTGCTGTTTCATTGCAAAAATCTATCACACCACTTATTTTTTTTTGCATAAAGAATATATCAAGTTGAAAAGGCATTCGTATAATCCATGAACTGAAAGGATAAGTTCACAAAAATGGAAAAAGTTCATGAATTCGAAAAAAGTTCATCGAATTTGAAAAAAGTTCATGAAATTTGGAAATAGTTCGTGAATTTGAAAAAAAGTTCATCGAATTTAAAGAAAGTTCATAGAATTTGAAAAAAAATACATCAACTTTGAAAAAGTTCATAGAATCATAAAAAAATGTTCATTGAATTTCATAAAAAATTCATCAAATTTGAAAAAGTTCATCAAAATTCAAAAAAGTTCAACAATTTATAAAAAAGTTCATCGATTTTCAAAAAAGTTCACAAATTTTAAAAAAAACAGGAATTTTAAAAAGCACGCAATAAATAATACAAAAAGATGAGAAAAAGGGGGAAAAGAATAAACTGAGCTGAAGAACGAAATAAAAAGAGAAAAATGATCTACCTTTACACTCTTGAGTGGATAGCCTTGTGGCTAGAGCCTGGCCCTTACAACGGAAGGGTTGCGAGTTCGATCCCTCATGCAGCGCTCTTTTTTTGACCCTTCGAAAAACAAGAAGGAAAAAATAATTTGGAACTCCGGCCTAGAGGAACTCCGGCCTGTTAAAAATTGTGGGCTATCCGGTCTACCCTCTAATTCCTTTACCTTTTTCGTGGTGCCCTCATAATGCATATTGAGGCTAGAGGGCTGTGATGCACGTTCCGCGATTTTATAAGATGCATGAGATTCCCTTAAGCACACATCTTTCTTTTGACTGCTTAAATGTAGCAATAAATTTCGGCCTAGAGGAACTCCGGCCTGTTAAAAATTGTGGGCTATCCGGTCTACCCTCTAATTCCTTTACCTTTTTCGTGGTGCCCTCATAATGCATATTGAGGCTAGAGGGCTGTGATGCACGTTCCGCGATTTTATAAGATGCATGAGATTCCCTTAAGCACACATCTTTCTTTTGACTGCTTAAATGTAGCAATAAATTTCGGCCTAGAGGAACTCCGGCCTGTTAAAAATTATGGGCTATCCGGTCTACCCTCTAATTCCTTTACCTTTTTCGTGGTGCCCTCATAATGCATATTGAGGCTAGAGGGCTGTGATGCACGTTCCGCGATTTTATAAGATGCATGAGATTCCCTTAAGCACACATCTTTCCTTTGACTGCTTAAATGTAGCAATAAATTTCGGTAGTAAGGTTGATAGTATAACGAAGATACATAAAAATCAATACCATTTTTTATCCCCTTTTTCCTCAGGGGGATAAGAGGGTAGAGGAACTAGAAGGTAAATCGCATAGTCCATAATTTCTAACATGGCCGAGTTGCCAAAATTTGGATCGCTAAAATCACTATAGTGTCCGCAAAAAGAAATGATGATATTCTTACCGTAACAGATTTACAAAAATCTTCGGTACCACTAGTACTCTCATTGGTGACATTATTTCCTTGTTTTCCCATAGGAAGGTGTTTGTTCAAAATTGCTACACCTACGAACAACGGTTACGTAAACCTAGGCAATTTTCTAAAACGCTAATCAAATCGCTCCCTGATTTTTAGGGTGGGCCCATGCGCCTAACTAATGATGAATTAAAAACCGACAAATCATCAGTCACCAATTCTTGCCCGTCACCCGCTTATAGTGTAAACAGAAAATGCGATAATACACCACACACGGATAAAAACCACAGACTTTCACAGACCAGGATACCGCACAATTCTTGCCCGTCACCCGCTTGCTCTCCTCTAATTGGCTCCCGCTGATTTTCACTGGTGGGCCCGCCTCACTTAATCAAATCTTAGCCAATCAATCCTAACAACCATGTTCAATGCTCGTCCCTCTGACTATTGTCATTGAACAGGCTCCCCGAAAACCAACTCTGGTGCACACGCATTGATGCACCCGAACGCTTGGTCTCACTGGCATCCACTATTAAAGGCGGCCAAACACGGCTCACACCACACCACAACCCATCAGCTCCACATCTTTCTTCGATGCACCACATCCGCCATGACCGCGAGCGAGAACGCTTTGTGGGAGAACCTCTCGACAGAGCAGAAGCACGAGGTGGCTTGGCAGAGCCGTCGTGCCAGGCGGATAGAGGCTGGCATGCCGGCATCTCTTCGAAGGTCTTTGATGATGACTCCACAATGGAGACTGACTCTGATGACGATTTCACATCACAGTCCACGCCGGTGCATGTCGACTTGGCGATGGAGCAAGCACAAGCATACTTCAGTGCCATCATGGTTGAGGAGTAGCCGACGCCTGCACCTATGTCGCTGTTCTGGTAGGCACACGAGGAGCATCGGTACAACTTGTTTCTCCTCGAGCAACACCGGCTAACGGAGAGGTAGATCTACAGCGCGTGAGCGAGGAAGTAGTGGCATCCATGGCCGTTGCGAACCCCATCTCCAATGCCGAGAAGCAGACGCTCTATGAGGCCGCCCACACTCAACCCGTCGTTCGCAACATACAAGCGGCGCAGCCGGACACGGAGGCGGCGCTAGTGATCACGGACGAGAACAATGGCAGCTGTGCGTCCTACCCATCGCCAAATGTTGTGTGGCTGCGCCGGTGGGACGGCGAGCGTGCCGGCCCTTCCACTTCCATCGCGGACCTCACGTCCACTGACGACGGATAGGTCGCAGAACCCGATGAGAATGAGTAGGGAATGGGAGGCGGCGGGTCCTTAAAACCCACGTGGCCCGGTCCATCTCCCACGTTTTACTCTTCCTTTCCGGCGACCACACCTTCACTTCGGGGATCTTATTGTTGCCGCTCATGGAGACGGCGAGATGAGCCCGAAGATCGCTGGAAGGGAACAACAAGGATGTGGGGGACGGACGCCACCGCATGCTAGGTTTAGGTTTGATCGCTTTTTAAATTAGAATATGTCAAAAATGTAATGAATGTGCTTCGGTTTAAATGAGAATCTTCCTGTTTGCATGTAATTCATTCGGTTTGTTGAAATCTGGTTTGAAATGTATGCAAGTATAGTTGGATGGCCCGCTTCCACATCAGTGTCGCGGACTGGTCCCCCTCGGTCCGTAGAAAAATGCGGTGTCCGATTTGGGGGTCAGCATTGGAGATGCCCTAAGACAAATAATAAAGTAGTTATTATTCTATTTCCATATTCACAATGAAGTTTATATTTTATGCTAGAATTACAATGGTTCTTGAATGCAAGGTTAAAAGGAAAACCTAGTTGTATGTGTAGAAAGATAAACACCAAAGATCCCTAGTCAGACCTCTGTACCAACTCATTTTTTGTTAATGATTCTATTTTCTTAACCATGGGCATTGTTAATGTAACAAGGATGCCGCCAATGATGAGAGCATGCTGCTAGGGTAAGAATGGTGTTTAGTAGACCCAATGATACAAGGCAAGTGCTATGATGGCCCTATCTTCATGAATTGGAGGTGAATTTGAGAAAGAATGTAGAAGTGCATGCTCTAGCCAATGCAACCAAAAGACCGATCTGATAGAAGAGACTGGACAACACATTTATACATCAACGCTCTCTCTCATGTGATGGCCCCCTCAGGCCTAAATGTGGACCGAAAGTGGACTGCAATTTAATTGCGCCAGCTGGGTCTTGAACTCAAGATCTCTTGGCTCTAGTACCATGTAGAAGTGCATGCTCTAACCAATGCAACCAAAAGACCGCCGCAATTAAATTGCAGCCCACTTTCGGTCCACATTTGTACATCAACAAAGAACATGAAGAACGAGGAGGAAATTAGAAGGAAAACTAGCACAAATTGTAGCAAAAGGTACACATGCATAAATAGTTGATCCAAATCATAAGAGAGAGAGAGAGAGAGAGAGAGAGAGAGAGAGAGAGAGGAGATGAAACAAGCTAGAGTTCTTCCCCAAGTTCTAAGACATGGAGGTCTTGAATTACATGGAGGAATCTTCCCCACAAGCTTGGTGTTGGGGTTGGAGTACTCGACATGGCCCGTGAAGGCATCTACAACGACAGATCTGACAACCATACTTCTGCTCGATGTGTGACCAACCCTTGTCAGAGATGCCCCACATGACTGGCCTAAATCGGCTCGACATGGGCGGCTTGGACTCTCATCGTCATGGATCAGTGTCGACGGTGGATGTCCATAGACGCTGCTCAAACTCAACAACATGTGTCCACTTGACTTCAATTAGGTGGCACACTTTGGGTCACGAGCTCCAAAGGGTCAAAACTCTAGGTTCGACCCTTTATTGGTTGAACCTAGAAATGGCGGCATTCACGTGTTGTTTTCTTTTTGAAAACACTGCTTGAAGTTTACTTAGACTTCTCTTCAAGGATGAAAACCTATTAACTGACCTTAGTAGTTGTACAACGTTGTTTGCGCTTCATTTCTTTCATGGAGGTGCTGTTGTTGGAGCACCTTCCCAGTTACCCTAGGGTTGCCATAGTTAATGGTGTATGGTGATGTTGCAACTGTTCCGTTGACCACTCTTTTTTCCCTCTTTGTTAATAATAACTATAAAGGTGGATCATTTCTGGAAAAAGCTGCAAGCTATTACCTCCGTCCTGGTTTATTGGTCCTCATTATAATCTTTGCCAAATTTTGATCATATATTTAACTAACAAAATGTTTATGCATGTCACAAAAAATTATACCATTGAAAACTATGTTCAAATACGAATTTAACGATATAATTTTTGTTCACATGCACTAACATTTTGTCAGTTAAATTTTGATCAAAATTTAGCACAAATTACAAACAGGACTAACAAACCAGGACAGAGGTAGTATTTTGTACAAATTTGCAAAAAGTAAGAAGCTACAATTGGACAATTAGCTAGAGTAATAATTATTGCTCACTGATGATATTTATCAATACGAAGAGCATATGCTTGTTTGCCAAGAAAAGCAGAACTGGTTACACAATCGAAATGTGGGAGTGGAGCAGATCCACATTTGATGAAATAAAAAACAAAGCACGGAAAGCAAATCTTATTCGGCGCCCAAGCAACAGTACGTCCGTTAATGGGCTGGGCAAGTGAAACCAGACGGGCACTTTTTGCCGCAGTGGTTGAGGAGGAGTCTGATGTCCACAGGCACGTTGAGGCGGAGGTCGAGAATGTCGGCCCTGACGGCGGTGCAGAGGCAGACGGCGGCGTCGAGGTCGGCCAACCCCTGGAGCAGCGGGCAGCACTGGTCGTGAGCCGGAACGCCGACCTTGAGGCCGAGCAGCCCGCCGAGAACGTTAGCGCACACCCTCAGGTTGAGCACGTTGATTGAGCACTGCTCGGCGCCGTGGCCGTGGCCGTGCCCTCCTCCATGGTATGGCGGCGGAACGACGATGGGTGGTGTCGACGACCGGCGGTTGGCAATAGGTGCTTCCGCAGCCGTGGGCGGCGACGGCAGAGAGGAGAAGGCTCAGGGCGACGAAGAGGGCAGCGTTGGATGCCATTGTGATTGTGTGGCGTGCTAGAGTAATATAGCTAGTGCTTTGGGTTTGGGATGCATGAGAGCTTGGAGAGAGTGTCGTATTTATAGCCTGGTGATATGGATGCACTGTTTGACGTAGTAGCTTACGTATGTATGCATGATAAGACGTGGCCATGTGTGATTCGATCGGTTTCAAGACTGCTAGGTTGTCCTCTCGATGTATCATTTTTTTTAGAGAGATAAGACAAGATTTAAGCACGATACGCTTTATCAATTCTGGAGATATGGCAACAAGTTGAGCAACACCCTTGCATGTTCATACATGTTACACGCAAACATTGCAATACCTTGTCATGCTACAAAACATATTTTAGATTATGTATAAGCAAGTTGAGAAAGCATCAGGTATTTTTAGGCAATAATAAACCATGCGGTGTGGACGCTTGGACTTAGTTAGCGGTACGCGGCGCAGAGGACACGGAAATATGGGCGCGCATAGACACCGGAAGCTAGGCCGATATCGAGGATTACGTTACGTCCATTCATTTGGCGTATTATAAGCGTGCGTGAGGTGAGGGAGACCATGAATGAACAAGCCGGAGCCATGTCCATCTTTGATGGTACCATCAGTATGATATGCTGGTTCTACAGATCTATCCATTGATAGTCATCTGGGTTTAGTTATGGAATGATAGAGATTAATCAGGTGCTCATCATTGTCATTTCGATATGACTAGCAAATATGCCCGTGCGTTGCAACGGGAGAAAAAACTATCAAATTATGCTTGAGTGGTAGATAATGGCTATTAAAATGCCAAGGTGAGATAAGGGCTTTTAAAATGTCATTTCAAAAACTATGTCTAAGTGATGTCATGATGAGATAAGAGACTTTTGAAAAGTCATTTCAAAAAACAAAAAATGTGATGGTTTGACCACGATTTGATTTCCTAAGGCGCCACAACGAATTATTTTTTGACTGAGCAAACTATATTGATGGGCCCTGCCTAAGCTAGACTGATGAATGATGTATATCATCTTGACCTAGCGTAGCGGTGGTTATCATAACAATTACTGTGGTACCAGAATAAACATAGCTGTGTATGGAGGCAAAATAGACATTTAGTCATTTTTATATAGTTTACAAAAACTAACCCATAAAAAGTTGTGTAAATATTTTTTGGGCTCAACATTGTATGAAACACGGAAGCCTTTTTTTTACCCGATTTGAGGGACTAAATAAAATCATAAATCGACCTCTAGAGATCCCCTGTTAAAACTTCTACGCAGGCGATGTTTCGTTTTGTTCATCATTTACGGGCCTGTTTTAATGTTGGAAACATTTCAAAAAAATCATGTATATTTTTTTTTCTATTCCAGAATGTGTTTTGAATACTTTTTTAAATCATGTTTTTTTTCATGAACATCTATTTGATATTGTGATTTTTTTGTATGATATGCGAATAATTTTTTGAAATCATGAACAATTTATGATTTCTCAATAAAACTCGCAGCTTTTTAAAATTTGGTTCTTTTTAAAATCCCGAATGAATTTAAAGAATGAAAAAAGTAAAAAGCAAAAAACGAAATAGAAAACAGGGCGCCACCAGCCGCATATGGGCCGATCCATTAGCGCGAGCGCGAGCGCGAGCAGGAGGAGGAAAAAGTGTAGGAACCAGTGATCGAGCGCTGGTCTCCCGCGTGCTAGGCGAACGTCTTGGCCATTGGGCTAGATGTAGTCTTGTGTTATATTAGTGTATCACATTATAGGAACTAGGTCGGCGGTGATTTTGAAATAAATCCGAATCGTTTTACTTATGGATGGTATAGTGGGTAATTTATGCCACTTCAAGGGCTATTTCTATGACGGACGACCAGAAATACTATTTGCTTTATTAGTAAGGTAAAGAGGTAAAGATAGGCAGAGCTTTACCTGAGTTTTCTTTCAAAGGAAACTTTGCCACAGATTAAGCTTGACGGATTAATTCATTTGTGTCCTAGCTAGGCGTCAGTTTATGAGACCTTAACAATATTTTTCTTTAAACCTAAACCTTGCTAGATTATTTTTGGCGGGGAATCAAAGAGTTTTATTCCATAGCAACAGGCTTACAACCTGCTAGTATAATTTCTTGAAGAAAATCCGGGCCCCTATGCAGCGGCGGAGCTATGTTGTGGTTTGCAGGGGCCATGCCCCCCCCCCAGCCTGGGTAAATTATGTGAAGGAAAAAAAATTGGAGAGGAAGATTAGAAGAAATATAGACTTTTGGCCCCCCT
>NC_041381.1:420964230-421019782 GCF_002162155.2 Triticum dicoccoides
ATTTTACCTAGCTCCGCGAGTGCCCCTATGCAACCAACAAGCGGTGCTTCGTGTAGTCCGTACATAATTTGCGAGATAACGAGGTACCCCATTATATGACCTAGCTATCTTAAGAGGTTTAAACCCCATTCTTCCATTAGGACCTTGATTTCCTTAACCAGATTACCAAAAAGCGAATTGACGGGGAAAACATTCGACATCGAAGATAGACCCAATGATACGGGGTAAGTCTATGTGATGACCTGCTATTCATGAATTTGAGGTGGATTTGAGGAAGAATACAAGCTCGCAAGGAAAAGTAACACATATTGCAACAAAATGTACACATGGATAAATAGTTGATCCAAATCATCCACAAGAGAGAGAGGGAACAAGCTAGGGTTCTTCCCCAAGTCATCACATATCTCAGGGCGTCGCGTCGCGTCGCCGATCTCCCGGGGTGTCTCCTCCTCGCGTCGCCGATCTCCCGCGAACAGCGAAGACACGCGAATGGTGATCTCCTGCGAACGATTCCTCGCGGATCCTTAGAACGATTCGTCCGAGCACCGCAAGTGCGATGCCTCCAAGGTATCCACACGTGCCGGGAGCAGCGTCGAGCGGCGGACTTCTTGGTACGGTCGCGCGACATAGGCGCGGGGAGTGGCAGCGGCTGTCCAAGGAGGCAAAAATCAACCCTAAAAGGTGTGCCCACTCCCCTTTATATAGACCTCCGAGGTGGGCTGAACACTTGAGCCCACTGGGAGTCTGCTTCCATTTTCCACTCGGATCCAATCAGAATGGGCTGCAGCCCCTTAAGTGTGCGTCCCTATAGGTTCACATACACATGGACACGACCAGAGTCGATAGTTGGTAGCGGCTCCTAGCAGAACGTGCCAGCTCCCATGTGTGCGTAAAGTCGCTTGACGAATCTCGACAATGTGTCATATGCAACATTCCTTTTGCCTCATGATATTTGTTGTCGAGCTCAAGGCGAGTATTTGTCATCCTTGTGGTAGCTCGACCTCTCTTCTCGAAACCGTGCTACAGATTCCCGAACTGGGTTAACACTTAAGCCAAGTCGCATGGCCATGCTTTCTAAATCTGATCACTTGAGAGGGCTCAGAGAATATCTCTCCATATAGGAGGGGCAAATCCCATCTTGGTCAACCATGTCTCGCGGCAATGTCTCGCGACACACCCAAAAGCTACCTTTATGACTACCCAGTTATGGAGTAGCAGTTGATAGACCCCAAGTGAGTCGATCCTCATCCTGAGAATATGCGAGGACCTCAGGTCTAGGACATGGCATAGACACTGTACTGAGACTAAAATATGACAATATCTCGCTGCATCTCAAAGTGGGTCTGTCCGACTCGGTGATCTCCATCTCCGAGTCCACACTATCGATTTAGCATCTCCATTCACATGACTTGTGAAACATAGTCATCAACCGAGTCGTATACTCGTCAAGGATTGTGTCCGCATAACCTTATCAACTAGGGGCCATCAGAACGATCATCATACAATACATAGTGCCACAAACAAGTCACATAATTATTGATACATATTTGTTGACGTTCAACACTACAAAAATAGACACATCCATGACATTTTGGGCCGAACGAATTTTTTTCCTGTCATGCTTATGACACTTCTATGGCAATAATTGTGACAAACCACCTATCGTCATAGATGTGGTGGCCTCCTACTTCTATGACAAAAAATCAAGACAGAAAATGGGCTTTTCGTCCTGGGCGAGCCGGGGACGCACCTGCATGACATTCTTTGGGCCGTCCATGACAGAAAAAATCATGGTAGAAGCGAGGTCGAGGAAAATTTCAGGGAGTTCCTGGTTACGGTGGGTGGTCGGGGCCGAGCGATGCATGGAGGTTTGCGCGTTTCTCTCGTACACGTACGCGCGTGTGTGCGAGGCGTTGGGCCATAACTGAACCCAAGCTATCACACTGCTAGCTACGTTACTAAACCGGAGCGATTCATTCACTGCTGACTGAACACGAGCGATTCCTTCGCTGTTGCTACTAACTGAACCGAGCGATCAATCACTGTTGCTGCTTACTGAAGCCGATCGAGCCCCCGTGCGAGAGGTAGCCAACCGGTGTTGGTTGCCTCTCGATGAACAGTGATCGTTGCTACCGTGCGCGTGGTACGTAGAACGAGTCAAGATATGGTGAGTCGAGACGATTGGTTGGCTGTGGATGAACAGTTCTCGATGGGGGTTGGATGAACATGACCCCGTGGTAGTAGGCCATTGCCGCTGGATGAACATGACCCCGAGGAGGCCGCCGCACCCCAGCCGGTTGGGGTGGATGAACAGGACCCTGTGGAGGCTCTATGAATAGTAGCCGGTGGAGGCTGGATGAACAGTAGCCCGTGGATGAACAGTACATGGTGGAGGCTGGAGGAGGTCGACGGTGGATGGATAGTAGCCCATGGAGGCTGGAGCGAGGCAGTAGACAGTGGATGAACATGACCCCATTTCACCGTAGGCGCTCCAACAGAAGTCTGTTTCCTCCGTTTTGGGGTACGCAACACCCCTCCCGATCAACATCACCCCGTTTCGACCGTAGGAACTCGAACGCTGTTTCTTCCGTTCTACGGTACGCCAGACCCTTTCCGATGAATAGGACCCTGTTTTGACCGTATGCGGTCGAAAAGAAGGTTGTTTTCCTCCGTTTTGTGGTACGCCAGACCCCGTTCCGGCTGTTCCGTCCAAGCCAGTTGGCTCCCGTTGAACATGACGCATTCCGACCCAGTCTATTGCCTCCCGATGAACATGACGTTGTTTCTCCGTTCCGACCCAGCCGGTTGGCCGCCGATGAACATGACACCGTTGCTGTCGTCCATTGCCTCTCCATGTACACGAGCCCTAGACGCACATATGCGCGAGTAGGCGTTCGAGACCCCGCCCGTATGTACGTATGTGGACGTATTTTTTGGCATCTGGTTGTACGTACATGTACATGGTTTTGACTGGACTGCGTGAACTGCTACATCGGGGGCTCTACTACTACAGGTGTTGTTGCTTGCTCGGCCACGGTTCATCGTTGCAGAGAGACCGATCGACCAGTATGTACGTACACGTTTGCAACCAGACAGACAACCCTACATACAGTTTGACCGGGTGGGTCTCAGCTGTCACTCTGTCAGGGAGGATAAGGAGGCACTTCCTTGCGTGCAAAGATATAACTGGTGGGTCTCAGCTATCAGAGGGAAACATTTTTTCGCAAAAGACAAAGGCCCTTCCGGTGGTCCCTGCTGTCAGGTGGAGGAATAATTATTTTACGTGTAATAAGGAGGCACTTACTTGCTGTGGCCGTGGACCCAGCTGTCAGCCTCTCCACGTGTAGTCCTCTTCTTATGGAAGTCGTTCCTTGACCACGTTTACCACGTTGCACCGAGAGCACCAAGGCGGTGGACGACTGTGAGTCCTAGGAAGGGAATGACGCGAAGCCGGGGAAGACGCGGCAGTGCATGCCCACGCGGAGGGGAGTACGAGTGTTGACTAGTTTGGCTGTGGTGTGAGGCTGTCGTCGCCACAGAATAACAAGGGTTATGGGTGAGTAGAGGGATGGCCTAGCCAGCGGTTGGAGTAGGAGGGGACGGTGAGGCCTGCGCGGCAGCACAACCAGCCACGGGAGGCAGGAGCAGGCGGCACGCCCCATGATGGTTTGGGCGGCTGGAGCAAGAAGACCAGAGGTTGAAGAAGCACGACGGCCGTTGGATGAATATCGCACGGTCACCGCAGCTAGAACCGTTTATATTGACTAAGTTGACAAAACCCTGTGTCTGCGTCAACTTAGTAGGCCTACAAGTCAGCCTCCAAATATGGTGGGTCCCACCTAGCAGCGGGGCTATTAATTTTTTATGCGTAATAAGGAGGCACTTCCTTGCGTGCGAAGATATAGATGGTGGGTCCGAGCTATCAGCGGGAGGAACTTTTTTTCGCGAAATACAGAGGCGCTTCCGGTGGGTCCCTGCTGTCAGGTGGAGGAATCATTATTTGCGTGTAATAAGGAGGCACTTCCTTGCGTGCGACCGTGGACCCAGCTGTCATCCTCTCACGTTCGACCACGCCGCGCTGAGAGCACAAGGGCAGTGGACGACGGCGAGGCCTAGGAAGGGAACGAGACAGAGCCGGAGAAGACTCGGCAGTTGTTTGCCACACGGAGGGGACTACGAGGGTTTACTCATTTGTCTACCATCGCCGGAGAATAACAAGAGGTCTGGGTGAGTACAGGGATGGCCAGGCTAGCAATGGGAGTGGTGTGGGGCGGTTAGGCCTGCGTGATAGCACAGCCGACCACGGGAGGCATGAGCAGGAAGTACGACCGACGCTGGTTTGGGCGGCTGGAGCAAGAAGACCAGAGGTTGAAGAAGCAGCACGACCGTTGGATTAACAATTCAATGGTCACTGCTGCTAGAATCATTTGTGGACTAAGTTGACAAAGCCTTTCATACACGTCAACCCTGTAGACCCACAAGTCAGCCTACAAATATGTCCCAAACAGCATACAACCCGAAATTTCTAGCCAAATTTAAATTAATTTAAAAAATAAACATACCTTAATGTAAAATCCAATGAAATTTTACCCGCACAAAAACAATAAAAATTAAAATATGAAAATCAGAAAGAAAAAAGTAATTTGGAACTAATTGCCTATTTGCTATATTTTTCATTTTACAACCCATTTCTTATTACTTATAGTTCATTTTCTAGGCAAGCCGAATGCAACCCTCCTCGTCTTGAAATATTTCAGGCCCAACAGGGCATAGAAAATCAAGTTGGCCTCCGTTGGTTATTCTGCAATAAACATAATAGCTGAGCTAGTCATTTTCAGAAAGAAAAAAACAAAACTGGGCTAGTCATGTGGTAAACATATATGAAATAAAAGTCTGGGCTAGACGGGCCATAGTTGATACCCTGCTCCGTCCCGAAAATAAAAAAATAATATTGCGTGAGCTGCTGGGTCCCGGGTGTCAGCCGCTCCTTGTGCAGTTATCTCGCTTATTGACTACGTTGACAGTGGCGTGCGACCCAGATGTCAGGAAACCATCAGGAGGAACCATTTTTTCTTGTAATAAAAGAAGCACTTGCTTGCCTATTGCCATGATCCTGGTGGGTCCCTACTATCATCGTCACCATGTACAGTTATCTCCTTATTCCTCTCGGTTGTTGACCATGTTGACAACACCGGAGGGCGGCACCGCGGTGAGCGAACCAAGGCGGAGAATGATGGTGAGGCCTCAGACGGGAACAAATAGGAGCTAGGGAAGATGCACAGAGTTTTAGGATGCTATGTGGCGGCGATGCGTGCGCGGCAGCATAGCCAGCCGTGGGAGACGGAAGCAGGCGGTCCCGCCGGCGCTAGTTTGGCTTTGGCGGCTGGAGGAACAAGAGATTGAAGAAACACGATAGACGTTGAATGTCAATCCAAAGGTCAAGGTTGACACGATCATTTGTTAACTAAGCCAGCAGCATGAAGCATAATTTTTTATATAGGAAGAAAAGAAAAACTAGGCTCGTTCGCTAGATAACATTCCCGAAACTGCCACCGTTTGATCTTGCATCGCCACTACAACTGCCAGGAAAATGCATTCCCGAAACTCCCAGAAAATGTTCGCCACATAACATTCACGAAAATCAAAGAGTTGAGAAGGCGTACAGAACAAGCTAGTGTACCAGTAAAAAGACGTTGAAGACAAGGGTCGATACGTTGTTGGCCCGATCTTTCACGGCATAAAAATCCATCGTAGCAAGAATTCATTGCGGGTGAAAGGATCGATATGGTTGACTAGATGGGGGGTGAATAGGCAACTAACAATTTTTAGACTTTTCTTTAACAATTTAAACCTTGCAATGAAATAGGTTGTCTAGATGTGCAACTACGTGGACAACCTATATGATGAAAAGACAACTAGCACACAAGCAAGCAATAGATACAACACAAGTAAGCTTGCAAAAGTAAAGGCACGAGATAACCAAGAGTGGAGCCGGTGGAGACGAGGATGTGTTACCGAAGTTCCTTCCTTTTAAAGGGAAGTACGTCTCCGTTAGAGCGGTGTGGAGGCACAATGCTCTCCAAGAAGCCACTAGGGCCACCGTAATCTCCTCACGCCCTCACACAATGCGAGATGCCGTGATTCCACTATTGGTGCCCTTGAAGGCGGCGACCGAACCTTTACAAACAAGATTGGGGCTATCTCCACAACACTTGGAGGCTCCCAACAACACCACGAAGCTTCACCACAATGGAGTATGGCTTCGAGGTGACCTCAACCGTCTAGGGTGCTCAACACCCAAGAGTAACAAGATCCGCTAGGGATAAGTGGGGGGAATCAAATTTCTCTTGGTGGAAGTGTAGATCGGGGCCTTCTCAACCAATCCCGAGCAAATCAACAAGTTTGATTGGCTAGGGAGAGAGATCGGGCGAAAATGGAGCTTGGAGCAACAATGGAGCTTTTGGGGGAAGAGGTGAGTCAACTTGGGGGAAGAAGACACCTTTATATAGTGGGGGAAACAATCCAACCGTTACCCACCAACCAGCCACGCATAGAGCGGTACTACCGCTTGGGCGGGGCGGTACTACCGCTCCCTCCCAGCGGTACTGCCGTGCTGATGAGGGAAGCAGGGTCCTGGCCCCAGAGCGGTACTACCGCGGAAGTGTAGGCGGTACTACCGCTTGGAGCGGTACTACCGCCCCTACTGTTGCTACTAGTACCGTAAAACCTGACACGAAAAACAGCAGTCGAGAATCGAGGTTGTAGTAGCCCGGAACCACTGCGGAACCACGGCCGAAGCTCACAAGCGGTACTACCGCTCAGGGAGCGGTACTACCTCTCTGGGGGCGGTACTACTGCTCGGGGAGTGGTACTACCGCTTGACGAGCTTCGGCGGTACTACCGCTGAAGACCGCGGTACTACCGTTGGGACAGGACAGGCAGGCACAGATTAAGGAAAGATAGCTCCAATGAAGCGGAAAGAAGCAATGGGTGTGATAAGGATGTGTACGTGTTGATTCCACCCTAGCCTTACCAAAGCGGATCCCCTCTTGATAGTACGGTGACTCCTACGAAGCTAGACCACCAGCAGAGAAACGAAAGGAGCTACACCGTCTTGAATAAAACACCGAGGGGAAGTAATCGTCTCGTGCCAAAGGATGAATCTCTGAAAGAACTCAACGCACACGATTAGTCCGCAAAAGCATTGTCATCAATCACCAAAACATCTTGGGGATAAATATGCCCTTACAATCTCCCCCTTTTGGTGGATTGATGACAATACGGGATTTGCACAAACAGGGAAGATGAAGGATCGGCGCAAAGCCCCACCGTCCTAAAATGTAGAAGGGCTCCCCGTGGATGTGTGCTATCTAGATAAGTGCTTTGGACTGCACGGCACAGATACCAGGATCAACGCTCCCCCTACATTTTAGAGACCAACTACCTAAGCATGATATATGAGAGCAACATAGATAACAGGATAAGCATGCAACTCATAAGCTAGATAGATAAGCTAGATAGACATAGATAAAGATATTCGAAAGATAAGGTGGCATATGTCTCACACCATATGACTAGAACTTAGGTCTCACTGACACAAACCAGACACAAACCAAACCAGGCAAACGCAAGAAAACACAAACGACAGAAAACACAACACAAATCCCTAAACTCTCTCCCCCTTTGGCATCAAGACACCAAAAAGGAGAGGGAGTGTTGCTACAGCTCCAGGTGATAGCAAGAGAATCAGATCTCAGCGGGATCGTCTTCGCCACCATTGTCGGTCAGGAAGTGCTCGGCATCAGAATCGGTCCACGGGCAGTGCTGCTGAATCCACTCCTCCTCCTCAGTAAGCTGGTCCTCAGATCCACTATTAACGGTGGCACCCAACTGGCGCATGAGCTCCTTGTGATGAGACGGGCCTTCTTCTCACCCACATGAGTCATGTACTAACCGTGAGCCTCCATGCAGAACAACTTCTTCATCTTGAGCTTGAGCTTCTTTGCCCAAGAGGGCTCTGCCGCAGAAGGCACATAGTCATCATCATCCTCAGCCTCAGCCTCAGACTCCTCCTCTGTCTCCATGGCAGTAGCAGACGAAGGAAATCCACTTTTAGGGACCTGAGCACCCCAGTTGTCCTTCTTCCTCAGACGCTTGACGTCGTGAGAAACCAACTCCTCGGTCTCTAGCATCACTTGGGGATAGGCACGACCCCAGGCCTTCTCAATAAGCAGCATGATGAATAGACCATAAATCGGGCACTTGCGTTCGGAGATAGCAGATAACAGCTCAGACCACATAACATGGGATATGTCCAGGGACTCTCCGGTGTTTTGTACCTTCTCACGCTGGCAGAAGAGAAGCATGTCCACGAGATAAGAATGAACCATATCCAGATTCCCGATGCGAGGGAAAAGAGTCTCACGGAAGACACGGTGAAGAATGTCCAGAAAGGCAGGAAGCTCATATGTCTCCTTCTTCGTCTCAGGGTTGATCTTCAAAGTGCAGTACGGCCATAGAGCTTGCTTGTGAGTGGCGGAGGTGTTGCGGTGAGGGCGAAAGCCGATAGGAGACGCAAGCCCTTGATCTTCCACCCCAATCAATTCCATGAACGCCTTCCACTTGACTGAAAGCAACATGCCATTGGTCATCCAAGTCAGTGTCCTGTCCTCATCAGTTCCGAGATGAACCGTGGCATAGAATTGGGCCACAATATCAGCATCATAATCCTTGTTGAATTGCATGACACCTAGAATGTTCAGTTGAGTGCACATCTGAAGAGCTTCACCAAAGTAATCAGGATCCTTCTCCATATGGTCGGTGTCAATGGAGTGCACGTTAACAAAGAGGTTCTTCTTGGCCTTGAGAACATCAAAGAAGATGGCAAACTGAAATCTGTTCCAGAACGGACGGTTGACCAAAGTGGAATCTTGGTCTGCCTCATAGGGGTAGCGGCGACGTCTTGCCCAGAACTCCTTGGCAGGCATCTCTGGCAGAGTTTTGCCAGGCTTCGGCTTGACACCAGGCTTCGGCTTGACACCAGGCTTCTTGTGGAGTTGGGGTGGAGGACGAGCACTTGAGGAACCTCCTGCAGACTCAGTTGTGCGGTACCGCTTGGACGTGGCACGACCGGGATTGACACGCCGAGCCTGATGCTCAGGAAGCTCATCACCTGGAACCACACACAAGAACACGCAAACAACCAGAAAGAACGAGCATAAGCCACCAAACAACACCAAAAAGGATCACTGGTTAGTAAAAGTATGGTGGAACCTGGTAGAGGGCGGTAGTACCGCGACCCCTGAGCGGTAGTACCGCTCGAGACGGGAAACAGCAGTTTCCTAATTCCGTGGTCAGATCCGGCACTACCGTCCTACCAAATTCAAAAATACTCCTACCAAACACCAATCCAAACTGTCTAGAAGCCTTCTCCATCCTACTCAAGCCTAGATTTGGCCAAAAATCTAGAGATGCAACTACTATTGTCCCTAAGATGCTAGATTGGAAATATAGACAAGAATAGAGAGAGAACGGGGGCAATACCGGCATCCATGGCAAGAGGACAAGGTGAGGATCGTTTCCACCGAAGGAAATGGAGAGGAGCGCCCCGGAGAGGGAGATCCGCCGGAGCCCGCCCGCGGCGCCGGTTGCTGGAGAGACGAAGAGCGTGGGGGTGAGCGAATGGGTATGGGGGAGAAGAAACTCCCCCTGCCCCTGATATAACCCCCTGCCCCCGCCTCGCAACGGTAGTACTGCGCTGGTGGGCGGTAGTACCGCTCAGCAACCACGGGCCTCTAAACACACGGCTTAAGCTCAAAAAGAACGGGAAAAACACAGCCAAGAAGGAGAAAAGACCAACAAGGCCACAAACACACTAACAGCGGACCAGAACACACCTCTTCTAGAGAGGGCGGTGGCTGATGCCACCTATGTTTGAGTCAAGGGGTATGGGGTCGCGAAGATTTTAACCTTGGACCCATGACCAAAACTCGTCCTTGAAGCACTAGTACCATACAAATATGGTTAAAGTGAAAGACTAGATCAATTTATGCATAATGGGGGGAGGGAGAGTTCATTGAGAGAACAACACTCCCCCTATGTCCATGCCTACATCTAAACTAGACAACACGTTGAGTGTGGTGGGGGTGCACGGGTTCAAGTCACATTGCTCAAATCAATGATATTTAGCTCATGCCTTAACTCGCGAAATCTAGCTTCATCCAAGGGCTTCATGAAAATATATGCAAGGTTATCATGAGTGTTGACATACTTGAGCTCGATCTCCCCTCGCCGAATGTGGTCCCGGATGAAGTGATACCGGATCTCAATATGCTTCGTCTTGAAGTGTTGCACCGGGTTGAGAGAAATCTTGATGGCACTTTCATTGTCACACCAAAGAGGCACTTTGTCACAAATGACACCATACTCCTTTAAAGTTTGCCTCATCCATAAGAGTTGTCCACAACAACTACCGGCCGCCACATATTCTGCTTCGGTGGACGAGAGAGATACACAACTTTGCTTCTTAGAAGACCAACTTACCAAAGAGCAACCAAGAAATTGGCACCCTCCGGAAGTGGACTTCCTATCCACCTTGTCTCCTGCCCAATCAGAATCCGTGAATCCTTCAAGCTTGAAGTTAGCTCCTCTTGGGTACCATAGGCCAAAGTTTGGGGTATGAGCCAAATATCGAAAGATTCGCTTGACCGCCACAAAGTGGCTTTCCTTTGGTGCGGCTTGGAATCGTGCACACATTCCCACACTCAACATGATATTAGGTCTAGATGCACAAAGGTAAAGCAAGGAGCCAATCATAGAGTGATATACCTTTTGATCCACGGCTTTGCCATTGGGATCAATGTCAAGTTGGCACTTGGTGGGCATCGGAGTAGAGGCCGGCTTGACATCACTTAGCTTGAATCTCTTAAGCATGTCTTGAGTGTATTTGGCTTGGTTGATGAAGGTACCTTCTCTTCTTTGTTTGATATCAAAACCAAGGAAGAACTTCAACTCTCCCATCGAAGACATCTTGAACTTAGAGGTCATGAGAGTGGCAAATTCTTCATTGAAAGCTTTGTTAGGGGAACCAAAGATAATGTCATCAACATATAGTTGGCACACAAACAACTCCCCTTTGACATTCTTAGTAAAAAGAGTGGGGTCGATTTGCCCAACTTCAAATCCACGATCTTGTAACAACCCGGTAAGGTGGTCATACCATGCACGTGGGGCTTGTTTAAGGCCATAGAGTGCCTTATCGAGTTGATACACATGATCCGGGAAGTAAGGGTCCTCGAACCCGGGGGGTTGCTTGACATAAACCAACTCATTAATAGGACCATTAAGAAAAGCACTTTTCACATCCATTTGTTGCAACTTAAAGTTGTGATGGGAAGCATAAGCAATCAACAAACGAATGGATTCAAGGCGAGCAACGGGAGAAAAGGTTTCACCGTAGTCGATACCCTCGACTTGGGAGTAGCCTTGTGCTACCAATCTTGCCTTGTTGCGAATGATGTTCCCATGAGCATCTTGCTTGTTCTTGAAGATCCACTTGGTTCCAATGATGTTATGGTTCCCGGAAAGCCTTGGCACCAACCTCCACACCTTGTTATACTCGAAGTTGTTGAGTTCTTCATGCATGACATTGAGCCAATCCGAGTCTTCGAGCGCCTCATAGACCTTATGGGGTTCAACACAAGAGACAAACACGTGATGTTCACAATAGTTTGCTAATTGTCTACGAGTGCTTACCCCCTTTCTTAGGCTTCCAACCACATTCTCCATCAGATGACCTTTGGTGGTGAGTTTGGAAGCAATCTTCACGGCACGACACTCTAATTCCTCCTCGCATGTGGAAGGAGGAGGGTTCACTTGATCATCTTGAGCGTCATCATGAGCTTGTTCTTGATCTTGAGCTTGCTCATGATCTTGAACTTGCTCGAGGGGGAGAACTTGACCTTGGGAATCATTTGGAGGTTCACCACCATCTTGAGATTAATCTTGCCCTTGGTCTTGTTCCCGAGGTTGAGGGCCTACACTTTGTTCTTCGGAAGCGTGTGGGTCTTGAGTAGGTGAAGGCTCCACTGGAGTGGAGCATTGTCCTTCTCCTTCGGCCACAAGGGGTTCCTCAATGGGTAGAATATGACCAATACCCGTTCTTCTTATGGCTTGGGGAGGAATTTCATCACCTACATCACAAGTACCACTTTTCTCCACTTGGGAGCCGTTATTTTCGTCAAACTCCACGTTACACATCTCCTCAATGAGTCCATTGGACTTGTTGAGAACACGGTAAGCATGAGAGTTTGTAGCATAACCAACAAATATTCCCTCATAAGCTCTAGCCTCGAATTTAGACAAACGAACACCTTTCTTGAGAATGAAACACTTACACCCGAACACCTGGAAGTACTTGAGATTGGGCTTGTTCCCGGTGAGTATCTCATAAGGAGTCTTGTTCAAGCCTTTGCGGAGATAGAGCCGATTGGATGCATGACATGCAGTGTTGATGGCTTCGGCCGAAAAGTTGTATGGAGACTTGAACTCCGCCATCATGGTCCTTGCCGCATCCATCAACGTCCGGTTCTTCCTCTCCGCAACACCATTTTGTTGAGGGGTATATGGTGCAGAATATTGGTGCTTGATCCCCTCATCACTAAGAAACTCATCCAAGGTGTAGTTCTTGAACTCGGTGCCGTTGTCACTTCTTATTGTCAAGATCTTTGCATTATGTTGACGTTGAGCTTCATTTGCAAAGTCGATGATGGTTTGTTGAGTCTCACTCTTCCTCTTGAAGAAGAATACCCAAGTGTATCTTGAATAATCATCCACAATCACCAAGCAATACTTTCTACCCCCAAGACTATCAAAGGATGGAGGCCCAAACAGGTCCATGTGTATGAGCTCCAAGGGTCTCTTCGAGTAGATGATAGTCGTGGGAGGGTGAGCCGTCTCATGAAGCTTTCCTTCGATACAAGCACGGCAAGCACGATCTTTGGCAAAACTAACATTCGTTAGTCCACGGACATGGTCCCCCTTGAGAAGACTTTGCAAAGATCTCATATTGACGTGGGCTAAACGGCGATGCCAAAGCCATCCCACATCAACTTTAGCCATTAGGCATGTCGCGGTCTTAGTGGGTTGCTCCGAAAAGTTAATCACATAGAGACCATTCTCGACATGCCCAACAAAGGCTACTTTAAGAGTCTTGCTCCACAAGAGGGCCATGGTATCAATATCAAAGAAGGTGGCAAAGCCCATGAGTGTGAGTTGACGAACGGAAAGTAAATTGAACGCAAGGGACTCAACAAGCATGACTTTCTCGATCGTTAGATCATGAGAAATGACAACCTTGCCAAGACCCAATACCTTAGAATGTGAGGCATCACCCCATTCGACATTGGTGGGCATAGATGGGATCTTGTGCACGTCCACCACCAAGTCCTAGCTCCCGGTCATATGATTTGTTGCTCCACTATCGAGCAACCATGATCCCCCACCGGAAGCAAACACCTACAAGAGATCAATGCTTGGTTTTAGGTACCCATTGAGTAATGGGTCCTTTGATGTTAGTAACAAGGGTCTTAGGAACCCCAAAAGACCATTCAATGTACTCATAAGAAGAACCAACAAATTTAGCATAAACATGCCCATCACTAGCACAACACAACACATAAGAGTGGTTAAAGTCGCCGGCTTTGTTGGGAGAGATGGCTTTGCGCTCTTTGGCATCACCACTCTTCGCATTGTTCTTCTCCTCCTTAGGAGCACCCTCTCCCTCCTTCACAAAGGTTTGCTTGAGCGGGGGAGGTCGATTGGTCTTGTTATTCTTCTCCTTGTTCTTCTTCTTGTTCTTGGACTTGGGTGAGAACCCAACTCCCTCCTTGCCCACAACTTCCTTTTGATTGCTCAAAAGGTCATTTAGGTTCTTCTCGCCTTGTATGCATGACACAAGACCTTTCTCGAGTTGTTCCTTCTACTTGGCATTCTCCTCCACAAGATGCACATGCTCACAACATGGGTTAGTAGCATTTGCATTATCAATTATGACCATGTGAGGAAATGTGGCCTTTTCCTTAGTTAGCTTAACTTGGAGTTGAGCATGAGACTCCTTGAGGTTTGCATGAGCACCTTTCAAGACCTTATGGGCCTTGTCAAGTACATCAAACTCCTCCTTGAGTCTAGCATGATCAACCCCAAGTTTAGCCTTCTCGGAAGTTAGAACACGAGACACAACAAGAGCATGATCAAGATCTTTCTTTAATTTGGCATGGTCATCGTTGTGTGACTCCTCAAGAGCCAAACGATGCCCACGCTCTTCCTCAAGAGCATTAGAGAGATCCGATATCTCATCGGCATAGTCACGACTATGACCTTCCATCTTAGAGATGGTTTCTTCGTGAGCCTCTATCATGTCATTGGCTTCACCAAGTTGCTCCAAGAGAGCAACGAAGTGCTTCTTGGATTTGCCCTTGAGCTTACTCATGAAGGATTCAAATTCATTTACCTCCTCATTAGACCCCTTACCATCATCAAAGCCATCCGTTGAAGGAGGATTAGGAATAATGGTGGTTTTGATGTTGGGGGTTACCTTGTTGGTGGCTTTAGCCATGAGGCACTTGGCGGTGATGTTCTCGTTGGGTGAATCGAAGAGAGACACCCGAGGAGTTGTGGCAATGGCAACGCATGCCATAGCCATTGCTTCACTATCTTCATCATCATCGTCATCCTCACGGTATTCTTCTTGAACTACCAACCCGCGTGTAGGAGTCTTCTTGGTGAAGTTGTTCTTGTTTGGGAAGGACTTGGCTTTGTCTTTTCGGATGAACTTGCCACCATTGTCTTCCCGCTTCTCGTAAGGACAATCCGCAACAAAGTGGCTCACATTGCCACAGTTGAAACAAGTTCTAACTCGTTGCTTGCCCTTGAGGCCACTTGAGTTGTTCTTGTTGAAGTTGGGTCTTGTATTCTTCTTACTCCAAAATTGTCTTGAGGCAAGAGCCATGTGCTCATGATAATCATACTTCGTGTCTTCGGGTTTGCTCTCCTCATCTTCCTTTTCTTCTTCTTCTTCCACACTAACCTTGGCCTTCAATGCAAGATTGGGCTTCTTTGCCCTTTGAGAACGGAGCACCGCATTGTCGACGGTCTTGTCCAAGATGCTCATTGCAACTAACTCATCCAACACTTCACTGAGGTCATGGAGTGGAAGTCCGGTCTTTGACGAATGATGGAGGACATGGCCTTGTTGTAGGGCATCATGGCCTTGAGGAACTTGCGCTTGATCCAATTTCATCCGTGTCCTTGCTCCCATGATCTCGGAGTGCGACCGCGAGTTTGGTCACTCTTCGAAAGAGCTCACGAGGTTCTTCATCTTCTTTCATTGCAAACTCATCGGCTTCATCTTGCACCACTTCATAGTTGGAGCGTTGAATGCTAGCACTTCCTCGATAGAGAGACACAACACATTTCCATGCGTCTTTAGTCATGGCATGAGGACGCAGATGAGGGAGATCTTCGGGAAGGATTGCATCTTGGATGATGAAGAGAGCACTATTGATTATCCACGGCTTCTCGAGGGGTGAAGTTGCTTGGGTCATGTGGATAGAAACATTCTTCTATAATTCTCCAAAGATTAGTATTCACATGCTTTAAATGACGCTTGAAACGATAAACCCGAGCATCAAAATCCTCATTTTTCACAATCTTAGGAGGAGGACCGGCATGATTTAAATGAGTAGTGGGAATCGGTCCATCACAAGTAGGAGGTTCCACATGGGCATATATGCCGGAGCCATTTCTACCACTAGTAGAAGGACCTTTTTCACTATTAGCTTCCCCCTTGTCAGAGGTGGCATCCGTCACCTTGTTAGTGGGATCACCCACTTTCATCGGCGAGGTGGATAGTTTAAGTCCTTCTAGGAATTCATAAAACATGCTTTTAACCACGGCCGTCATGGAGGTTTTCAATGTGTCTAAAGCCACATTGAATTCCACACGTGAGACCGAGGTTCCCCCTTCGGCCGAACATGAGATAGGATTCACACCGGAGTGCTCCTCCGCACCGTCGTTGGTGTCAACCATACTCTTCGGACGGCAAAGTCCTTAATAAAGAGACAAGGCTTTGATACCAATTGAAAGGATCGATATGGTTGACTAGGAGGGGGGGTGAATACGCAACTAACAATTTTTAGACTTTTCTTTAACAATTTAAACCTTGCAACGAAATAGGTTGTCTAGATGCGCAACTACGTGGACAACCTATATGATGCAAAGACAACTAGCACACAAGCAAGCAATAGATACAACACAAGTAACCTTGCAAAAGTAAAGGCATGAGATAACCAAGAGTGGAGCCGGTGGAGACGAGGATGTGTTACCGAAGTTCCTTCCTTTTAAAGGGAAATACGTCTCCGTTAGAGCGGTGTGGAGGCACAATGCTCCCCAAGAAGCCACTAGGGCCACCTTAATCTCCTCATGCCCTCACACAATGCTAGATGTCGTGATTCCACTATTGGTGCCCTTGAAGGCAGCGACCGAACCTTTACAAACAAGATTGGGGCTATCTCCACAACACTTGGAGGCTCCCAACAACACCACGAAGCTTCACCACAATGGAGTATGGCTTCGAGGTGACCTCAACCGTCTAGGGTGCTCAACACCCAAGAGTAACAAGATCCGCTAGGGATAAGTGGAGGGAATCAAATTTCTCTTGGTGGAAGTGTAGATCTGGGCCTTCTCAACCAATCCCGAGCAAATCAACAAGTTTGATTGGCTAGGGAGAGAGATCGGGCGAAAATGGAGCTTGGAGCAACAATGGAGCTTTTGGGGGAAGAGGTGAGTCAACTTGGGGGAAGAAGACACCTTTATATAGTGGAGGAAACAATCCAACCGTTACCCACCAACCAGCCACGCACAGAGCGGTACTACCGCTTGGGCAGGGCGGTACTACCGCTCCCTCCCAGCAGTACTGCCACGCTGACGAGGGAAGCAGGGTCCTCGCCCCAGAGCGGTACTACCGCGGAAGTGTAGGCGGTACTACCGCCCCTACTGCCGCTACTAGTACCATAAAACCCGACACAAAAAAGCAGTCGAGAATCGAGGCGGTAGTAGCCCGGAACCACTGCGGAACTACGACCGAAGCTCACAAGCGGTACTACCGCTCAGGGAGCAGTACTACCGCTCTGGGGGCGGTACTACCGCTCGGGGAGTGGTACTACCGCTTGATGAGCTTCGGCGGTACTACCGCTGAAGACCGCGGTACTACCGCTGGGACAGGACAGGCAGGCATAGATTAAGGAAAGATAGCTCCAATGAAGCGGAAAGAAGCAACGGGTGTGATAAGGATGTGTACGTGTTGATTCCACCCTAGCCTTACCAAAGCGGATCCCCTCTTGATAGTACGGTGACTCCTACGAAACTAGACCACCAGCAGAGAAACGAAAGGAGCTACACCGTCTTGAATAAAACACCGAGGGGAAGTAATCGTCTCGTGCCAAAGGATGAATCTCTGAAAGAACTCAACGCACACGATTAGTCCGCAAAAGCATTGTCATCAATCACCAAAACATCTTGGGGATAAATATGCCCTTACAGCGGGTTTACAAAAATATTCACAAACTCCACAAAAACAACACACCAACCCCTCGATCTGAAGGAATAAAGTGGACGAACCGTATAGGCTCAGCTTGTAATCCCCTACGCACCGCGTTGTAAGAACTCATAGCCAATAGATATTTTGGACAAGAATTCTCTAAACTCGATAATGGTCGTCGGCCAGAACACACACGGTGTCTAATTCATCTAAAAAAATAACTTACCCTTTCATGACGTATTGATTTGGCCTTATATATGGCCCCACACCCTAACCTATCTTGGAAATCAAGCAACGTGTTATGGCTAGCTAGATGAAAATAAACTAATCTGGACTCTATCTGATCGACATTGCCTTTTACATCTCGGAAAATATCTAAACTACTTGAACTAGTTCAGTACCCGTGCGTTGCCACGGGCCAACAAATGAATGTAATATTGCCTAAGTTTTTTTTACCATAAACATGCATGTTGTGTGTGATATTCCGCAAGACCACAAACACAAGCATCTTCCTCATTTTTCAACAAACACCATTCACCCGTCTAGCAGACCTTTCCATCCAAGTTGTCATTGATCACCTTCTACATCCCTACATCATTCATCTTTCAATCCATTGCCCTTTGATTATGTGTGTGGCTTCTCCTTCGTTGTGTTGTTCTCTAATATATGTGGAACACAACGAATGGTGATTCATAAGTCATCTCACCCTAGTACAAATAATAAGATAAATGAGTTAAAAATGAAATAGGAGAAGGGACTCTGGCAAGGAAACATTCGTTCCACCACATCTTCATTTTTGAATGATGCCATGTTTGCCTCCAACCTACACACATGCTATGCCTTCTTCTCCACATAAGATGGTCCCTTTCTCCCTCAGCACCTCCATCATTTTACTTAACTAAGACTTATATTCCTATGGATCATAAATGGACATACATCTTCATTTAGTGACTGATATGAATGATGCTCTGTTTGTCTTCAACCTTCGCACGGGCTATGCCTTCTTCTCCACGTAAGATGTTCTCTTTATCCTTCAGGACCCCCATCATTTTACTTCATTAAGACATATTCATATCAATCATAAATAGACATACAACAACCGCAGAACAGGGTTGCGTCATTATCATTCCATCTCTACTTCCACGATCCCCTTGACTTCAGCTTTTATGGTCAACGTGTTCTGCTTTGTTATGTTGTTACCCCACTCCGGATCCTCACGTGTTTCTTCCAAGTCCACCAAATTGTCGTAGCCATTCCCATCATTTGTTACTTTGGATGTCTTGCTACAATCTTCATCGACTCCCTCCTCGAAGTTCTAACAAATTTAGCATTTCACAAAACAAATTTCACACAAATAACTTACGAAAAATCGAAAGTGCTCTTTTGATCCCGTGCTCTCATGCTCCCTCATGAACAGTAGAACCGAAAAAATAGTAAAAAAAATCAAAAAAATCTATTGTTTTGTGATAAACATTGATGAATGTTTTCCCTGTGTGCAAAAATTTGTGATGAAATGACTTTCATGGAAATGTGGGCAAAAAGAACAAAATCGATGGTCCAAAATGCTTCCAACAAGTCTTTTCGAAGCATCAATTATTTTTCCCACATTTTCATGTATGTCATTTCATCACAAATTTTTTCACGCAGAGGAAACATTCATCAATGTAATTTGAGAAAAAAAATCTTTTACTATTTTTTTTAAAATTTTACTGTTCATGACGAAGCATGCGAGCTCGGGTGCAAAAACTCCTCGTCCACAGATAGTGCCCTTTATTTGCTCAAATAACATTTCACGAAGGCAGGCATGAGGAAAACGAGTTCAGGACGCCAAAACATCCACAAGTGAAGCAAGTTACACGCTAGAGCCTTCATCTTGGCACTTCCTTCTCCCTGGCCATTTGATCCAATGTTTGCCGTGCCACGTGGCACTAACAATTTGCTGTTTCCTGACATACACATAAAATGGATATAACAAGGAAGTTTTACAAAAATATCATGTGCACTACAATTCAACATAAGGCTTGCAAAATAATTATTTGATATATCAAGCAGGTCAATCGATGTTAATAGGACTCATGATCCGTAGCTAGTCAGAAATGATATTTTCTCTTACAACACAAAGAAGTCATTAGACATGACTTAAACATAGTATAAAGTCTTGTCAAGTTCATCCTGTGTGGCTCTGTTGCAGCCCAAAGTTCAACAACCCACCTATCTGCATTAATTTAGTGTAAAAACAATGCCATGCTAATAAGATAAGCTCAAGGCCATTTCCAGCAACAGAAAGGAGGTTAAGATTAATGATAAAATGGTTCGGTTATCAAGCCATACGGTGAACATTAATTGCATTATATCAAGGAAGAACACACGTATTTCAAAATAGTACCGAGGCTAAGTACTCTAATTTTAATTTTAATGGTATTCTCATATTCGATTGACCCTAGTACTAATAGTTATCATGAGAAATGATTGCACCCTTTTAAACGGCGGCAACATGAGAGATGGCATCTGATATGTTATTAGTGCAGTTTACTTGTCATAAATTTAGAGAAACATCAATTAGATCGTAGGTTGTGTTGTAAGTACGTAATGAGCCTAATGGGCCCATTAATCTTGGGGTTAATTAGAGATAAGGGTTGCTTGCTTAGGGGTCAAGTAAGCCTTACTAGGGAGTCAAGTAAACCTCTCTATATAAAGAGAGGAGATGTATCAATCTAATCAAGCAAGAATTAAGAAAGAAATCCCTTCCTTCTTGTCCGGCCGTGGGCAAAAAGGCCCCCGGTCGGTCCTCTCGCACCCTCCTTCTAGCAGCGCCATAACAATTTGATATCAGGTAGCTCAATTTCGATCATGTCTTCGCCGCTGCCCACCCCGTCGCTTCCGCTGTCGACCGTCACCATCGCGTAGCTGGCCATCTACATCGCGCCACTGCCCTCCCCGTCCGCGCCGCTGGTGGCATCCTCCAGCGCCGCCACCGCCCAGATGCCAGCGCCCTCCACCGCACTACCGGCCGCCGTCTACACCCCGGAGGAGATCACCGGGGTTCTCAACGACCTCATCACAGCCGTCCAGGGGATCCGGCTGTACCTGGCCAGCCCCTATAGGCCACCTCCGCCCCGGCCGCCGACAGCCGCCACCGGGCCGCCGGCCCTGTCGTGGTACTCGCCGCATCCAGGGGCCTCCGTGGCATTCGCTGGGACGCTGCAGCCCCAGCTACAGCCGTCGCCGCCGCCCGCTACCGCCCCCACAATGGCCGCAGTGGCCGGCACTGGCTCCCGCCGCACCTCCAGCGCCCATCACCGCCCCCGCACCATTGTGGCTGCCGTGGCAGCCGCCGCACCAGGCGGCCTTCGCCGCGCTTGTCGGGCCACTACAGCAGCCGCTGCGGCTACCATCCATCGCCACCACCGCCCAGCCCTGGCTGCAGTGGCAGCCGCCGCTCCTGGCGGCCTTCGCCGCACCCGGCTCTCCACCACCGCAGCCGCTGCAACTGTAGCAGCCACCACTAGTCAGCTCCGGTCCCGCATCGACCGTATCGGTGGGAGTCCGGCTTCACCAAGTCCAGTCCCGGCGGTCGCCGTTACCGTTTTCGTCTTGGATCGCTACCCGCCACGTGTCGGCAGAGGTGAGGCTGCAGGCTGCTGCGCGCGGCCTCCTAGCGCATCGGCGTGCGCGGGAGATGCGCGATATGCAGTTGCCGCTCCTACAAGTTGCCCTTCGCTGCGCAATGGACCTCCATCTCATCCGTTGTGTCGGGGATCTTGGGCATGCGGTTTCCCCCATGGGCGGCGGGCATGCTGTTTTCCCCGCGGGCAGCGACCTCAAAGTCTGCGACATCGGCGGTTGGGGAGGCGCACCCCTCCTTGCCATTCTCCATCGCAAGCCCTCCACTCTTCCCTGTGCAGTGCAAACCAACAGTCGTCTGGCAGGGAGAAGGCATGGTGTCACCGACAGCAGCGCACCGAGTAGCACCACTGCATTCCGCCACCAGCCGCCGCGAGGGCGCCTCTGCTGGTCACTCTTGCGACCACTTCCAGGTGGTCATACACATGCACTCCTTTTGTCCAGGTGGTGTCCATGCGGATGGTGTCCACTTTTTGTTAGGGGTCCAAAATAAAGCGTCCTAGTCCATTTTAGGTTGAGAATAATAAAACAAGCCGAGATGTAAAAGGCTTGTTTTTGGGTGTTAGGTTTGTGTTGCGTCGAGTCATGGTTATAAGTTGGTGAGGTTGCAGCTCGAGGACAAGCTGTATGTCCAGGTGGGGTGTAGTGTTAGAGTACGTAATGGGCCTAATGGGCCCATTAGTCTTAGGGTTAATTAGAGATAAGGGCCGCTTGCTTAGGGGTCAAGTAAGCCTTGCTTGGGAGTCAAGTAAACCTCTCTATATAAAGAAAGGAGATGTATCGATCTAATCAAGCAAGATTTAAGAAGGAAATGCCTTCCCTCTTGTGCGGCCGTGGGTAAAAAGGCCCCTGGCCGGCCCTCTCGTGCCCTCCTTCTAGCAGCGCCATAACATAATTGAACAGGAACCGGTGCACTAAACATCTGGAAAATCAGGCCTGCTCGTGAGAGCTTAGCGATAATACATCAAATCTTCCCACAATACCAATATGTAACGACGACATCAATTTTAATCAAAAAAAATTCACAGCTATGTGTTCCAAACTGAAAAATGAGACAACCAAATAATGAAAGGAACCAGAGGAGGAGACATGGAGCATCTACAAGTTGGGGCCAACAAATAGGTCTCTTCGCGCGCCTCTCCAGGGTCTCATGCAACGACAAGCTCGAACTTCCCCCACTTCCGTCTTCGTCGCCCCCGCCTGCTCCGTAGTCTCACAGTGCAGCTCATAGTTGGTGCCGAGATGGAAGTGTGTCTCATCGAACTCGAGCATGAGCACGAGCCCCTCGCTCTGGTCAAGATCATACACGTCGCGGGTGTTCTGGAACTCGCCAAGCATACGAACGCGCGCGGCGTACCCACCGGCGCCATACTCCTCGGAGATGAGTCAGGCGATGGGGGAATCGACCCCGCCAAGACGGGCGGGGTCGTTGACACAGGCGAGGGTGAGGGACGGGTCGAGGGGCTCCTCAACCTCCTCGGCGTGGCTAACACCGGCGTGGATGCGGGGGCGGCGCTTGAGCGCGAGGACGTCACGGGAATGGGCGCGGTCATTGAGGCCATAGAGGCGAAAACGCAAGGCGCGGTGGCAGAGGCGAGGGGGTGCGCAGAGGCGTCGAAGTAGAGGTTGCACCAGGAGTCGTTGCGGAGCAGGTGGTGCGCGCCAGATGAGTCCCAGCCCACAGTCGAGGATCGGGCGATTTTTTTGTGCGTGCATGAGAGGATGCGAGAAATTAGTCGTGATGGTAGAAAATGGGAGGTGGGATTGGTGGAGCGAGGTGGTCCGCATGGTTAGGAAGGAATAGTTATTTATGCGATGTAGATTATGACAGTGATTGATTCTGCAGTAATTATGTATGCGATGGAGATTATGACCGTGATTGATTCTGGAGTAATTGGTATGCGATGGAGATTACCATCCTTATGTATACGAACGCCCCCATCCTTTCATTTGAATTTATTCTGTTACCAAATCTCTTGCAGGTTTGAGATTGACTACCGCCCGTGATCTGATTTATTCCCGTGTGACTTTTATTGCATTACCAAATATTGATAACCGGCATAAATCAGTGAGAGGTGAGATTTGTAGATAGATAAAAACCAGTGGTACGGGGGTTGTGGGAGGTGAGACAAAATAAAATCGGAGTACCAGGCTACCAACTGCTCCATTAGGAGTAAAGGTTATAAATAGGGATTTTTGCATTCGTGCCCCTAGTTGGGTCACGCTCGACTTATTTGCCCCTAGTTTTTCAATAATTACAGTTTTGCCCAGCTCACTTCACTCGCCTTGTGTTTTTGTCCTTCCGGGGTGGTTCCGACCAATCATGGTTCGCCACATGGCAACTGCTCATTGGTCGGAACCGCCCCAGAAGGGCAAAAACACAAGGCGAGTGAAGCGAGCTGAACAAAACCGTAATTATTGAAAAACTAGGAGCAAATCAGTCGAGCGTGATCCAACTAGAGGCACCAATACAATTGTTCCTTATAAATATGATGGATTCTGAACGTACGATGCGTGAGCCACCTTTTTCTCTGTAGGCTTGCTCCTTCTGGTGGGCCCCAGCCTAATGCACATAAACAAAGGAAATCCCATGATCTGGCCAGCCTGATTGTATTGTTAATACTTTCCTTACGAGATAAGAACATAAATAGAAAATCAATATGCACTGCCACTTCTTTAAACCAGCACGGACGCTGTATATCCGGATTATCTCCTTTCTTTTCTGGCTCAGAGGTACTAGCGTACAAGTCGCCTCCTGCATGCACGCACATGCACCTCTGCCTAGACCATGCATGCACGTTAAACATCCCTTCGTTCTTATGTGAGTGCATCTCCATCAAGGACATGGTATGCATGTACACACCTTCAACTAAAGCAACCTTTTCTTCAATCTTTTCCCGATGCGCGGCAACAACAACTATATTATTTCACAAACACTAACGCCCACACACGTGGGCATTACCCAACTCGCCCACACGCCTCGATCGTCCTTCCGTGCCTTTTGCACGAATCTTGGCACAAAAAAGTTGATTTTGTGTGCCACGTAGGACAAGTCGCGTGTGTGTGGCATGTAAGGGAGTTCATTCGCACGCCGTTTTCCCTTCGAGGTCAGCGGTTGCGAGTCGGGGCGTGCGGTGGAACTGTCGTCGCGCCCGCACGCCACACCCGACTTCGGTTGCCGTCTCCCACATCTCGCCACTTTGCTCTCCCCTCGCGGTTCAGTTACTCCCCTCCCCATTCATTACTCCCCAATCCATCCATCCACACCAGTTGCATTCGATTGAGGAGAAACCGAGAGGAGAAGGCGACGGCGGCGGCGGAAGAGTCGACCGCATTCGCGGCCGTTGGTGGGGCTCGCCGGACCGGAGTGTCGTCGCCGGAGAGCCGCAAATTGAAGGTAAGGCTCCCTCCCGTGCTCACTTTCCTGCCTGCGATTTCCTCCCCTCCCTTTGTGGTCAATTTCCGCTCAAGTTTCCTCGAGATTCCGGCCGATTCGCGGTGCTCCGGCGGCCCCGTCGGCGGTGGAGTCGCATGCTTGCCATTTAGGGTGGCATTGTGCAGTTTCGTCGCCACCGCGGTGGAAGTCATGCTGGTGTGGGTCGGCCTGTCCGCAGCCACATCCGTCTTTTGCCTTGCGATTGAGCGGGCGATTTTTCTAGATGTTAGTTATGATTTGCCTCGAAATGCTATGGCCATCAGTGTAGGGAGTTTTTTGTTTGTTAAATTTCAAGGTATGATAGTTGCGAATGAACCCTTGATCTAGGTAGGTGCATTTCAAAGTGCAGGATAATGTCAGCCATGGCATTTCAACAAATATCATCACTGATGGCAACTAATTTCCTGATCAACCGTGTCAGTTGCCACGAATATGCTTTCCATGTGGCAACTAATTTTGTGAACACACTATGGCTGTTGCCATGCCACTATCATCACTGATGGCGACTAATTTCCTGATCAACCGTGTCAGTTGCCACGAATATGCTTTCCACATGGCAACTAATTTTGTGAACACACTATGGCTATTGCCATGCCACTATCATCACTGATGGCGACTAATTTCCTGATCAACCGTGTCAGTTTGCCACGAATATGCTTTCCACGTGGCAACTAATTTTGTGAACACACTATGGCTGTTGCCATGCCATATGCAGGACAATGGCACATTCGCTGTACAATAGACTTAGTTTGCGTTTGCCATGCTAGCTTGTGATATCTGAACATATTTTGACTGTATTACATGGCAACTCATTTTTATGTGAGGTCGGGGTGTGAGTTGCCACATTACATGTTGTTCAGTGGAAGTTGTCTGCCCCTTTTTTTTCAAGTGCCTTGTGTTTAACATGGCAACTTGAACCTAGTACATTTGCTGCTTGTGAATACATGGCAAATCATTTTTATATGAGGCCAGGGTGTGAGTTTCCACATTATATGTTGTGCAGTGGAAGTTGTCTGCCCTTTTTTTGGAGTGCCTTGTGTTTAACATGGAAACTTGAACCTAGTACATTTGCTGCTTGTGAATACATGGCAAATCATTTTTATATGAGGCCAAGGTGCGAGTTGCCATATTATATGTTTTGTGCAGTGGAAGATGTCTGCCCTTTTTTGGAGTGCCTTGTGCTAACATGGCAACTTGAACATTTTTGAAGTGCCTTACGATCTGCACATTTTTTATGAAGCCAATGTGTTTAGTTGCCACATTTCATGTTGGACAGTCCTGGGGGGGGGGGTGTTCCTATGATCTGCCTCATTTGCCACTTTCAAATGAGCCAATATGGAAAGAAGATTGTGCTAGCTGGCAACTGCTTCCTTCAGAAGCACATACACGTCCAGTTGCCATGTTTCTGCAATTGCTTTTCCATTTTGATTATTTTTCTGCCTTTTTGTGCATGTTCATCACATGGCATTTACTGCCCTCTTCAAATGCTTAATCTTTGGGCCAACCATTTGAGTTTTCATTTTTTGTTCATCGAAGATATCGAGTGAAGTTACTTTATGCATTGCTTTCTGTATCTGTCGGCTGTGTTTTCATTTCACCCTAACGTGTGTTCTGTTCTTACCTTAGCACAATGGCTCGCGGCGACCATCAAGATGATGATGATGACTTCATGGATTTAACGCAATAGAATCACGCGACTGGTCGGACAAAAGATGGCGATGAGGTCACTTTTCCACCCCCATATGTTTTAATGTCACATTGAGTTTTCAATCTTCTGTTAGAAACTAAATTTTCACGACATTGAAAGATGACAACAAATGATCCTTTTTCTGTTATGCAGAAGAAGAAACGTTATCACAATAGGGCTTCACAAGAACGCCTGACTATATTGACCGATGGATTTACAGATGAGCAAAAGGGAGCTGCTGGTGAGATGGGGATGCAGGCTTTGATGGATGTTCGGTGCAAGAACCTAGTGAACCCTGTATGCGACTAGCTTGGTGAGATTTATGATCCTGCCTCCAGGGAATTTGTGATTCCGGGACGTGGAAGATTGCCTTTGGATGAGGAATCTGTGTTCTGCACTTTGGGTGTGCCCCGTGGAGAAATCAAAGTCCCGTATGAGGTGAATAATAACATCGAGGAAGCCTTGTTCGCCCATTTGTTTCCTGGGATGGCATCCATGCCTAATACGACTGTGCTGGCAACTTCGCTGGAGGGCATGAAAACCCATGGCGAGGTTTTTAAGTGAAGCTCCTCATGTATCCGATCTCAGCTGTTTTTGCGCCTACCACATCTCTTCGCCCAAGCAACAAGTGCTTCCCCATCCTGGTGAATGATCTATCTCTACTTCTTTCTTCCTTCAATCTTTGTATTTTGGTGTCATATGGAAGCTAGTCACTGCCAGTTTTTTGATGCTTTCATTTGAATGCTGATGTGGCAACTTTTTGTCCTGAAATTTGTGTTGTGCAGGTGAAGCTGAAAGACGTGAAGAAAATGAATTGGTGTAAATTCATCGCTGACTTCCTCCATGATGCATTCTCAAACAAGATGTACCAGAAGGGCTGTCGCTTGCACTTAATGGTATTTTTCCCTACTCTTTTGCAAATACGCGTACCACGGTTGAATGTTTTCCCAAATCAACATGGCAGCTATTTGATAAGTGTGAACCGTACAAGATCGTGCATGGCAACCCTTTGTTTTCATTGTTTATGTGAATTGTTTACATGTGATAGTGACTTCTGTTTGATCCATGGGATCTGTAGTTGCTGCCTACAAGACAATAGCATTTTTCAACAACACAAAAAATTATTCATTTCATACATCCACTCTGTGTTGTACAATCTGCATGGCAACCATGATGTCGAGCATGTAGCAGCTACCAGCATAACAAGATGGCAACTGCCAACACAACATGATGGCAACTAACATAGATATATGGCAAATCTTTTTCCTTCATCCCCTTCAACTTGATGACTGAAGGAATCTACATTAGCCTCTTTTTCAACATAGCATGATGGCAACTACATATTTTTCTTTTTTATTATGTATACCAACTCATGTACGTCGATTGTCTTGATCTGTCCACCATTGACTTTACTGGGATAGGAGGCCCGCCGCCTCCACATAAGTTTGTTGTCTCTGCATGGACGTACGATGCTGTCAAGGCTGTGCTTGCCACAGACAAGATAACTGATACGAAATATGGGAAACTGCAGGTTAGTTCTACCTCCTTTCTTGCACGACATTCTTCAAGTTTGATGTTGCATAACATATGAAAAAATCCCCATAGGCAACCATATGTGGCTAACAAGAGATAAATACCTTGTCATCCATGGCCGTCTGCACATGGCACCCATGTCTGACCCCACATGGCGACTCCGCCATCCGTGTCGAAACTTCTTTTCCCTCTTCTTGGCAATACATGAATTGTTAGTCACAGTTCTTTATTTTCTCTCTCACATCTTAGTTGTTTTTGCTGATTTCCAGTTGATGGCCAAGCATGCTATAGACTACAGTGTGTTTGGTGGGCCTCAAAACTTTGGCAAGTGGATGGATGTGCATTCAGCTCCATCTTGTCCTGTTGAGGTAATCAAGGATGTTTATTTTTGTTTTTTGAAAAAAAATTCTTTTTTTATATATCTCTATGGTTGTTTTGGTTTATTTGTTCTTACGCACGTGACTCTAATATGTTCAGGTTACTATTAATTTTTGTTTCGTGCTTAGGTGAGGGCACCTGTTGAGCATCTAGTTGGGCAGTTTGCTTCCGGCATGACCAGCTTGCTCGGGAAGTTTGTTGAGGGTTGGACGACACTTAATGGCTCTGACAGCGACGCAAGCAACCTGCAGACATACCCAATGCACTAGATGTAGCTAGGAGTAGCAGATATGACTCTGGTTATGTGCCTGCTTCCACATTGTTCCCACCACCTGCCAAAAGCAATGTTATGGACAAACGGAAGTCCGGAGTACAACTGACGCACGTAGCAAACCGGGCACGACTGATGGAAGTGAACATCCGGAGCAGACTGCGTCTTTCACCACCGTGGAGAACCCCAGCTTAAATTTGCGCACTTCGAAGCTCCCAGTCAACATTGGTGTCCCGTACAACCCAAACAAGAAGATTGACAAGAAAGTTGTGAATGATACCGCTGGCAGCACGCCCCGCCCTACTAATAAGCCTGATGACACTACAGCAGATGAGGCAGAAATGTTTGTTGATATGTCACCCCTGGATTCTGCCAAGCAACTTGTTCGTGATCCGGCTGGTAGGGAGGAGAGGCACCCAATGGCCTTCACCCCACCGAGCTGTAGCCTTGGCATCGGTTGCAGTCAAGATGAACTACTGGTGCAAGATCCTCCGCCAGTTGCCTTTGCTTTCCCGGCAGACATGGCCCCAATGATGGCGCAACCAATGGATGATGGCAGGAAGGCTGTGAAGTTTGCAGAGCCGATAGTGCAAGATACATTTTTGTGTGTTTATCATTTTGTTTTCTACATTTTTTTAGTCTGACGTTTGTCACAAGCTTTTTTTGGTTTGTCACTGGTGATGGCAAACTCATCTGATGCACATGGCAACTGGAGTTGCTGCAATATGGCACCTACAGTTTTTTCCATGTTGCAATTCCATTCGCCAAGCAAATGGCAACTAGAGTTGTTGCAACCTGGCAACTTCAGTTCAATGTACTTGGCAACTACAGTTGTTGCCACATGGCAACTACAGTGCACTATACAAGGCAACTGGAGTTGTCTCCACATGGCAACTCACTATTTTTGCACCTACATTTCATATTCTGCATCCTTTTTTCACAATAACTTGTTTGTTTCCAAGTATCCTAACCCACTGTTTGATCCTTGCAGGCACCCCTGAGGAGATTTCGGCGTCACTTGACACTACTAGGGAAAACCCTAGTAGTAGCGCGGGCTTTGAGGCTAGCAGCAACCCGGGTGGCCGCGCTACTAATAAGGCGCTACAGTGAACTTATAGTAGTAGCGCGGTCTGTACCCGCGCTACTACTATTGACGATATCAGCAACGCTTTTGCCGAACGCGCTACTATTACTTAGCTGTAGTGATTTCGCAGTCCCTCGCTACTGCTATATCTTTCATCATTTTCCCCTCGTATCCCTTTCCCATTCAGATACTAGATACTAGGTACTGCTACTAGATATCAAATTCATAAACCATTACTGGGTAGTACTCCCTTCGTTCCAAATTACTCGTCGTGGTTTTAGTTCAAACCACAACGAGTAATTTGGAACGAAGGGAGTACTAGATAACAATTTCATGCATAGTCAACATGCATCCTCAAGCAGTACAAGGTCATATCAACGGTGATCATCATATGTAGTTCTAGATGATATCGACGACGACCATCATATGTAGTTCTAGATGATATCGACGACGATCATAGCCACACACACATATGTAGTTCTAGATGATATCGAAGACAATCATCATCCTCAAGTCTGGGCGGTTGGTGTTCCTGATAGTAATTTGGATGGCCTGTCCAACACGAAGATTCTTGCCATCGAGGAATTTCTTCCACCCAACTGAGTTTAAGTGTGTGCGACCGTCCGTGTCCATGCGGTAAGTACAGGTTGTGACGGAGCCCCTTGCAGTAAGGCGTAGTCCAGCTGAGCCTTCTTCACCAAGCTCGATACCATAACTCAAAGATATGCTCTTTGTCAATTTCTGAATAAGAAAAACATATCAATTAATAAAGAGCCTCGCAAATAAGTACATATGGATTATCTACACTATTAATAGTTCCTTAGATTCTACACTAATAAGCATGTGATCAAACTCTACACTAAAACATATCATCGACTAGATTCCACACAACATACCATATCATTGGACTGTACACTAAGTATTTCATCGGATAATTTGCATTTATAAGTATAACATAACATATCATGTCGATCAACCATGGTATTTGTCAGGCGGGTCACGAATGGCACCCCGACAAAGTCAACACATGGCGGAATTATGTCCCACGGGTTGGACACCTCCTCCTCGCTCAGCCTTGTTCTTTGAGCTACGATGGCTTCATGAAGTGGGTCCTCATCATCTTCATCATCTTCATCATCTTCGTCATCTTCATCATCTTCCACCAGGTTGAGATAAATGACAGCCAGCTTGGGTCTTTCAGCTCTGAAGGAGAAGCTGATCAACTCACCAATAGTTAGACGCATGCGGGCGACGAAACGGGCCCATCCATCTCCTCCAATCTACGACATATTGCGTCCTTTCTCAACCTCCATAGTGTACGGCCCCCCAGGAGCCTCAAATGTCACAGTGTCTCCTGTCAGCTTGTTGAATTTGAACCTCACATTGCATGGGACGATCTGTGTAAAATAAGCAAAATGACACAATGCAGTAATGCCAACACTAAAAATAAAATAGTTATTACATTTCATCTAATTTCTTACCACCGCATGACGAAAACTCGGCTGGAAGTAGATGCCGAACAGCTTGCCAGTTGCAAGGCTGCTGGCGCACCTTGACTTGCACAGTCGACATAGTCGTGGTGGTGGTGGCGCCATTTTTCCTAAAGCAATGCAAAGGATTAACGATCCACTTCACAAGAAAGAAAAATAGTAGCATGTGATATTTTTGGTTCTTCCGCGAGAAGCAATTTGATGGACAATTATAATCCTAAGATCTAGTAACATATTAGATGACAAGGTACCACCTACATTTTGCCAAAAAGTAACTTATTAAAAAAAACAAAAGCAACTACTATCCATGTACAGAAAAAATAACAATAAAATGGTGCATACTAAATCAACTAAATGAACTAGCCTACTAAATCAACTAAATCAAAATGTTCTAAATCAACTAAATCAACTAGCCTACTAAATCAACTAAATCATATCAACTAAATCAAAATGTTGCATATGAACTAGCCTACTAAATCAAAATGTAGCAGGGAGGAGGGAGAAGGAGGGGCGACTCGAGGAGGGAGAAGAGAGTAGGACGGAGGAGGAAGGCAGAGTGAGGAGGGGCCAGCCGGCGGCCAGTGGAGGGAGGATGGAGCAGGAAGGCGGAGCGAGGAGGGGCCGGCCTGCGGCGAGTGGAGGGAGGAAGGAGGAGGAGGCCGGTACCGAGTCTAGCAAGGAGGAGGAGGTGACGGCAGCGCAGAGGGAGGAGGGGTGACGGGGGAAGACCAGTGCGGGGGGTTGAGAGGGGATCCAGTGAGTGTGAGTGGACCGGATAGAGGAGATGGGGGGGAGATGGAATGGCTTAGCAGTAGCGCGCTATAGAGAAAGACGCTACTACTAAACTACCTAGCAGCAGCGCCTTTCCCAAAGAAGCGCTACTGCTACGTGTCAGCATGTAAAAATAGACTTAATTCAATGTATCAAAAATACATTGATCATCAATGATCTTTTTGTGTACAGTCTGATTTGTCAATATGAGTCCTCATCGGTTTAGGAACCGGTGAGACTCATATTGCGGCCACAAATTCTACACATAGAGTTCAATGAAGACCAAGTGCTTATCAAAGTTTGAGAAGTAACATATTTAAGGTGGTAGAAACTCTCTTCACGGAGCGAGGTGGGACTAAATTTTTGTAGTAAACTTAGCAGTAGTGCTTATTCGCGAAATGCGCTGCTACTATGCTATGTAGCAGTAGCGCTCGTCGTGATAACGCGCTGCTGCTATAACTAGCCTCGCGGCGGCCTCGTGGGAATTATATCAGTAGCGCGTCTTTGAGCGGGGGCGCTACTGCTATATTTATTTCAGCAGCGAGTTAAGCTTGAGCTTGCTACTACTAAGTAGCAGGAGCGCCTTATTTTAAAGCGCGCTATTGGCAAGATTCTGTGTATATGATTTTCCCTAGTAGTGTGATAACGCTTACCGCAGGATTGAGGAGGAAGCATTGAAGAGGAGGTCCTCACGGGGTCAGGGGAAATCAAGTTCTAACGTGCCTGCTGAGTCGGTATCCGAGGATACCATTAGAAGTGCCACTCCTGGATCTGTGAGGCAGCATAGGGTAGTTCACGCACCCCCCGCGGATGACTATGAGCCCGAAGTCAAGGCCACAAAGGAGCAGGACCATCTGTATGATATTGTCAAGCGTTTTGGAAATGTGAGGTCCAACAGCAAGTACATGAAGGAGCTGAAAGCATAACGTCCACACCATATAACCCCTCACTTGCTTTTCTCTTACTTTTTTCCTTTGCTATTCCAGCCATGCTTTGTTTACGTTTTATTTTTCATTTTAATTAGTAGACATGATTCTTTCATGCTATCTCATTTTCATACAACTCATGTTTGGACAGAACCAAAATCATACAATGTGATGCGACATACATCGACCTGGGTGATCTTGCCGAGTCTGTGAGGCCACTTGGTAAAATGTCGAAGAATGTAGTTGCATGTGGGATTGACTTCATCAGCAGGCATATGGATATTTGTCCCGACAAAACAATCATGTAGTACAGTGTGACCTGGAAAATATGGGGTGGTGACTTCCACCATAAAATCCCGAGGAAGCATTTTGCTGCGCATGGTGAATTCAAGCTCACAATGAAGAAACGTGTGAGTGTTCGTTCTTGGTTGCACATTTTTCTCACATGCTATGTTTTGTCAGTAGCTATGCTTCACATGTGGGCTACACACTGTTTTGTGACAGATGTTTCATGTGGCAACAACTGCCATGTAAAATAAGTTTGACTTTTTTTAATGCAACTTATGTGGCAACTTCAATTAAAATACTGGGCAACTTTGTTCATACATGGATGGAAACTTCTTTTAATTACACATGGAAAATAAACATTCTCTGTCGGCGTATTTTTGGACACTTGCTACTTTGTCATTCATCCTCTTACTGCATCCGGCAATATCTTTACATATCATTTTTCCAACAACATCATTGTTGTTTTTGATGTGAACTCTTCTATTTTATTTTCCTTTATTTTACTTGCAGGTACTGTTTCGCATGTTCCAGGAGCTTGCACCACATGACCCACATGACAAGTGTGGTCACCACTACGTGATTTGCCTTGACCTGAAGAACCAACGATTTGAGGTGCTTGATTCAATGTGTTTAGAAGCTGATGCAGACCTTACTACACATGCTGAATTCTTCATCAACAACCTCAAAGAGACATGGACCCGTCACTACAAAAACTCAAAGGTCCAGATCAGTCATTTTCCAATCGAGTAAGTCGCGACTACAAAGCAAGGAAATCGGTAATTACTATCTTTTTTCATGTGTCCTCCACACCAATCCTAAACCTTTTGTCACCTGTGCATCAAAGTTTATGATTTTTTCTGTTCTCTTGAGTTGACCTGATTATTTTTATTTTATAGGCATGACTGTGGTTTTCACATGTTGGAATACCTTGCAAAGTGGGAAGACCGACGGGTCCCTATCGTCACAGCTGCAATGGTCATTGAGCTCCGCAAAATATACACATGGAACTGGTTGATGAATGAAGATTTCAACACGCGGGCCAATGCGTGAGAGTTCATAGAGGAAGTTGTCAAAAAGGCCAACAAGAAGTACAAGTGATCACGTGGTGCTCCATACCGCACGCCTACCATACATTCTGTGGCTGAGGAATGTAAGGTATCAACTTGTTCTTTTAAAACTATGTTCGTGTACTATGTTATGACTACACCCCCACGTAGTCCAGTATATATTGGTGGCGTGTGAGTGACATTGAATATTTTGTAATATATGTGTGGATGTGAACCTACTTAGGTGTGACAGGAGCTACATTTATGTTCAGTACTATTATGTGTTTTGGTTGGTAGTACCAGTTGGGTGTTTGAATGCATCTATGATGCTTGAAAACATGGCAAATATAGTTGATCAGACACGGTTAGTGAAAGTAATCGTTCTGTTTTTTTGTTTTTTTGGGCAATTGCATGATATTTGACATGGCAATTGCATGATATTTGACATGGCAACTGCATAACATATAACATGACAAACGCAGTTTATTTAACATGGAAAATGCAGTTCATAAAACATGGCAACTGCAGTTTTGTCTCACATGGCAACTAGATATCATTCCACATGGCAACTGCATTTTCATTACACATGGCAACTATAGGTGATTTCACATGGCAACTACGATTCATGCTTATAATGTACCTAGTTGCCATTTTTCAATAGATCAGCATGTCAAAAAACAGAAACAAAATGCGTGGTCTGAAAACGGAAAATCTACGCGATGGCAGATTCAGTAGAAATCACATGGCGGATTCAATGGAAGCTGCATGGCAAATTTAGCAGCACATACGTGGTACACATGCCATTTCTGTCAAATTCTGTTGTCCACCAACAGTCATTCTCGAATTTTTTAAATCCTGACCATCTACCTTACAAAAATGTCACCAGCACCTAAGTTAGAATCCTCCACAGTTGCTTTACGGATTGCCCGCCCCTTTCTTTGTTTTCTTATGTTTTGCTTGAATTTCCAACCCCGATTTGTATCTTATCTCTTTTGGACGCCCTTTTGTGATGGAACGGGGCGGGTTCCTGACCTGGGTTTGCATGCTTGCTGTTCCAGACCCTACCTCCGAGTTTTCAGATGATGGACCCGTGGACGAAGGCACACTTGAGGTGCGGAGGAACCTGTGTAAGGCTTCTTCAGTCTTCCTCTTTTTGATCTCATCAAGCTCTCCTTTCAGGGCTTTCCTGTGTTTTTCTGCCACCCTCGCTGTCTCATCACTCTTGCATGCTTCATCTATTAGTTCAGCATAGTTCTTGGTCAATACAACGTGCCTCACGGCTTCCATGGTTGCCTCTGGTCTCTCATCATGCACAACCAAAACTACATTTGATGTTTGTGGCCCCAATGCATTGTCAACGTCCCAAGTCCATCGCCGCCTTATGAAATGGCAGGGCAATCGCGTGACCGCTTGCGTGTCCATTACTTTCAGTATGTGACAATACACAATCCCGTCCCGTTTGAATTTTCAACATTGGCAGTAGTATTCGCCTTTGTTTATCGAGGCCTTCACAAAGTAGTTCCTTCCCTTGTCCGGGTCTCCAGGTTCTGAATCCGACATGCCCAAGAGTGAACACACCTTGAACGTATGTTCGTCCACCTGGTAAGCCGTGTACATGCTGGCACGCTTTATTTCTTCCTGGAATCTGCATGTTTTTGTGCTTTGTTAAACTCTTATATGATGTTTGTAGTACCTTACGTTTATGTAGCCCGTAACATAGCAAAACGTATCTAAAATCAATGATGGCATGGAAATCCTGATTTTTTTCCCACATATGTTCTTGTGTTGTTTATTTCCACATGGCAACTGCATGATATTTTTCACATGGCAAATGCATAACATTTAAATTGGCAAATGCATTTCATTTAACATGGAAAATGCAGTTTATAAAACATGGCAAACGCAGTTTTGGGTCACATGTCAACTACATATCATTTTTACATGGCAACTACAGTTCAACCCACATGGCAAACTACAGTTGATTTCACATGGCAACTATAGATCATGCTTACACTGTACTCAATGGATATTTTCAATAGACCAGCAAGTCAAAAAAGCTGGCAACTGCATTGCATTCTATATGGCACCTACTATCTTCATGCTTGTGCAAATAAGACGGTAACATAATCGACTTACTTGTTAAAAATCTTGTTGGTATATATCTTACTCATCTGCCTCTCCATTGGCAAATATGTTAGCAATTTAGGCTGCTTGAGTGCGGTGTTTGCTTCTTGCTGTAGCTCAGATCCCAGTATTTTCTGTTGCAAAGCTATGTATTCCTTGGCAAACTGCAGCAATGAGTTGCCAGGGCTCACGTACCGCTTCAAAACAGCATTGAACCCCTCACTGCACTATGTAGTCTGCAGAAATGGGAAGAAGCACTGCATGAAGTAGGCCGGCACCCAGTACATTCGCTTCTCCCACAGGCTAGTAAGTGTCAAATTGTCTTGGACTTGATATGTTTCAATCATAGCTTTCCAGCTCCGTTCAAACTCCTCCACCGTCAACCTGTGGTCCACGCACAACTCAAATGCCTTGTGCAGCTCTAGATGGTCAGTAAAGAAAGGTCATAGCGTCTCCTCAGCCTTCTTAATAATATGCCACCTATAGTGCCTGTGCACTGCCAACGGAAAGACCTCATCTATGCCTACATGCATGCTAAAATCCTGGACTGTTATTATGTTCATTGGAGCAAGTCTACCCATGCACTCCAAGAAGGTTTTGAACAGCCAAGTGTACCCATCCGTATCTTCGTTCCGAACGAGCCCGCAATCGAACTGCAATGACTGATTGTGGTTATTTATTCCTATGAATGGAGCGCAGGGCATCTTGTACATATTAGTAAGATATGTCACGTCGAACAAAATGCAATCTCGGAAATGTTTGTAGGCTCTTCTTGCAGCACCATCCACCCAATACATGTTTCTGACGCGGTCCTCATCGTCCAGTCTTATCCTGTAGAAGAAATCAGGATCTGCTTTTGTTTTCTCGTCGAAGTAGGCTATCGTGTCTTCTATGTCAGCCAACCTACTCTCTCTACAGTACTTTTCCTTTAGGTTTGTGATGTCTGCTGGTATGTAGGGCATGCTACTCAGAGTTCCATTTTTGCTGTGGATCATGGACAGTATCTGGACCATGATACGTCTCCAACGTATCTATAATTTTTGATTGTTCCATGCTATTATATTACCCCTTTTGGATGTTTATGGGCTTTATTTTACACATTTATATCATTTTTGGGACTAACCTACTAACCGGAGGCCCAGCTAGTATTGTTGTTTTTTTTTGCCTATTTCGTATTTCAAAGAAAAGGAATATCAAACGGAGTCCAAACGGAATGAAACCTTCGAAGGCGTGATTTTTGGAACGAACGTGATCCAGAGGACTTGGAGTGCAAGTCAAGAAGTAGCCGAGGCGGCCACGAGATAGGAGGGCGCCCCCCCCATGTAGGGTGTGCCCCCTGTCTCGTGGGCCACTCGGGCGGCCACCGACGTACTTCTTCCTCCTATATAAGCCTACATACCTCAAAAACATCCAGGGAGCACCCGAAACACAATTTCCACTGCCGTAACTTCCTGTATCCGCGAGATCTCATCTTGGAGCCTTCGCCAGCGTTCTGCTGGAGGGGGAATCGACCACGGAGGGCTTCTACATCAACACCATAGCCCTTCCGATGAGTTGTGAGTAGTTTATGACCTACGGGTCCATAGTTATTAGCTAGATGGCTTCTTCTCTCTTTTTGGATCTCAATACAATGTTCTCCCCCTCTCTTGTGGAGATCTATTCGATGTAATCTCTTTTTGCGGTGTGTTTGTTGAGATCTGATGAATTTTGGGTTTATGATCAAGTTTATGTATGAATAATATTTGAATCTTCTCTGAATTCTTTTATGCACGATTGAGTTATCTTTGCAAGTCTCTTCAAATTGTCAGTTTGGTTTGGCCTACTAGATTGATCTTTCTTGCCATGGGAGAAGTGCTTAGCTTTGGGTTCAATCTTGCGGTGTCCTTACCCAGTGACAGAAAGGGTTGCAAGGCACGTATTGTATTGTTGCCATCGAGGATAAAAAGATGGGGTTTATATCATATTGCATGAGTTTGTCCCTCTACATCATGTCATCTTGCTTGAGGCGTTACTCTGTTCTTATGAACTTAATACTCTAGATGCAGGGAGGAGTCGGTTGATGTGTGGAGTAATAGTAGTAGATGCAGGCAGGAGTCGGTCTACTTGTTGCGGACGTGATGCCTATATACATGATCATGCCTAGATAATCTCATAATTATTCGCTTTTCTATCAATTGCTCGACAGTAATTTGTTCACCCACCGTAATACTTATGCTATCTCGAGAGAAGCCTCTAGTGAAACTTATGGCCCCCGGGTCTATCTCCTATCATATTTGTTTCCAATCTACTTTTATTTGCATCTTTACTTTTTGCATCTATATTATAAAATACCAAAAATATATTTATCTTATCATACTATCTCTATCAGATCTCACTTCCGCAAGTGGCCGTGAAGGGATCGACAACCCCTTTATTGCGTTGGTTGCGAGTTCTTGGTTTGTTTGTGTAGGTGCGTGGGACTTTTGAGGAGCCTCCTACTGGATTGATACCTTGGTTCTCAAAAACGGAGGGAAATACTTACACTACTCTGCTGCATCACCCTTTCCTCTTCAAGGAAAACCAACGCAAGCTCAAGACGTAGCAAGAAGGATTTTTGGCGCCGTTGCCGGGGAGGTCTTCGCTCAAGTCAAGACATACCAAGTACCCATCACAAACCTATCTCCCTCGCATTTACATTATTTGCCATTTGCCTCTCCTTTTCCTCTCCCCCACTTCACTTTTGCCGTTTTATTCGCCCTCTCTTTCCCAATATCCTCTCTCTTTCGCTTGCCTTTTTGTTTGCTTGTGTCTCCATGTGCCTTCTATGTGCTTGCATCTTTGCTTGCTAAAAATCTATTGTGATGGATCCACTTAAAGTGTTCTACTTGGATCATCTTCGATCCTTACGTGCTCGTGTTGAAACCCCAACTAGCCTAGTTGATGGGAAATCTTTCGATGAGCATGCTCATTTTGTGCGTCACCGTTTGTCTGAAAAAGGGAGACTCTTATGGGATCAAATAAACAGATTGATGTGTTATGCTTGGAATCTTTATGAAATTTGTGATTTTACTTGTTGCTCTAAGAACCCTAAGAAACACCTTCCCTACCTATGTGAGTTTAATGAAAATGAAATCTTATCATCTTATGCAAACGGTGTTTATAGTTACTTTGATATCGAACAAATTGAAGAATTTGTTGCTTTTAAGGGTGCTTATGAAGTTGCTTCTTTGATTGAAAAGTATGATATTACTCTCTACGAATCTGAAAATTTTGACATACTTAAATATTGCTATGAAAACTATTCTCATAATGTCTATGTCAAAGAATTTATTGAGAGAATGACTGTTGCTTTGGAAGAAAATAATGATATGCATGAATCTATAGATAGTGATGATTCCAATGATTTGATTGAAATATCCCTTGATGAACATGATGCTTGGTATTCTTGTGGCCATGATGCCAATATTTATGAAGATGAATTTGTTATAGTTCCTTACGTTAAACATGAGATCGTTGCTATTGCACCCATACTTGGTAGTTCCTTCGATGAAAATCTTGATTGCAATGATTTTACTATAAATTCTCTTGATGTCAATTGTGCTAATAATATGCAAAACCCTAAGCTTGGGGATGCTAGTTTTGCTATGTTTACTACTTGTTGCAATGATCATGATTGGGGTGATTCTTCTTATGTTCTCGAAAATTTATTCAAGCCCCATGATGAATATGAGATTGATAATAGTGTTTGCAATAATATTGAAAGTGGGTTTGGAAGAGTGTCAAATTTAGATCCCACGTATTTGGAGTATGTTCAATCTTATGATATTTTTGATAAAAGTGGGTTCGGAAAGGTCATGACTTCAGTTAATGTTAATCCCACTATCTTGGAAGAGTATCAACTTTGCATGCATGTGCATCATGTTGAGAATATGTTTTGTGATAGCTATTTTGTTGAATTTGCCTATGATCCTACATGTAATTATTATGAGAGAGGAAAATATGGTCGTAGAAATTTTTATCTTATTAAATTACCTCTCGTCATGTTGAGATTACTATCATCTCTTTATTCTTCCTTGCATATGCTAGTTTTTGCTTGCCTTGCAATTTTTTTTATAATATGCCTATGAATAGGAAGTATGTTATACTTAGATGTATTTGTCACGTGTTTCATGATGCTCTCTTTGTGCTTCAATTCTTGTCTTTCATGTGAGCATCATTAAAATTATCAATGCCTAGCTAGGGGCGTTAAACGATAGCGCTAGTTGGGAGGCAACCCAATTTTCTTTGTGTTTTTGTTTTTTTCCTGTTTAGTAATAATTTCTTGAATCTACTCTCTGTTTAGATGTGTTTTTATCTTTTAGTTAGTGTTTTTGCCAAGTAGAACCTATAGGATAAACTATGATGATAGTTGATTTGATTCTGCTGAAAAACAGAAACTTTGCGCTCATGAGAAAAAATTCAATAAATCACAAAAACGTGCTTTTGCTTTGATTATTTTTTCTTATGATCAATATACAAATTTTCCAGTACGTCCTATTTTGGTAGGATTTTTAGAGTTCCATAAGTTTGCGTTAGGTACAGATTGCTACAGACTGTTCTGTTTTTGACAGATTCTGTTTTTCGTGTGTTGTTTGCTTATTTTGATGCATCTATGGCTAGTAAAATAGTTTATAAACCATAGAGAAGTTGGAATACAGTAGGTTTAACACCAAAATAAATAAAGAATGAGTTCATTACATTACCTCTTGTGGTGGTTTTGTTTTCTTTCACTAACGGAGCTTATAAGATTTCCTGTTGTGTTTTGTGTTGTGAAGTTTTCAAGTTTTGAGTAAAGCTTTTATGGACTATGGAATAAGGAGTGGCAAGAGCCTAAGCTTGGGGATGCCCATGGCACCCCAAGATATTCAAGGATAGCCAAAAGTCTAAGCTTGGGGATGCCCCGGGAAGGCATCCCCTCTTTCGTCTTTGTTTATTGGTAACTTTACTTGGAGCTATATTTTTATTTGCCACATGATATGTGTTTTGCTTGGAGCGTCGTGTATTATATTAGTCTTTGCTTTTAGTTTACCACAATCATCCTTGCTGTACACACCTTTTGGGAGAAGCCTATTTGATTAGAATTTGTTAGAATTTGCTATGTGCTTCACTTATATCTTTTGAGCTTGATAGTTTTTGCTCTAGTGCTTCACTTATATCTTTTAGAGCATGGCGGTGGCTTGATTTTATAGAAATTGCTAGTCTGTCATGCTTCACTTATATTATTTTGAGAGTCTCTTAGAACAGCATGGTATTTGCTTTGGTTACAAATTTGGTCCTAGAATGATGAGCATCCAAGTTGGGTATAATAAAAACTATCATAGAAATTGAACTGGATGCTATGATCAATTTGTTGCTTGATAATTGTTTTGAGATATAAAGGTAGTAATGTTAGGGTCATGCTAGTGGATAATTATGAAATTGAGAAATACTTTTGTTGAAGTTGGGAAGTCCCGTAGCATGCACGTATGGTAAAAGTTGTGTGACAAATTTGTTGCATGAGGTGCCTTTTGATTATCTTCCTTATGAGTGGCAGTCGGGGACGAGCGATGGTCTTTTCCTACCAATCTATCCCTCTTGGGGCATGCGTAGTAGTACTTTGCTTCGAGGGCTAAGTAGACTTTTGCAATAAGTATATGAGTTCTTTATGACTATTGTGAGTCCATGGATATACACACACTCATCCTTCCACTTTGCTAGCCTTTCTTATTACCACACAACTTTCGCCGGTATTGAACCCATTATTTACCTTCCTCAAAACAGCCACCATACCTACCTATTATGGCATTTCCATAGCCATTCCGAGATATATTGCCATGCAACTTTCCACCGTTCCATTTATTATGACACGTTTCATTATTGTCATATTGCTCTTTGCATGATCATGTAGTTGACATCGTATTTGTGGCAAGGCCACCTTCATAATTTTCATACATGTCACTCTTGATTCATTGCATATCCTGGTACACCGCCGTAGGCATTCATATAGAGTCATATCTTGTTCTAGCTTTGATTTGTAATTCTTGAGTTGTAAATCCATAAAAGTGTGACGATCTTCATTATTAGAGCATTGTCTCAGTGAGGAAAGGATGATGAAGACTATGATTCCCCCACAAGTCGAGATGAGACTTCGGACTTTACAAAAAAAAGGAGAAAGGCCAAAAAGAAAAGAAAGGAGGCCAAAGAGAAAAAAAGAAAAAGAAGAAAAAAAGAAAAAAAAGAGAAAAAGAAAAAAATGAGAGAAAAAGAGAGAAGGGACAATGCTACTATATCTTTTTCCACACTTGTGCTTCAAAGTAGCACCATGATCTTCATGATAGAGAGTCTCATATATTGTCACTTTCATATACTAGTGGGAATTTCATTATAGAACTTGGCTTGCATATTCCAATGATGGGCTTCTTCAAAATGCCCTAGGTCTTTGTGAGCGAGCAAGTTGGATGCACACCCACTTAGTTTCTTTTTGTTGAGCTTTCATATATTTATAGCTCTAGTGCATCCGTTGCATGGCAATCCCTACTCACTCACATCGATATCTATTGATGGGCATCTCCATAGCCCGTTGATACGCCTAGTTGATGTGAGACTATCTTCTCCCTCTTTTTGTCCTCACAACCACCACCATTTACCACCATAGTGCTATGTCCATGGCTTGCGCTCATGTATTGCATAAGAGTTGAAAAAGCTAAAGCGTGTTAAAAAGTATGAAACAATTGCTCGGCTCGTCATCGGGGTTGTACATGATGGGAGTATTTTGTGTAATGGAGATGAAGCATGGCCTAACTATATGATTTTGTAGGGATAAGCTTTCTTTGGCTATGCTATTTTGATAGGACATGATTATTTGTTAGTATGCTTTGAAGCATTATTATTTTTATGTTTTATAAGCTTTTATCTTGAATCATTTGGATCTGAACATTCATGCCATATTAAAGAAAATTACATTGAGAATTATGCTAGGTAGCATTCCACATCAAAAATTCTCTTTTTATCATTTACCTACTCGAGGACGAGCATGAATTAAGCTAGGGGATGCTTGATACGTCTCCAACGTATCTATAATTTTTGATTGTTCCATGCTATTATATTACCCCTTTTGGATGTTTATGGGCTTTATTTTACACATTTATATCATTTTTGGGACTAACCTACTAACCGGAGGCCTAGCCCGTATTGCTGTTTTTTTGCCTATTTCAGTATTTCAAAGAAAAGGAATATCAAACGGAGTCCAAACGGAATGAAACCTTCGGAGGCATGATTTTTGGAACGAACGTGATCCAGAGGACTTGGAGTGCAATTCAAGAAGCAGACGAGGCGGCCACGAGATAGGAGGCCCCCCCTGTAGGGTGCGCCCCCTGTCTCGTGGGCCCCTCGGGCGGCCACCGATGTACTTCTTCCTCCTATATAAGCCTACATACCTCGAAAACATCCAGGGAGGACCCGAAACACAATTTCCACCGCCGTAACTTCCTGTATCCGTGAGAACCCATCTTGGAGCCTTCGCCGACGTTTTGCTGGAGGGGGAATCGACCATGGAGGGCTTCTACATCAACACCATAGCCCTTCCGATGAGTTGTGAGTAGTTTACCACAAACCTACGGGTCCATAGTTATTAGCTAGATGGCTTCTTCTCTCTTTTTGTATCTCAATACAATGTTCTCCCCCTCTCTTGTGGAGATATATTTGATGTAATATCTTTTTGCGGTGTGTTTGTTGAGATCTGATGAATTTTGGGTTTATGATCAAGTTTATCTATGAATAATATTTGAATCTTCTCTGAATTCTTTTATGCATGATTGAGTTATCTTTGCAAGTCTCTTCGAATTATCAGTTTGGTTTGGCCTACTAGATTGATCTTTCTTGCCATGGGAGAAGTGCTTAGCTTTGGGTTCAATCTTGCGGTGTCCTTACCCAGTGACAGAAAGGGTTGCAAGGCACGTATTGTATTGTTGCCATCGAGGATAAAAAGATGGGGTTTATATCATATTGCATGAGTTTGTCCCTCTACATCATGTCATCTTGCTTGAGGCGTTACTCTGTTCTTATGAACTTAATACTCTAGATGCAGGGAGGAGTCGGTTGATGTGTGGAGTAATAGTAGTAGATGCAGGCAGGAGTCGGTCTACTTGTTGCGGACGTGATGCCTATATACATGATCATGCCTAGATAATCTCATAATTATTCGCTTTTCTATCAATTGCTCGACAGTAATTTGTTCACCCACCGTAAGACTTATGCTATCTCGAGAGAAGCCTCTAGTGAAACCTATGGCCCCCGGGTCTATCTCCTATCATATTTGCTTCCAATCTACTTTTATTTGCATCTTTACTTTTTGCATCTATATTATAAAATACCAAAAATATATTTATCTTATCATACTATCTCTATCAGATCTCACTTCCACAAGTGGCCGTGAAGGGATTGACAACCCCTTTATTGCGTTGGTTGCGAGTTCTTGGTTTGTTTGTGTAGGTGTGTGGGACTTTTGAGGATCCTCCTACTGGATTGATACCTTGGTTCTCAAAAACTGAGGGAAATACTTACGCTACTCTGCTGCATCACCCTTTCCTCTTCAAGGAAAACCAACGCAAGCTCAAGATGTAGCAGACCATTCTTGATGGACCGACGTTACAATCATGTAGCAGCTTTATAAATTTCATCTCGAGGGGGCTGAATCCTCTGTGGGCGCTCAAAAATTTTACCAGGTCAAACTTCTTCATGAGTTTGTGGTTGTGCTCGTCAAAATATTCAGTGACCACCCACCATGTTCCATCTACGTTTAGCTTACACCAGACAGGGCATTCTGTCTTAACAATGATACCTCTTGATAGAGGCAAAGGTGTCCCGTCTTTCGATGAGATGATGGATATCACTTTGGTGGCAGTCGACTTTGACGATCCGACTACGAACGTGCGAGGACGTCGCGCCTTAGCAATCGCTAAACCAACTCCGAGAGGTTATTAACCACGCCGGAGCACGATCAACCTGACCACGAGGGTCTGTTTCCTGCGAGCAAACGAAGAACAAGCAAGAAACTGAGATTGCAATCTGGATATTGCGAATATAAGATGAAAGCTTTATTGATCAAGGTGGGGTTTTGTGACGCCTTTGTCTGGTCGTTGAACACAAACGAAGTACGCGAAGTTGCAGCTATGGCGAACTTTTAATCTAAACAAAACCCCCCAAGTCTAAACGATGCCCTAAGGGTTGTATATATGGAGGAAGAGGGGGGGAATTTCGTGGCCCTTGGTGGAGGGGTCCGAAATCAACCCTATCTCTTGTTTCCCCACACATACGTACTCTAAAAATAGCCTATACTTATGTATTTCGAAATTACATGGGCTTGGCCCAATAATAAGGTGACGCGGCACCTAAAATAGCCTCGGGACGAAATTTATGAAGTGGCATCTTGTATATTTCGTCCAAGGCTTCATGCACCCATTATGGTGGCTTCAAAGTCCTGAAATCATCACTTGTAACTCCGTTCTTGTTCTTGCTCCAATGTTCATCCTTCTCCAAGCTAGGCCCTTCATTTGTAAGCAAAACAAATGTATCCAATTTAGGCAGCATCATATTCTCATGAACATTAGAATCATTACCAAGAAATGAAATTACCTGGTAATTTAGTTGGCGTGCACGAGCTCTAGTAATTGGTCCAGTATGTATAGCAGCAGGGGCTGTGGGTGTAACAATTGTATTGATGTCCTCATCATCCTCCCCTTCTTGAAATGAAGTCGTCCTCGACGGAAGTTCATCTTCCTCACCCAAATAAGGCTTCAAATCTGCAATGTTAAAAGTGGGACTAACTCCAAAATCTGCAGGCAGCTCAAGTTTATATGCATTATCATTTATTTTCTCTAACACCTTAAAGGGACCATCAACACGTGGCATTAACTTTGATTTGCGCAAATCAGGAAATCTATCCTTACGCAAATGTAACCAAACAAGATCTCCAGGTGCAAACACAACATGTTTTCTACCCTTATCTCCAGCAAGTTTATATTTAGCATTCATACGCTCAATGTTTTCCTTAGTTAACTCATGCATTTTTAAAATCAATTCAGCACGTTGTTTAGCATCAAAATTAACCTTCTCCGAAGATGGAAGAGGCAACAAATCAATAGGTGCACGAGGTAGAAAACCATACACAACTTCAAAAGGGCACATCTTAGTAGTAGAATGCAATGAACGATTATAAGCAAATTCAATATGAGGCAAGCATTCCTCCCACATTTTCTTATTATTCTTCAATACAGCCCTAAGCATAGTAGACAACGTTCTATTGACTACTTCAGTTTGTCCATCAGTTTGGGGGTGACAAGTAGTACTAAAAAGCAGTTTAGTCCCCAACTTAGCCCATAAACATCTCCAAAAGTGGCTAAGAAATTTAGTATCACGATCTGAAACAATAGTATTTGGCACACCATGCAAGCGAATAATTTCACGAAAGAACAAATCAGCAACATTAACAGCATCATCGCTTTTATGACATGGTATAAAGTGTGCCATTTTCGAGAATCTATCCACGACAACAAATATGCTATCCCTCCCCTTCTTTGTTCGAGGTAAACCTAAAACAAAGTCCATAAATATATCCTCCCAAGGAACACTAGGTACAGGCAAAGGCATATATAAACCATGAGGATTGAGTCGTGACTTAGCTTTTTGACATGTAGTGCATCGAGCAATAAAACACTCAACATCCCGTCTCATCTTTGGCCAAAAGAAATGTGTAGCAAGTACGTCCTCCGTCTTCTTCGCGCCAAAGTGTCCCATTAATCCTCCTCCATGCGCCTCCTGCAACAACAAAAGACGAACGGAACTAGCTGGAATGCATAGCTTGTTAGCACGAAACACAAATCCATCGTTAACAACAAACTTGTTCCACATTCTTCCTTCTTTACAATTCTGCATTACATCTTTAAAATCAGCATCATGCACATATTGATCTTTAATGGTCTCCAAACCAAATATTTTGAAGTCAAGTTGTGAAAGCATAGTATAGCGACGAGACAATGCATCAGCAATAACATTTTCTTTTCCCTTCTTGTGTTTAATGACATAAGGGAAAGTCTCAATGAATTCAACCCATTTAGCATGTCTACGATTCAGTTTAGCTTGACTTTTAATATGTTTCAAAGATTCATGATCAGAATGTATAACAAATTCTTTGGGCCATAAATAATGTTGCCATGTTTCTAAATTCCGAACAAGAGCATATAATTCTTTATCATAAGTAGAATAATTCAGACTAGGCCCACTCAATTTTTCAGAAAAGTATGCAACAGGTTTGCCATCTTGTAATAACACACCTCCTAATCCAATTCCACTAGCATCACATTCAAGCTCAAAAGTCTTATTAAAATCAGGAAGTTGGAGTAAAGGAGCATGTGTCAACTTATCTTTCAATACCGTGAAGGCTTCTTCCTGTGCGGTACCCCAAAGAAAAGGCACATCTTTCTTTGTAAGCTCATTAAGAGGTGCAGCAATGGTGCTGAAATCTCTCACAAAACGCCTATAGAATCCAGCGAGGCCAAGAAAACTCCTCACTTGTGTGACCGTTTTGGGCTGCGGCCAACTCTCAATAGCTTCAATCTTGGTTTTATCAACTTCAATTCCCTGTGGAGTAACAACATAGCCAAGAAAAGATACTCGGTCGGTGCAAAAGGTGCACTTCCCAAGGTTACCAAACAAACGTGCATCACGTAGAGCAATAAAAACAGCACGTAAATGTTCCAAATGTTCTTCCAAAGATCTGCTATAAATCAATATGTCATCAAAGTAAACTACCACAAATCATCCAATGAAAGCACGTAAAACTTCGTTCATTAATCTCATGAAAGTACTAGGTGCATTAGTTAACCCAAAAGGCATGACTAACCACTCATATAATCCAAACTTAGTTTTAAATGTTGTTTTCCATTCATCTCCCAATTTCATACGAGTTTGATGGTATCCACTATGCAAATCAACTTTGGAGAATATTGTAGAGCCACTCAATTCATCAAGCATATCATCGAGCCTAGGAATAGGATGACAATAATGAATAGTAATATTATTAATGCCTCTACAATCAACACACATACGTGATGTACCATCCTTTTTCGGCACTAGAATAATAGGAACAACACAAGGACTAAGGGATTCGCGTATATAACCTTTGTCGAGAAGCTCTTGTACTTGACGCATAATCTCCTTCGTCTCCTCTGGATTGGTACGGTATGGTGCACGGTTTGGCGGTGAAGCACCGGGAATTAAGTCAATCTGATGCTCAATCCCTCGAATAGGCGGTAATCCTGGTGGCACGTCTTGTGGAAAGACGTCAGCGAACTCCTGCAAAATGTTAGTGACAGCAGGAGGAAAAGAGGAAGGCACGTCCTCAAATGAAAATAATGCCTCTTTGCATACAAAAGCATAGCAAACAGATTTGCTGAAATCTAGCTCATCAATATCAGATTTGGTGGCAAATAAACATGCACTTTTCAATTTAATTTCAGACGCAACACTAGATGGTTTATTATTAGGCTTCATTTGTTGCTCAAATTCTTTTGCCACAATCTGATTTTCACTCTTATTCTTCTCCTGTTTTGCTTTATTAGCTCTATTAATATCATCTTTCAAAATGGAATCAGGAGTCATAGGAAGCAAAGTAATATTTTTATCCTTATGAACAAGAGTATAGTGATTGTTTCTACCATGGTGTACAGAGTTTTTATCAAATTGCCATGGTCTACCAAGTAATAAGGAACATGCTTGCATAGGTACCACATCACAATCAACATAATCAGCATATGTAGAGATACTAAAATGCACATGAACAGTACGTGTTACCTTAACCTTGCCGCTGTTGTTGAACCATTGGATGTAGTAAGGATGTGGATGTGGTCTTGTGGTGAGAGAAAGCTTCTCCACCATCTCCATGCTAGCCAAGTTGTTGCAGCTCCCTCTGTCTATTATGACGCGCACAGAACGTTCCTTCACAACTCCCTTGGTATGGAACAAATTGTGCCTCTGATTTTGCTCAGCTTGTGTGACCTGCACACTCAAAGCACGTTGAGCAACTAAACATTCATACCTGTCAGCGTCTTCAGGAGCCATGTATTGCGTCTCATGATCAGAATCATCTCCACCAAGTTCTTCACGTGTAATAAGAGCCAAAGTCTCCTCATCATAGTCACTAGCGGACTCATATCCACCATCTGCGGTAGCAATCATCACACGCGGAGATTTGCATTCTCTCGCATAATGACCTCCTCCCTTACAACGACGACAAATAATATCACTTGTGTGCCCTGTTGATGCCATGGAAGAAGAAGAACTCTGTGCAGGCCCAGCAGGTGCGCTCTTGGCAGATAATGGTGGTTGTGCCTGTTTTCTTGTATCACAACTGGAGGAGGCACCTGATTGAGGTGCTGGTGCAGTTGAAGTAGAATATGCACGCGGTGTCCATGATGAAGGTCGGCCTGCAGAAAAGTTAGATCGCGCCAATGCTTGTCGATCCTGCACTTCACGTTCAGCTTTACAAGCAAGATGGAATAAACGAGTGATATTAGTATACTCCTTATAGTCTAGAATGGTCTGAATCTCACTATTTAATCCACCCAGAAAACGTGCAAGCATAGCTTCATTCTCCTCAATAATACCACATCTAATCATGCCAGTTTGTAATTCCTGATAATATTCTTCTACAGAATTTTTCCCTTGTCTTAAACGCTGCAATTTTTGAAGCAATTCACGTTGATAATATGGTGGAACCCAACGAGTACGCATAGCAGTTTTCAAAGCAGCCCAAGTAGTTGGAATAGGATATAATCTACAATGTTCAGACCACCAGACACATGCAAAACTAGTGAAAGCACAAACAGCAGCAGCAACCCGTCTCTCCTCGGGATATTGTAAACATGTAAAACGTTGTTCAGTTTCTAACTCCCAAGTAAGATATATATCAGGAACATATCTACCCTCAAATGGTGGAATATTCAATTTCAGTTTAGGAATATGGACATCATCTCGTACCTGAGGTGGTGGTGCAGGCCTACCATTACGAATATATACCTGAGGTCGACGTGCTGGTGGTGGTGCTGGTGGTTGCACGTAGTTCTGATTTTGAGCAACCTCATCCTCGTAATCTCCCACATAATCATCCTCCTCCGCATCAGCAGCAGGAGCCACAAAAGTATCAACAACAGCACCAACAGTTTGGCCAAACGCAAGTGGAACACGGCTCGCTCGGCGGAGGTCTATTTCGCGACGTGGAGGTAGTCGTTGTTGTTGTTGTTGGAGAGGTGCGTTAGGTGCAGCGGGTGGTGGTGGTGGAAGACGCGCGAGCAATTCATTAAACTTGTTATCGAGCTTTGTTTCGAACGTCTTCTCCATGCCGTCTATCTTCTCGATGGCCTCTTCAAATCTGTTTAGCACGTCTTGCACCTGTCCACTCATCATTTGCTGAAATTTATCATGCAAATCCTTATTCGTCATGTTCTCCCGGTCAGTCTCGTCGGCTTGTGATCCTGGCATGGTTAGCAGCAATAGAAACACACAAGAATATGATCCTACAGACTACTAACAAGAGGTGGTGGTGGGTGTCACAAATCCGTCAAGCAAATCTCAAATTCTTACCAGTTCTTACCCAGCAGCAGGCGGTGATCGGCAACAGTTGTAGTCAAAAACTCTCAAAGCTTGGATAGAGCGATTACCAGGGAGAGTCAAACGCACGACGTAGATGTATGTGGAGCTGGGAAGGCTTATAATATGGTAGCAAAAAGGGTCAGCAATAATCAATTCAGAGATGCAAAGTTGAATAAACGCTCAACGACGGTACTGTGCTGGTCCTAGGCTAGACTGTGCTAGAGACGCGAGCCTAGAACACCAACAAAATCACGGCGCGGCACGTAAACAAGGGAAAAGCACACTCTGGAATTTTTTTTCGCTCTTTTTTTGCGCTCTTTTTTTTGCGCTGCTTTTTTTTTTGCGAAAAATCACTATAATGGCGAGTGTCTCAAAACTCTTCCTAGGTCAAACTGACAGGATGGGCACGAAATTTTTTCGACCAATTTTTTTTTTCGTTTTTTCGACTGCCCGGACCCAAAAACTGGAAACGGGTCAAAAAAACTTCCTATAATGGCACCTGTCTCAAAACACTCAGAAACACCTAAAAATAGGATAGCCAGAATTTTTTTCGAAAAATGCGTTTTTGAAAAAATTTGGGCCTAAATGGAGCGTGGTTTCCGGACTCTTTTTTTTCCGAAACCTACTCCGGCAAGGAAACACGAATCGGAATCTAGATGGATCTCGAAAACAAACCTAATATGACAAGAACTCGGATTGGTGGTAGATGGCAGCGGTGGTGGTATATGACAGCTGTGGTGGTATATGGATACGGATTCGAAGCGGTGGCGGATAAGCGGTGGTGGTAGATGGCAGGGGTGATGATGATGGTGCGGCGGCGGCGTGACAACTTATGACCAGAACTCGAAACTCTAAAAGACTAGACTCTAAGACCAGCAACTAGACACGAGGATGCAACCGCAAATTCAACAAAGCAAAACCCTAAAAAGATTATGCAAAGGCTCAGATTGGTTCGGATATGATGAACTAACCCTAATTTTTTTTGTGGCTTTTTCGTGGACTATAGGTATGAAGAACAGACTCGATCTAAACTACGAAAAACTGTAAAATCTCACCGAGCAACCTGGAAATCTGATACCACTTGATAGAGGCAAAGGTGTCTCGTCTTTCGATGAGATGATGGATATCGCTTTGGTGGCAGTCGACTTTGACGATCCGACTACGAACGTGCGGGGACGTCGCGCCTTAGCAATCGCTAAACCAACTCCGAGAGGTTATTGACCACGCCGGAGCACGATCAACCTGACCACGAGGGTTTGTTTCCTGCGAGCAAACGAAGAACAAGCAAGAAACTGAGATTGCAATCTGGATATTGCGAATATAAGATGAAAGCTTTATTGATCAAGGTGGGGTTCTGTGACGCCTTTGTTTGGTCGTTGAACACAAACGAAGTACGCGAAGTTGCAGCTATGGTGAACTTTTAATCTAAACAAAACCCCCCAAGTCTAAACGATGCCCTAAGGGCTGTATATATGGAGGAAGAGGGGGGGGGGGATTTCGTGGCCCTTGGTGGAGGGGTCCGAAATCAACCCTATCTCTTGTTTCCCCACACATACGTACTCTAAAAATAGACTATACTTATGTATTTTGAAATTACATGGGCCTGGCCCAATAATAAGGTGACGCAGCACCTAAAATAGCCTCGGGACAAAATTTATGAAGTGGCATCTTGTATATTTCGTCCAAGGCTTCATGCACCCATTATGGTGGCTTCAAAGTCCTGAAATCATCACTTGTAACTCCGTTCTTGTTCTTGCTCCAATGTTCATCCTTCTCCAAGCTAGGCCCTTCATTTGTAAGCAAAACAAATGTATCCAATTTAGGCAGCATCATATTCTCATGAACATTAGAATCATTACCAAGAAACGAAAGTACCTGGTAATTTAGTTGGCGTGCACGAGCTCTAGTAATTGGTCCAGAATGTATAGCAGCAGGGGTTGTGGGTGTAACAATTGTATTGATGTCCTCATCACCTCTCTTTCATTCCAGCATGACAAGCGCAACACCTTTACCCTTCTTGTTCCTTCTTGCCTTGTAGAACCTCATATCACCTATGTTGTACTCGTTAGTTTTTTTAATTTTCCTATGGTATTCGGTGTTCACAGCAAACCCATGGAACATTGCATATATCTGGTAGAATTCCTTGGCATCTTCAAATGAATCAAATCTCTGCCCAACATAAGGTGGCTGAGGTACCATGATTTTTGATTGCCCATCTTCTTCATTCCCTTGTGCTTCGTCATCATTTTCATCATTCACTTCAGTATTGGCGGCTGTTTGATCTGCTTGAGTGTTGCTTGTGCTGGTGTGCAAAGGTGTGCTTGTCGGCATTGCTGGAACGATTGCCATTTCCGACACTGATTCTGCATTGTTTGTGGCAGGACTGTTGACTAGCTGGTGGAATGCTTCTTCCGTGTGCTCAGAGGTTCCCGCAGTAGATGTCCCCGTGCCGCTGTTGATTGTAGTCGAAGGCCCTGCAAAAAAATAGGTGCATGTGTAAGCATTGCATCAATGGCAGGTTTATCGCAATGGAATATAGCAACTGCATCTGATTTGTCTTGACATCATTCATACAGTAAGTCATGGCATCTGCATGTGGCCATGCATGGCAACTGCAGTTTTTCATTCATGGTAGCTGCAGTCCAACAAACATGGCAGTTACTATTGCCAAGGTATGGAACCAACATCTACAGGCTCATTATTCAAATGGAACCAATCACAAATGTTGCACAGAGACATATAACAATTGACAAATCCAGAAGACAATAGATGACTATTTGCACGTGTCCACTTGGTAGCATTTTTGTTGTCTTTCCGCCACCACCGTGACAAATCCACTCCCCCCATGCTTTTCCACAAAAGCAAATGCACTACTGTTTTTTCTGGTTCACATTTTTTACCTTGTTGTGCCGCATGTGCTAACCGCATCTGGTTTGTCATTCCAATTTGTTGTGCTCTATCTGCAATAGCGTTGGCCTACAACTATGAAGCTTGCCATGAGATGTTTGCCGGTGTGGTTCCACCATAACAACTTGTGATCATTTAGCAGTTGGTCAATGCATGGCAAGTGTAGTTTGTACAACATGGCACATGTAGTGGTTTAACCATGCCACACAGATTTTTGTTCACACTTGTTATCCACAGTTGTTTAGACACATGCAATCACATTTGATTAGACATGGCAACCACAATTGATTTGGCATGTCAACTGCATCTCTCCAGGCATGGCAACTGCATCTGTCCAGGCATGGAAACCCAAGCATAGCACTGCAGTTGTCCAGACATGGAAAATGCAGTTGTCTAGTCATGGCAACTGCAGCTGTCCAGGCATGGCAACCCAGGCATAGCACTGTAGTTGTCCAGGCATGGACAATGCAGTTATCCAGGCATGGCAAATGCAGTTGTCTAGTCATGGCAACTGCAGCTGTCCAGGCATGGCAACTGCAACTGTCCAGGCATGGCAACTACGTCTTGTTAGATCACCACGAAAACCCCAATGTCACCTATGTTCCTTCTCCTGATTCACTGTCCACAAATTCACTTCGTACGCCTCACCTGTGTATGACGTTGATGGCAGGTACATGGTTGCCGCCTGTTGCCACGTGCTACATGAAGGTCCTGTGGTTTTCCATATAACTCGTAATTCTTTGCCATCCTTGCAAGTTTAATTTCATGTCCACACCAGTATGTTTATTTTACGTATGCGTTACCTTGATTTGCCACATTGGCTACTTGAAGTTGGTCGCCCGTACATTTGTCAGCGTTAGCGCCATGTGCCTGAACTTGCCATGGTATCCCCGTGTGTGTGGTTGGGTCATAAGAACCTACGAAAAATGACATTGTAGGACATAAGTAGAATGCCATCTTCCTCGTCACAAATATGGCAACTGTCCCTTTGTTGATCATGCATCGTACCGACGCTCGCGTACTGCTCTAGTAGTGGCAGCAACGGCCCTGCGGAAATGATTTGATTGTACTCTACTGCATCCCAAGGGAGCGTTTCCAGCCTTTGAGAAAACCAAGGATCAGTGTTGTCTTCATGATTCATTTTTCCGCTTTTTCTCCCACTGTGTTTTTAGTCACTACATGAGCAAGAACGCATCAATATCCGCAAAATGCATTCTTTCTGTTTGCACGTACACGAAAACACGGCAATCTTATCACATTTCTTGCATAGACAACCAACTCATCATGGCAAGTAGGACATGGACATTCATCCTCTTTTCTAAAATCTGGATGCCAACTATCATTTTGAACCGATGGCAACAACGAACATAATATGATGGCAAGTAACAACACAGTATTGTGGCAGCTGACGGCAAAGATAGGTGGCAACTAACATCAGAAACAGGTGGCAATTATTTTCCACCCTCCCTATGCACCACCCAAATTCCTCCTTTCTTCCCCTATTTTTAGTGATTCCTACGCATTCTTATGCAGCAACTACTCACACCAACCCAACCCAGAAGCTTAGCTCAACTCTAGGATAGAATATGGCAGATCTGGCGTGCGTTGATGGGCAAATGTGAATACACACAAATCCGTGGTGTGTTTGTCATGACAGCGTGGATCTAGTCGCCATGTTCGTGGGCAATCTACAATTTCAATTTTCTGGACAGAAGAAGAACAAGAAACAAAAGGAGATCGGAGATCGA
>NC_041381.1:421020096-421203124 GCF_002162155.2 Triticum dicoccoides
TTAGCTCATCATCGCAGGCGGGGTTGGGGGGGGGGTAGCCGTGGGGGTGGGGGATGGGGAGGCGCTAGGGATCTTCTCTGGTTGTCATGGTAACCAGAGAAGGAAGACGATGGAGGTAGGGGATCTAGAGGTAGGAGACGGCGACGGCAGGTCAGACTAGGGTTGGAAGGCAGGCCGGTACGAGGGGGCGCGTTAGGTCGTGCGGGCAGTATGGTCGATCGCCCGGACATGTGGGCGATTGTGCCACACACCGGACGTGCGGGCTATGGCTCCCTGCGTCCGAACGCCATCGTGCGGGCGGGGTCGTCTCCGTGCCACAGAGGGCATGCGGCACAACCCCACTAGATGCCACATGTGTGGCAGTTATTGGCGTCCTATTATTTTCTTGAGCAACAGTAACAATAGCAATATCAGAGAGACTCGTGGCCGTATCAGAATGAGTACGGGTGGGTGCCGTAGCTGCCATGCATGTGGTGGTATTTGTAGGGGAGCCATCGGTTCGAAAGCTGCAAATTTACTTGAGTCAGGTGTCCGATCGGCTTTATTGTGGCGACACTTACTGGAGCAACGTGCAATCATTACTGTAACTTTGGTACAACATGTAGGGAATGTTAATTCATTGTGGTTCTTCTTGTCAGTGACGCATTAATTTAGGCGCTGCCTGCCGCGTGGTCACTTTGATAGAGCTATTGATAAAAGTTTTTTTTCTTGAGATGTTTTCGCATGGCTTAGTTTGCTGTCTCACCCAAAAAAAGGGAAAAGAGAAAGGAAAAAGAAAGGTTCATTTATTTTCGAGGAATCTCAGTTTGCTTGCTATCCAGTGGAGTTGCAGAAAGGAGTTGCGGAGGAGACAAGAGCACCATGGGCTGGGCTGTTGTTGCATCTCGAGTGGGCTTTCTGGAGACAAGATCATCCCATCGGTCCGTAGATCCAACATAACATGTTTCTGTGGGCTTTCTGGTGAACATGCGCGGCAGCAGCAACACTGCAGCAGAAGGGAAAGCAGCGGGCAGAGACATGCGTTTTTAGTCCCACCTCGCCTGGCTAAGTAGGAGGGAGCGGGGAGCTCGGCTACATAAGAGGGCGGGGTGTAACCTAGAAGAGGCACGCAGCTGCGTGGTGAGCACAAAGCGAACTATTCTTTCGCCTTTTACTAAAAAATACCGTGTGCACGTCACACTAAGAAACATACACTAAAATTTTGAGGGTGTTTTCTCTTTGCAAGAAAACCCCCACAATTCAAGTCTCCAAATGTTTGATATTGTTTAGGTTGATATATACCCTTGTAAAAATTCTCCCTTGTAAAAAGTAATGCAGATCTTAGACCCTTTTGTTCTCATCTTTGTAATGGTTGGCCAACCCATCATCGTGAGGAATTTATGCTACTATTTCGTCAGGGATTAAATTCAGCCATCTAGCTGAATATCACTAGCTATGCCTTTCAGTTCTACGATTGTTTCAGGATTTGTATTACCTGTCGCAGCCAACAGCTCTCTAATACAATATCTTGTACCAGGAATTCAGGATCATTTCACTCTTTTCAGTATCTGTTCTTCAATATGCTAGTGTCAGATATACCAAAAATCTTCTGTTAGCTATAACTTCTATATATGCATTATTGGTTTTATCAATTAGCTATCCCATCAGTTTTTTTATTCTTCTCTCCAAGAAGTTGTTCTTGTCCAAATATGAATCATGTCTTTCAGCAAACGTGCCAGTAAGGTCTTGCATCATAATATAATTCTTGTGCTAGTTTGACTTGCATTATATAACTCTTGCCTGTAAGTGACTTGCATCATACTATTATTCTTGCCTGTAGATTAATTCTAGTGCTAGTTTAACTTCTACTAGGACATGTTTTGACAGCGACCTCTTACTCTTCTTGAGCTTACTCTTGTGTCCTGGGCTAGAGGCTTAGTATTCCTACAATTCCTCTTGCAATAGTTTTCCCTCCTATTTTTTCAAAATAATATGATGGAAAAATCACTAGTTCGTGTAGAACAGTATCTGTAACTTTTCAAGACCATAAGCATGAGGACTTTAAGATCAAGTATCTTGCACATAAACTTTTTCGATATCACAAGATTCATGGATGCAAAGAGAACCTTGGCTCAGTGGATGGGCATACGGTTGTTCAACCTAACGACCCGAGTTCAATTCCTAGAATTGACATGTGATGCACAGGGGTTTTCCCCCATTTATTGAGGATCAAGTTTGGTGTGTGGTGGAACCACTCATCAAAAAATATCTTGATACTCAGTTAAAAATTCTGAGGACCATGTTTATCTTGGTACTCATACTAAAATGGCCGTATGCATCCCTAGTTGGTGCAGAGGTCGGGAAAGTGAAATTCTCCCCCAAGTTTTTAAAGAGAACTGTCCATCACGAAGCCCGGCGCGACCCCCTCGTGCCGCCACCCAGGGCGACACCAAGGGGGCCTAATTCCTCGCGCCACCAGCCTTCCCGCGAGGCAGATCGTTGCCGCCGCTACCGCCGGCACTGGCCGCGGTGGTGGCAGCGCCCGACGCCTAAAGGGCTAGGGCAGGAGGGAAGCAACGGATCTCCCATCAGGCGGCTGGGGCGCCTTGTGCGAGGTCTTCGCGCGGCAGCCACGGCGGCGTCCTGGCTGTGCGGCGGCAGTCGGCGAACCCAGGGCTAGCGAGGTCCTCCGATGGGATTCTCCGCTGTGCGATGGGCGGGGTGGTGACTGTGGATCTGGCATCCCGGCCAGATCCATCGTGGTTTGGCTATGGCCGGCCAGCGGCGCGTGATAGGGCCGGGGTGGAGTGGCCGGAGGTCCTCAACCGGCTTTCCGACGGCACGTACGTCTTCATGGCGAGGTTCCTCTTGGTTCCAGCCAGCCGTGAGATCGGGACGACGTGGCTTCTGGTGAAAATCGCGCCTGGCTGTGGTCTTGGCGAACGATGGCGGCGTCGCAGACGTCGTTCCCTTCTTGAGGCATCTTCATTGCAGGTCACGTCAACCTGATCGAGAAGTTCCGGGGGAAATCCTAGATTTGGGTCTACCAGATTGGACGATGACGACGCCTTCGGTGTCGTTCTCCCTCATGGGGCATCGTTTTGGAGCAAGTGCTGGTTGGAGGGGACAAGAGGAGGAGCGGTGATTTATCTTGCTGAAAGTGTGTTAAGTCGACTAGAGGGGGGGGGGGTGAATAGGCGATTTTTACAAATTCGTCACTAAGGAATTTTAGGGTGAGGAAATTCCTAAGTCACGAACTACAAGCAGCGGAATAAGTACTCGGGTATAAGCATAACAGAGCAATAGCATAGTCATCATGATGAAATGGAAGACAAACACAGAGTACAGAAAGCGTAAACACAGGATAAGCAGGCTGAAGACAATGTGACTGAAGAAATTGGATTGAGGAAATAGAGAAAGTCTTTAGTCAAAGTCTTCAAACAGTAATGATCAGGTTCATCAACACATGAATGAGGAAATGAAAGAGTTGAGGAAATAGAACCGGTAGGCTTGGTGAAGACAATGATTTGGTAGACCAGTTCCAATTGTTGTAACAATTATACGTCTGGTTGGAGTGGCTGAGTATTTAAACTCGAGGACACACAGTCCCGGACACACACTCCTCACCGTATTCTCCTTGAGCTAAGATCACACAGACCTTTTCCAACACTCGTGGTAAGTCTTCACAGGTGACTTCCAAACCTTCACAGACTTGGTCACTCGGCGATCCACAATTCCTCTTGGATGCTCATACCATGACGCCTAACCGTCTAGAGGATACACAGTCCTTAAAGGTAACAAGTGTCGGTTCCACACAGGAACAATCTCTTCAGTGATGCTCAATCACTTTGGGTTTGTAGGTGTTTGGGTTTGGGATTTGGGTTTTCCTCACTTGATGATTTTCGCTCAAAGTCCTCGGAGGATGGGATGCTCCCAATTGACAAGTGTCAGTTTCTCTCGTAGCAGCCAACCAGCTAGTGGTTGTAGGGGGCGGTTATTTATAGCCTAGGGAGCAGCCCGACATGATAAGACATAAATGCCCTTCAATGATATGACCGTTAGGTGGTAGGATATTTTGGACAGCTGGCGCGTAGCGCATCAACGATCGGATTTGAGGTTCGAATTCCTTAGGGCTATCATGTTCCTCTCTGTGTAGGCAATCTGCACTGGCAAATTCCTAACTCCTCAGTCAGAACAAATTCCTTAGAGACTAGAAGATCTTTGTCTCTATCACTGAAGAAATTGACTGAACTGATATGAGATTTCCAGTGGCTTCACTCGAACGGATTGGGTAGGTGTAGGAGTTTGAGATGAGCATCACTTGGAAATATGTTTCCTTAGTATTACCTTGACCCCCTTTAACAGTACGGTGTTTCCTATGACTCAAGAAAGATAAAATGAAACTGCGAAAACAAAAGTCTTCACGCTTCATAATTCTCGCATGAATATCCAAGTCTTCAAGGTCACAGCAATTTCATCACTTTCAAAGTCTTCAGGAGAATCAAAGTCTTCAGCTGAAGACATTCTTTTTTAGGGGTCGACATTCTTTGTAACTATCAAACTCCTCATCGACTTATAGAGCCTGTGTACACTCACAAACATATTAGTCCCTTAACCTATAAGTCTTCAATGCACCAAAATCACTAAGGGGCACTAGATGCACTTACAATCTCCCCCCTTTTGGTGATTGATGACAATATAAGTTAAGTTTTCAGCGGGGATAAACATATGAAATGTAAATACTCATATTGAGGAATTTTATTGCAAGATATAGAAGAACTCCCCCTGAAGATGCGCATAGTGTGGAATTTTCTTTTCAAGCAATGCACATTTGAAGAGTAGAATCATGGAGATCTCCCCATATATCTTGTAATTCATACACGCATTTAACATATCGAATGAAGAATTTGAAATGCATGATGAAATATGGTGACAAATGTAATTCAGCATGCATGGATAACATATATGAGGAAATAGCATGCAGAGAAACATAGCAAAAGTATCAGGTCACCATTGGACTTAAGTTTACAACTCGATCTAATAAACAGTTCATAAGAGCGAGAGTTGCAACTTAACAAAAAAAAAGCGCATATAGATAGACCCGCTTGAATACTAACTCAAATTTCTCCACCTTTGTCATCAAATGACCAAAAGGGACGAAAAGTGAGGACTAACGCCCCTGAAGAATATCATAACGAGGTTGATGGAGGAGCGCCAGCGCTGTTGGGGTCAGCTACTGGAGTAGGGCCTGCCGAAGTGTCGTCCAAGTCTTCATTTTCATTTGTCTCACGCGATGAAGAATATGAGCTGGCCACCAAGGGAGGAACCTTGACTTTCTTGAATTTCTTCGCCGGCGGCTTACAACAGTCAAAGTCCTGCTTGAAGCCCATCTGCTTGAGATCTTAGTCACTGTAGAGACGAGTTAGAACAACCCAGGTGCGATCAAAAACTTCATGGAGGTAGTAGTGGTTCTTCTTCATTGAATTATGTGTAGCACTCATGTTGTGAAGAACTGAACCAAACTAACACTTGACCCATTTGTGATTGCGATCGACCTTCTGATGAAGACTGAGGAGAAGCTCACGATCAGTCATCACCCTTGGAGCTGTGCCTTGAGGATTTTGCTTGGAAGCATTGGCGGAGTCATGAGTGGCAAAGTCATCATTGGTGGAGTACGAGGCAACTTTGCGGAATTGTCCATCCAATGGACGAATGCCTTCATCAACAATGGCAGTGGCCTTGCCCTTTTCATTAGCTGAGGAAAACGCCCGCTTCAGGACTTCAATGGGGGGCAAGTAACTGCCATGGTTGAGTGTGTCAGCCTTGTAATTGATTGAAGACCTTCATCTGAGGAATCTCATAATCCAGGGAGCGTAAGGCTTCAATTCAAAAGGAGACAATGCAACATTTGCCATAGTCTACATGAAGAAGTCATGGTAGTTTATCGGGATACCATGCATGATATTGAATACCAAATTCTTCATGATGCCAACGACTTCTTCTTCATTCGTGTCATGGCCTTTGATTGGACTCAATGTCTTGGTTAGAATGCGATAGACAGTCCGTGGCACATATAGCAATTCCTTCATGAGGAATTTGGTCCTTGGGGCTTCGCCTGGCTTCAACGGCTTCATCAACAATTGCATGTAGTTATTAGACAGCTCAGGTTCATGATACATACGACGAGCACCTTCAAGGGGAGGGCTGACTGGCAGGGCATGAAGCAATTCAGAGGCCGGTGCTTTGAAGTGAGTGTTCTCTGTCATCCAGTCCAACACCCAAGAATTTCATCTTCAACATATCAGGTAATGTGCAGCATCGCAGAGAACTGAACAATTAGTTCTTCATTCCAATCACATATATCGGTGCAGAAGTTGAGCAATCCGGCGTCATGAAGAACATTGAGGACTGGTGTGAAGCACATCAGCAATTCCATGTCCACATGAGGAATATGCTCATGGTCAAAGATTTTGTCCTTATCAAAAAGCAGTGAAGAATAGAAGTTTGCTTGGCTTGCAGTCCAGAAGCACTTCCTTCGAAGACGAGCAGAGTCATATGGGTTGTATTCTGTGAAGAACACATGCGCGTCGAAGAAGTCATCAGCTTTGAACTTCAGAGTCTTCGAGAATGGATACTTTGGCTTCGGCTCAGGAGTATCAGTCAATTGCAGCATAGCTTCAGGAATCACATTCTCAGGAACCACAGGCTGAGGAATTTTAGTTTATGCTTCAGTAGCAGCCTGGGTCTCCATTTCTTCAGCAGCTTTATCATCAGCACTAGTGGCTGGAATTTCTTCAGGAATGGAAGGAGTAGTGCGAGTTTCATTAGAGCCCATTTGAACTTCAGTATGCACTGGGAAATGAGGAATTTGTTGAAGTGGCGTGAACAAGGGAGAGTTGGGATGCTGACTTTCCCAAAAGTCATCATTCATCACAGGCGTGGTGCTCCCAATGTCCATGTCTTCTTCTTCTTCATCCATTTCTTCAACGCCTACCTCTTCAGCCGTGAACTAAGGCATGGGCGATGATACCAGAGGAGTTGAAGTGACATTTTCAACTTCAACTTCTTCATCCATCTACTCTCTCGAAGCAGCAGTAGGATCTCCTTCACCAGATTAACTTGGAATCACATAATCTTCACCAAAAGGAATGATTTCCTTTGATGGTGTTGTGGAATTGTCAAGGCAGATGTCCTCGTGAAAGGACTTAGTCGTGGAGCCATCGCAACTAGGAAGCTTAAAGGGGTTAATCTGGAAAAGGACACGAGGTTTATACTAGTTCGGTCCCTTGCGGTGAAGGTAAAAGCCTACGATCCGCGAATCGCTTGACCTAGCTCCCGATTTGATGTTACTTGCTCGGAACCGCCGCCGGGTCATCCTTTTATATACAGAGGTCGACGCCCAGTGGCTCACAGAGTCCCGGCCGGCTCATAAATAGTGTCCGGCTCGGTCTCTTAACTATTCTTGCCTTACAATACAAGTCACGTACATATGGCGGTTTATCACTACGGGCCTTAAGTCGCCTCTGGGCTTTGGGCCCTTAGTGAACCGCCACGTTCAACCTTAGTCTTGGGCTTTAAGCATACTTGTGGGTATAACCCGGCCCCTCCTGGACAGGTCATACCTAATAGTTATATCACCAACATTAGGCCCCAGATTGATTTGAACTGGTTCATGTCAATCTTCAACACTTAAGAAAAATGTTCTGCTCTTTGCTTATGAAATCTTTGTAACCCGCCATGACATCATCCTTTGGATTTGCAGTAACCCGCCATGATGTCACCTGTCATAAATGCATGTTTTGTTCAATATATCTCAGCGGATCTTTATCTTAATGACCATCCCGAAAATCTAGGCGCCCTTGTAGTTGGATAACTTATGTTTTCGGCCTCCTTGTTTTTCGTGCTCTTTTAGTGATCCTTCCTTATAAATAGACCCGACCAGGTCTTTCTTCATTCTCCCCCTTCATCTTCTTCTTCCTCTCGCACCCCAACTGTCGCTCGAGCTCCGTCACCACCGCAGCGCACCTCGTCTCCGTCAACCTTGGCCGCTGCATTAACCCGAATCCGACCAGAGAACGGCGGCACCCCTCCGCAACAGATCTGCTGCTATAAGTTTTCCCCTTTCCTCATCTTAGATCCATGCTAGGGTTTGCGAGTTCTTCTATACATTACGCAGTTCATCTCGGTTTCTTCGTGTTTCTTGTGCCGCGACCTCTTTTGATCCAACAGCAGCATAGAACTCATGCGGTAGCTGTTTCGTATCCATTTTAGGCACTAGCAGATCCTTTTCCTTTGTAAAGAAGCCTCATTAGAATGCATGAACTCCTCTATACCATGTTTTTAGGTCTAGAATTTTTTCTTTTCTGAACAATTATTTGATCCAAAATAGTAGCCGCAGTTTGTGAAACTTGTTTACGCAACACTTAGGCAAAAACATGCATTTGTTAGATCCACCTAGCCATGGCGACTCTTATCACTGGCTTAAAAGGGCAATGCTTAATTGATAACCTTGACCACCCATGGCGGTTTAAAACATTTTAACTGCTTATAGAGCCTATGGCAGCTTAAATAATCTTGACATAATTATCCTTATACCATTAGGCCCCTTCATAAGCCGCCATCTTGAATATGCACTGTAATATTTTCCTCTCCGGCGTAAATTTGAACCGGTATTATTCTATATTAGGCTTTCATCACAATGGCACCGAAAGCACCCACTTCCTGCAATTGGGTCAAATCGATTTTCACAGACAGCACACTTGACGACTTTGTGAAGACCGGCTATCTGCCGAAGAACGAAATCATGTCCTATCGTCCTCCTAACCCGGAGGAGGAATTTCCTCAACCCAAAACGGGGGAGGTTATTGTTTTCACATATCACATGAACCGGGGTTTCTCTCCACCCGGCTCAAAAATTTTCAGAGATGTGTTGCACTTATTTGACCTCCGCCCTCAAGACATCGGACCCAATTCCGTGTCAAACATCTGCAATTTCCAAGTGTTCAGTGAAGTATATCTTGGAGAAGAACCCAACATCTTACTGTTCAGAGAGCTTTTCTATTTGAACCGCCAGAATGAGTGCGCCAACGGCCAGAGCTTGGAGCTTGGTGGTGTCTCGATCCAACGTCGTAGGGACGTAATATTTCCTTATGCCAATCTGTCGAGTCATCCCAAAGACTGGAATCAGACAATGTTTTATTGCCAAGACACCTCTCCGGTTAGTGAGAACCCTCTTCCCGGGTTTCACGCTCTACATCTTGGGTCCAACCATCAGCTTCCTAACAAGATCACAGCCGCCGAGCGCAAAATACTCGCCCCTACCCTAGCTAAGATCAAGGCTCTTCTAGGGAACGGGTTAACTGGCATTGATTTAGTCCGGGTTTGGCTCGCCTGGCGGGTCATTCCATTGAGCCACCGCCCCGGCTTGATGTGCACCTACACAGGCAAAAATGATGACCCTCTACGGCACAACCCTGATGACTTGCCTGAAGATGTCATCAAGGATATGACGAAGTCCCTTTTGAACGAGAGCTTAGCAGATTCTGGTAAGGTGGTCCTAGCCCCCTTCCGCGAAGCTAACCCGGCTCCAAAGGTAAGCCACCCATCTGAACATATTACTTTGGTTTTTCAATGTTTTACCCATACTCATACCTCTGCTAACTCTCACAGGCGGGTGACAAATTCTGGAAGGTCAAATACGACCATGAAGCTGCAAAGAGAGCCAGGAAGGCCAAGAAAGCCGCCAGGAAAGAGGCTGCAAAAAAGAAGGGCAAGAAAGCCACCGCCTCTGACTTGCTTCGGCTAGAAGATTCTTCTGAATCGGAGGTAGCCCTTGACTCTCTTGGCTCCTTTTTAACCATCTTATTGACACTGATTATCAGCAGGAGGACACAGGAGCAAGCCATAACAAGGCTGAAGAGGTAACTATCATTTCCTCCGACTCTGAGCCTTTGCCAAGACAGAAAATCCATAGAGTAACCCGGAAAGTAAGATTTTCACATACCTTAGCTTATCAAGATCCTCAATTTTTTTCAAGCGACAGATTCACGAGAGCCGGAGGCAGACCCGGACCAGCAAGGATGCAGATCTCTCCTCCGGCTTGCCGAATACCCCAAGGAAGTGCCGGAACGAGGTCACTTCTGAGTTAAATCTCTTTTATCCTTTGGTGGGTCTCACTCGTCAACCGCTCAATTCTTCTGACTCGGATTATCAGGAAACTTCCCCTTCCTCCGGCGACTCAATGCAGTCCAACCTGCTGGCTTACAAGACCGCGCTAGGGTAATGATAACCTACTTATCCTGTATTCATTTCAATTTTTTGTTTTTGCCCTTAACCTTTTGATTTTATGAAGTGGAAAAGCCTAACCCAGCAAAAGGGTCAAGAAGGATAAGCTGGCCAAAGAAACAGTCGTAACAGAGCCAGAACTTGGAACAGCCGCGCCTGAATCTTGAACTCATGAGCCGCCACCTGAACCGGCTCAAGATGCACCAACTCCAATTGCTGACCCGCCTGCTAAGCGAGCCGTTGATGGTTCGGAAAACCCGGAAGCCCCTAGCCCGGTCAGGATGGATGATCCTCAAGACACTGATGTCGAGATCACCAAAACGGTTTTGCTGAGCCAGGGAGGCCAACCGTACTGGCCAAGTGTTCCGCCAAAGAGGAGCTTCGGGAACACCGCCGGGTTAAGCTCGACGTTGTGGACTATACTCACATGAGTATTGGAGAAGTCTTTTCTGGCTACATGAGCCAAGTGCACAGCAGTCGCAACCTCGAGATGACATGGTGAAGCAGATGCACCACAAATTTGAGGTACAACCCTTTCTCTGTAGTCATTTATCTCTACTTATGCCAGCCCCCAAGTCTATTGCTTATGATGAATATGCTGTAGACTTAGAAACAAATTTAGTGACATTAGTAACATAGATGGATAAAATACGTAAGAAATCCGGCTTACTCTGTAGTCCCCAAGGGGCGGCTTAACCAGCATGGTTGAACCGATCCTTCATATGGTTGTATAAAATACTTACAAAGCTTTGAATAGCAATATGCATTAGCCCCCAAGTGCCAAGTACTGTTCTTTGCAAAGTGCTTGGGACTTACTGTCATGAACCGCCACTTTAAGTAAAATTCTTCGGTAGACATAGCCCCCAAGTGCCAAGTGTTGTTTCTTGCAAAAGGCTTGGGACTTAATATTGCATCAAGATTGTCCTGATTTTGACCTGGTATTTGTATAGGCCGCCACGAGTCAACTTGAATCAGAAGTGGCTGATCCAAAGAACCGCCTTGAGGCCCAAGAGACGAAAACCCAAAGAGCCGACTCCAAGTTTAAATTCAGCATTTCTGAACTAGAAAAACTGAAGAAAGACTTTGAAATGGAGAAAAAGGCCCGGGATGATGAAAAAATTGCATTGGTTAATCGAGCCGAGAAGGCAGAGGCGGCTCTTGAAGAGGCGACCGGTGAATTAACCGGCTTAAAACGCCATGTCTCTCAGATGGTCTCAGCGATCTTTGGTAAGTCGCCCTGCAAGTGTTAAATGTTTGAACCTTTCAATTGATCATATAAACTGGAACTGACTCACCTGACAATGTTTATGCAGGCCCCAGGAGTTCAAATATGAACCAAGATATGCTGATCAAGCTGAAGGCAGTTTATACGCTGGTGGAACAACTGTACACCGGATCTCAGCGTGCCTTATCCATGGTGCCTTTGTCAAATGAAGTGCCTACCCTCCTGGCGGATGTATTAAAGAAGCTTTCTGTGCTACCCCAACGGTTCAATGAACTAAGGCGGTCATCTGCAAGAGCCGGAGCGGTGAATGCTTTAAGCCGGGCCAAAGCTTGGCTACCGGAGTTAGACCCGGCCGACATAGCTATTGGTTATCAAAGCCTGAAGGAGGATGGTACTTCCTTTGAACAGCAAGACTTTGCTGCTTGTGTGAAGGAGGTACGCCCCGTGGTCACCTTGATAGCTGACAAAGTGGATCTCACCAAGTACCAGGCGGGTTATGACGCAGAGAACCGGAGAATTCCAACACCTCATTATAAAGTGACCAGCCTGATCCCCCCACTCCGTAAGCATACCTTCGCCCCTGAAGTTAACCCGGTTGGACTAGTTGATGATGAAGCTGAATTTGAAGCTTTGAACAACATTCACTGGTCATCATCAACCTTCCAGGAAAGGGAACAGGGCGAAGAAGCGGAGAGGGCTAACCCGGACGCTTCAGGCCAACATAAGAGTTAATCCGCCATGGCGGCTCATATCTGTGATATGCTAAAAAACAATATGAATCATTTGGACTCGAGGAGTCATGTAATAGAATATAAATAACTTTGCTTTTGCCATGCCATCGTGCATGTTTTTGGTGCTTAATACTAGTAAGCCGCCATATTATCTTCACCCGTTTTACACTTATCATATTTTTTCCTTATGCTTGACCAAGTCTTTTAACTGCCCTGCACATAGAAATAGAGCACAAGGTCCCTTGGCGGCTTACCGCAAGGCGGGTCATAATAGCTTGATACATTAAAATAGAAGAAAAATCACAAATAAGTCTGTTGTAACATATAATGTTGAAACACAACTATAATCTTTTACCTGTGACCTTTTGATTTGCATTACCGGCTTTTATGACCCGAACAGTAAGGGTGATAGCCCATACTTTGGAAACCAACACTTCCAAAGGTATGATGATTCTCATATAGTGGTGACTTAACAGCCACAATCAAGCCGGGTTAAAATTAACCACACTTGTACTTGTAAACCTCAAAAATAGTCTCAAGTCAAATAAAGGGTGCTTCCAAAGAAAACTTAAACCAAATAGAATATAAAAAATTCAAGGCTTCTGATTCGAATACAATCAGTAAACCGTTCCAAAGGGGTTAAGCTAGGATTCGAATATGATCATGTAGCCCCAGTGGCTTTGGCGTTGCGCCGATCAAGAGGGTACCAATAGCTATGTTCTCTTTGGTTCGAATACGACCTATGTTTGAACAGGAAGCCCCCTAATGACCTTGAGAGATTTTTAATGACTCTGATTCGAATACGATCAAAGTCGGTTCCCAAAAGGGTTAAGCTATGATTCGAATACGATCAAGAAGCTCCCTAGTGAGCTCGGCAGTGTGCCAATCAAAAAGGGCACCGACAACTATGTTCTCTTTGGTTCGAATACAACCTATGTTTGAACAGGAAGCCCCCTAGTGATCATAAGGTTTAATGGCCAGATTCGAATACGATCATAAGCCGGATCAAACCTGTCAAGCTAGATTCAGATACGATCAGCCCCCAAGTGATCATGTGAGATGATAATGATAATAACAATGAAATATTACCTTTGAGGATGAAAAAAGGACAGAGGTCCTGCTTTATTATTTATCATAATATATACATCGTCAAAATATGTACATCATGAGAGCCGGTGGCTCAAGTGTAGTAAGGCCGAAGATGAGCGATATTCCATGGCTGGCGGGTCTCCTCCTCCGACTTACATGAGTCTTTGTGCTCTCTAACATCAATAAGGTAGTATGACCCGTTGTTCAAGTTCTTGCTGACCACAAAGGGCCCTTCCCAAGGTGGGGATAACTTGTGTGCATCAGTTTGATCCTAGATGAGCCGGAGCACCAAATCACCTTCTTGAAAGGTTCTGGATCTAACCCGACGGCTGTGATAGTGGCGCAGGTCCTGTTGGTAAATCACCGAGCGAGCTGCTGCCAAGTCACGATTTTCATCTAATAGGTAAAGGGCATCCTGGCGCGCTTGCTCATTGTCCGCCTCAACATAAGCCGCTACACGGAGCGAGTCATGACGGATGTCACTAGGGAGAACCGCCTCAGCTCCGTAGACCATGAAGAAAGGCGTTTAACCCGTAAACCTGTTGGGATTAGTGTTGATGCTCCATATCACAGAGGGTAACTCCTCAACCCAACAACCCGGCGTTCGTTGCAAGGGGACCAAAAGCCGGGGTTTGATGCCTTTCAAGATTTCCTGATTGGCTCGCTCAGCTTGACCATTGGATTGGGGATGAGCCACTGATGAAACATCAAGCCGAATATGCTCACGTTGACAAAATTCTTCCATGGCGCCTTTAGACAGATTAGTACCATTGTCAGTTATAATGCTGTGTGGAAAGCCAAAGCGAAATATCACCTTCTTCATGAACTGAACCGCCGTCGCTGCATCACACTTACTAACTGGCTCTGCCTCAACCCACTTTGTAAATTTGTCAACCGCCACCAAAAGGTGGGTCTTTTTTTATCTTTGGACCTTTTGTAAGGCTCAACCATGTCAAGCCCCCAGACTGCAAACGGCCAAGTAATTGGAATCATCCTTAACTCTTGAGCCGGCACGTGAGAACGTCGTGAGAACTTCTGACAGCCGCCACATTTACTGACCAGGTCCTCTGCATCAGCATGAGCCGTCAGCCAATAACATCCATGACGGAAAGCCTTGGACACAAGGGATTTTGACCCGGCATGATGGCCACAATCCCCTTCAGGAATCTCACGTAGAATTTCTTGGCCTTCTTCAGGGGAGACACAACGCTGAAATGCCCCTGTAACACTGCGATGATGCAACCCGCCATTGGCAATTGTCATTGACTTAGACCGCCGGGTTATCTGCGTGGCCAAAGTTTCATCCTCAGGCAACTCGCCTCGGGTCATGTAAGCCAAATATGGCACTGTCCATTCTGGGATGACGTGAAGAGCCGCCACCAATTATGCTTCCGGGTCAGGAACAACCAAGTCTTCCTCTATAGGTAACTTGACAGAAGGGTTATGCAGAATATCCAAGAAAGTATTAGGCGGCACCGGCTTATGCTGAGAGCCCAGCCGGCTTAAGGCATCAGCCGCCTCGTTCTTTCTGGGGTCAATGTGCTCCACTTGGTAACCTTGAAATGTCCAACAATGGCATCAACTTCATGGTGATAAGCCGCCATGAGAGGATCCTTGGAATCCCACTTGCCTGATACTTGTTGAGCCACCAAATCTGAGTCGCCAAAAGACCTTACCCAGCTTAAGCTCATCTCCTTAGCCATCCGAAGACCATGGAGTAAGGCCTCATACTCAGCTGCATTGTTAGTACAGGGAAACATCAAGTGTAGCACATAACAAAATTTGTCACCTCGAGGGGAAGCTAAAACAACTCCAGCCCCTGAGCCCTCCAATTGCCTGGACCCATCAAAGTGAATAGTCCAATACATGTTGTTTGGCTTCTCTTTAGGCATCTGTAGTTCTGTCCAATCGTTGATGAAATCCACCAGTGCTTGAGATTTGATAATAGTACGTGGTACGTACATTAAACCATGAGGCCCAAGCTCAATGGTCCATTTGGCGACTCGTCCTATGGATTCTCTGTTTTGAATGATATCTCCTAAGGAGCAGAACTGACCACAGTGATGGGATGGCCCTAGAAATATTGCTTAAGTTTCCGGCTTGCCATGAATACCCCATAAATGAGTTTCTGCCAATGTGGATACCTTTGATTGGACTCAATAAGTACCTCACTGATATAATAAACCGGTCGTTGAACCGTATGCTCTTTGCCAGCCTCCTTGCGCTCCACCATGATGGCCACACTGACAGCCTGTGTGTTAGCAGCCACATATAACAATAATGGCTCCTTATCAATGGGAGCAGCAAGGACCGGCAGCTCAGCTAGCTGTCTCTTCAAATCTTCAAAGGCAGCGTTGGCAGCGTCACTCCAGACGAAGTCATCTGTCTTCTTCGTCATTTGATACAGTGGTATGGCCTTCTCACCTAACCGGCTTATGAACCGACTTAAAGCAGCTCCGACCCGCCAAGCGCTGAACATCATTGATGCACGCCGGCTTAGCCAGAGAGGTGATCACCTTGATCTTCTCCGGGTTAGCCTCAATGCCCCTGTTAGAAACTAGAAAACCCAAAAGCTTGCTTGCAGGCACGCCAAAAACACACTTGGCCGGGTTAAGCATCATCTTGTAGACAGAAATATTGTCAAAGGTCTCCTTCAGATCATCTATCAAGGTCTCCTTCTCTTTAGATTTCACCACGATGTCGTCCACATAAGCATGAACATTGCGCCCAATCTGGTTATGAAGACAATTCTGCACACACCACTGGTAAGTCGCCTGGGCACTCTTGAGCCCAAAAGGCATAGATACATAGCAGAAGGCTCCAAATGGAGTAATGGACGCCGTCTTCTCCTGGTCCTTAATTGCCATCTTGATCTGATGATAACTAGAGTAAGCATCCAAAAAGCTCAAACGCTCACACCCCGCCGTAGCATCAATGATTTGATCAATACATGGGAGAGCAAAGGGATCAGCCGGACAAGCTTTGTTTAGGTCCGTGTAATCTACACACATACGCCAAGTGCCGTTCTTTTTAAGCACAAGAACCGGGTTAGCCAACCACTCTGGGTGAAAAACTTCAACAATGAACCCAGCTGCCAAGAGCCGGGCTACCTCCTCACCAATGGCCTTACGCCTCTCCTCATTGAACCGCCGAAGAAACTGCTTGAACGGCTTAAATTTTGGATCAATATTAAGAGTGTGCTTAGTGAGTTCTCTCGGTACACCCGGCATGTCAGAAGGTTTCCATGCAAAGATGTCCCGGTTCTCACGGATGAACTCGATGAGTGCACTTTCCTATTTGGGATCCAGATTGGCACTGATTCTGAACTGCTTAGATGAGTCGCCTGGAACAAAGTCGACAAGCTTAGTATCATCGGCAGACTTAAACTTCATGACCGGCTGATGCTCTGTGGTTGGCTTTTTCAAAGACATCATATCTTCCGGGTCAACATTGTCCTTGTAGAACTTCAGCTCTTCTGTCGCACAAACAGATTCAGCATAAGCGGCATCGCCTTCCTCACATTCCAAGGCTATCTTCCTACTCCCATGCACTATGATGGTACCTTTATGACCCGGCATCTTGAGCTGTAAATACACATAACACGACCGTGCCATGAACTTGGCATAAGCCGGCCGCCCAAACAGAGCATGATACGGGCTTCTGATTTTGACCACCTCAAAAGTCAATTTCTCAGCCCTGGAGTCGTACTCATCTCCAAAGGCTACCTCTAGCTCGATCTTGCCAACTGGATACACCGACTTACCAGGCACCACTCCATAGAAAACAGTGTTGGACTGCTTAAGGTTTTTATCAGTTAACCCCATGCGACGGAAGGTCTCATAATGGAGGATGTTGATGCTACTGCCTCCATCCATGAGCACTTTAGTGAATTTATATCCACCAACCTAAGGGGCCACCACCAAGGCCAGGTGAGCCAGATTGTCAACCCGAGGAGGGTGATCTTCCCTGCTCCATAGAATAGGCTGCTCAGACCATCTCAAATAATAAGGAACTGCCGGCTCAACAGCGTTCACAGCCCTCTTATGAAGCTTCTGGTCTCGTTTGCACAAACTGGTGGTAAACACATGATATTGTCTACTATTCAGCTGCTTTGGATGGCTCTGCTATCCACCCTACTACTGACCACCCTGGCTAGATTGCTGGTTATAACCACCTTGATTACCTTGAGAATTTTGAAAATTGGAAATTGAACCGCCGCCCGGGCCATGAAAACTGCCGCCACCTGAGCCGCTGCCCTGCTCATTATTACCGTCGAACATGCTGGAATTCTTGAAAGCCTTCATGATTGTACAGTCCTTCAATAGATGAGTGGCCGGCTTCTGCTCAGTGACATGCCTTGGATAGGGCTCATTCAGTAACTGCTCAAGTGTGGGGTCTGACCCGCCGGACCGGGGAGGTGGTCTCCCCTTACATCGTTGATTGTTGCCCTCCGCATTAGTGTTAGCCACAAACTCCAAGCTACCATCAGCCTTACATTTATTATCTCCTTGATTTGCCGGGTTATGCTGAGGGCCCTTGCCGTTGCCATTCTTCTTTCCCTTCCCTGTCTTTTCATCATCAGACTCAGGATCCTTGGTACTGTTAGAGTCGGCGTACTTGACCAGAGCTGCCATCAGTGAACCCATATCATTGCAATCGTGCTTGAGCCGCCCAAGCTTCATCTTCAGAGGTTGAAAACGGCGCTCAGGCCCCGGCCTCCAGGAGCCGCGATTGCAATTGCTTCCAGGAGCCGCGCGCAATTGCTTGCATCTTGGGCGGCGCTCAGGCCCCAGCCTCTTAGCGCATCTTCAAGCAGTTTGCTCGCGAAGTGAATGCGGTCCTCCCCAAGCTCGAGGCCACACGCCCTCTCAAGTGGTCAGCATGCGCCATCATGTTCAGCTCAGCGGATCAGCTCAAGTGCGCGGCCACAGCCGGAGTCCTCCCGATGCTTTGTTCCCCAATCATCAACAATGTGCAAGTCACTAGGACCATCATTGATGGCGGAGCAGGGCTCAATGTCCTGTCCGTCGAGACATTCAACAATCTCCAAGTGCCATACAATCAGCTTCAGCCAACCAAGCCTTTCTCAGGAGTCACTGATGGTTCCACTGTTCCAATAGGAAAGGTCCGCCTTCCTGTTACCTTCGGGAAGCGTGACAACTACCGCACGAGGATCATTGACTTCGACGTCGCCCACATCCGCCCGCCGTACAATGCCACCCTCAGCTACCCAGCTCTGGCCAAGTTCATGGACGTGACTTATCACGACTACAATGTCCTCAAGATGCCAGGAAGCGGTGGAGCCATCACGGTGCCTTGTGAAGAGAGAGATGTTGTGTGTTCTCTGGAGCGTGCTTTTGAAGCCGCGTCAATCGAAGACCCAGATCACAGGAGTGGAAGGCTTCCCGAGGCAGTCCCTAAGAAAAAGAAGACATCGCCTGGTCCGAATCCTCGGGAGGCAGGCCCCTCAGGATCCGTGCCCGTTCAGGGGGCGCCTCCTTCTGTCACATAAGAAGGCGCACCCGGCGCCCTCCTTGAGCAAGGCTCGGGGGCTCTCTCCTGGAGGGCCATCGACTTTGCTAAGATCACGAGGGAGGCACTCGGGCACCACTTGGAGGCATGTTTCAAAGCACGTTTCCCTTAGGAAGGAGCAAGGCAAGGAGGGCCAAACCCTCAAGAGTTCGTTAGCGAGATCATTCAGGAGCTGCAGGAGTCAAGAGTCATGAGTGGCAGCCGCCGCTTACCCGCCGTAGCTCCCCGTCCGGGCGAGGATGGTGGGCTGCGCATCTGCATCGACATACCAGGACTCAACCGAGCCGCCTCTCAGGAGTGCCTGTGGCCCTCATGCGTGGGACGCTGCAAAGGTCCACCCCACAACTATGTTCGCATGCCTTACGGCTTGGCGAACGCGGCCGCTGTGCGTCAGCGCCTCATGAGGAGCATCCTGGAGGCTCAAGCGGCCAGACATTCCACAGTCCTGGCAGAGATGGAGATGGTCCATGAGGAGCCGCTAGCACCTCCGGAGCCTCCCGAGGCTCCTGGGCCTGGGGGCTCGTAAAGATCGGCTTCCGCAGCACACGCCGTCCACTACTTCAGCATCCCTTCGTCTTCAACATCATCAGGTGACATCCTTTGAGTTTCATTTTCAGCTGGGAGCGCCCCCATGGCTGCATCATTCCCAGGCCGCGTGGGTCCATCCCTGTGGCATGTATCCCTTTTGTTCATGTTTTTAGCTTACTTTGTTGGGGGCGCCCCTCGGGCTGCATTATCCCCAAGCCACTTGGGCCTGACCCAGCGGCATGTATCCCTCTCACGTTTATTCGGGTCATGCATTTGACCCACCATGATCATTACTTGATGCCTGTGGCGGCACCCTTCTTCCCTCATGCCGGCCGCTTGCACGTTAAAGGGGGGGGGGGTACCTGAGCATCGCGACTCATGGACTCTTACTGGCTCTCCAGCCCTCACCTCCTGGCCTTGTCCACGGCATCATGACCTGGCATACCAGCGACGGCTGAGCTCGCTCGTGGGCCGGGACCTGAGGACGTAGAGCATCGGCATCTAACAAAATTTGTAGGGGCACATTACAAGTAAAGGCCCAGAGCCAGGCGCAACCCGCTTTGAGGTAGGGCCCCGTGAGTCCCGCGCTGGCTCACGGGTGCCCAGATACACCTCGTCAGGCCCTACCGTGCCAGCCACATGTCAAGGCGGGGCTGTACACGCCCCGGGGGCTCCTCCCGGAGGGGAGCCCCCTCCCATGCACCAGTGGAAGCACCATGCTCCGCGCTGGCTGACGACACTACCGAGGAGCGGCTATGCCCGTACACATACGGAAGCGCTATGCTCCACGCTGGTGATAAACAACTGAGGGTGGGCCCTGGCTGCATCAACCTCAGGGAACCCAGAGCTCAGTGTCCGGCCCCATCGTAACGCCTCCCCTCGGGAGTGCTGTGTGAGGGGGCTGGGCACGGGGGCTACGCCTGGGTCACGACCAGACGCACGCCACCCAGCCAGGCCCCTCGGGCCTTGTTCGTTGCACGTCTCTCCCCGAGCAGAGCCAAGGTACGAAGGCCGTTTGAATGTCAAGGGGGACTCCTGAGCATCGCGACTCAAGAGCCTAACTGGTCACGTAGCCCCTCACCCCTTAGTTCCGAAAGGCTAACGACGGTTGAGGTATGCGCAGGGCCGGGCCCTGTCAATGTAGAATGGTAGATTTACTCATACATCTCCCCTCCCTACTTGCTATTCGCGCGTCAAGGGGGACTCCTGAGAATCGCGACTCAGGAGCCTAACTGGTCACGTAGCCCCTCACTCCTTGGTCCCGTCTTGGTTTCCGGTCGGGGCTAACGGCGGTTGAGGTATGCGCGGGGCAGGGCTCTGCCGACGTAGAACACAAGCAAGTAGGAAGGAAAAACGGAAATCTCAAGGAATTCAAAAGCAAATATTACAGTCCATAGATTGTTTTCACAACGCCAAACGCAAGTTTAAACGCCTCCCCGAGGCATGATGCATGTTGTAGGAGCTAAAAACAGGATAGGAGCCGCGAAGGGGTCACTTTCCTGCAGTGCCACCGCTGGTGGTGGAGTTGCGCTGGGCGGCTTCGCCTCGTGGAGCCTCAGGATCGACAGCATCTCGCCTTGGCTTGGTGCTGAAGGCGCTAAACCTTGCCAGTAGAGCCTCCGCTCGACCCTTCACGGCCTCAGCAGCGGCAGCGGCAAGCTCGCCGCTCGCAGGCTCCAGCAGGCTGTCAAGGTCAATGTTGGGGTCGCGAAGGTAGACGTGGGTGAAGATGAACGTCAACGCTGCAGAAGAAAGGACACGCACCTCGGCCTTAGCCATGGGGCCAAGGCCAATGGCGACATCTTCAAGGGCGCAGACAAGGAAGGGAAGCAACTTGGCGGGGCTGTCCTCGGCGCCGGCCAGTGGTTTTTTTAGGCCGCCATCATAAAGCGTCTTCAGCGAGGCGCAAGCCCTCTCCTCCAGCTTCGTGAAGGCCACGCGGTCATTGGCCAGGACCCATGCCCTGCCATCCAGCTTGATCCTCTTTGCCTCCAACGCCTGCTCCAGCGTATCTAAGCGGCCATGTCGTTCATCAAGCTTGGCGTCCCGATCCTTGGCGGCAGTCTCGCGAGTCTTCATCTCTTCCTCCTTCTCCTGGCGGTCAAGGGCCTCCTTGGCGAGCTGGTCGCGCAGGCCTTGCAGCTCGCTCTCCAGCGCCTTACAGCGGCCCCGGACATCCGCAGCCTCACCCAAGGCGGCGTCGCGAGCGGCCTTGGCCTGGAGGATGGCCTGCTTCTCCTCATCGCAAGCCGTCGCGGCCTGAACCAGCGCCGCTCGAACTGAAGCATCAGAGCGGACCCAGCTGGAGGCTAGCTCCAGGCGCCCGGCCACCAAGCAAGGGTCGGCGCCCTGAAGATCTTCTCACAGCCGGTCTAGCTCAGCAGCAGCACGATCCAGGATGGTAGAAGGAGTCGGAGAAATGGCAGTTGGCGGAGTAGGAGGAGAGATGGCAGTGTGATCACAGCACCTTGAGTTGGGACCTTCTGAGCCCCGATGACTGCGGTAGTGGCGTCAAGCGAGGACGCCTCGGGAGTCGCTCGGGCCACAGGGGCTAAGCTCGCCCCAGCACGCCCCGCCTGGCCTCGCGAGGATGACCAGGCAGGAGAGGCCCGGGCTTTGACGCCCCCTTCACCTACGGGTGGAAGTGCTGCCCCGGACGAAGCCTCAGGGCCCCCCCTCAGCCTTTTCGCCGCAGGCACTGGCCTAGCCAAGGAATATGGACGTCAAGCCTCAACAACAAAGCAAGAAGCAAAACGAGAATCAAACACTTACTGGTCGTCGCCTGCGGGCTCAAGCAACCTCCGGCCGAATATGAAGCCAGAGAGCCGGCTGCTGGGGTCAGCCTCAGGAGACTCGGGAGCAGGAGGCACGTCTGCAGATCGCCTTGGAGCCGGAGCAGGCCCGCGGAGAACCAGCCCTGTCCTGTCCTTCTTCGGGATCAGGGGCGAGCACTCACCGCCTTGCTCGTTGCCATCCTTGTCGTCGTCCGGCATGAGGTGAAGAGCGCGGGACCTGCGCTGAGGGAGGGGCTCTCTCGACTCCCCGTCGGTCGCCTCGAAATCGGGCTCTGTCGGTGTCAAAACCGGCGAATCTCGGGTAGGGGGTCCCGAACTGTGCGTCTAGGCGGATGGTAACAGGAGACAAGGGACACAATGTTTTTACCCAGGTTCGGGCCCTCTCGATGGAGGTAAAACCCTACTCCTGCTTGATTAATATTGATGATATGGGTAGTACAAGAGTAGATCTACCACGAGATCAGAGAGGCTAAACCCTAGAAGCTAGCCTATGGTATGATTGTTGTTCGTCCTACGGACCTAAACCCTCCGGTTTATATAGACACCGGAGAGGGCTAGGGTTACACAGAGTCGGTTACAATGGGAGGAGATCTACATATCCGTATCACCAAGCTTGCCTTCCATGCCAAGGAAAGTCCCATCCGGACACGTGATGAAGTCTTCAATCTTGTATCTTCATAGTCCAAGAGTCCGGCCAAAGGTTATAGTCCGGTCATTCGGACACCCCCTAATCCGGGACTCCCTTAGTAGCCCCCGAACCAAGCTTCAATGACGATGAGTCCGGCGCGCAGATTTGTCTTCGGCATTGCAAGGCGGGTTCTTCTCCAAATTCCATATACTTGTTGAATAGTGTCCGGCTTCTGGTGAATGTTGCGCTCCTTGGCTTCTGCGCCCAATAATGGCCATCTTGCACGTGTCAAACGAATGCGAAAAGCCAGGGTGTTTTTTCATTTACCCCCTTAGCTACGCAAATGAGCTGCCTATAAAGGAGACGGGGATTTAGATCCGAATCACACCATCTTTCCTTCGCGATCATTCATCGGAGCGCATTTGATAGAGGTCCATTCCATCATGGCCATTCGACGCAGCTCCTCCTCTCGCCCCCCAGCCCTCAGCCTGGAGATTGGGAGAGATGCTCCGTCCCGCACAGCGATCTAGTGGCGCTCCAAGCCAAGGGGTTTCTCCCCCCAGCCTACATGGTCCCGATTTGAGCCGGGCTTGCCACCTATAACGGTGGAGAGCAAGCGGAGAGCATCCCCAATCCCTCCAAAGGAGAGTGGGTATGTCTTGTACCTTGTTTGATAAGAGGGCTCGAATTTCCAATTCATCCGTTTCTCCGGGGGCTCCTAGAGTTCTACGGCCTCCAGTTGCACAACCTTACGCCTGCCTCCATATTTCATATTGCGGGCTTCGTAGCCCTTTGCAAGCTCTATTTGGGCATTGAGGCTCATTTCGCGTTGTGGAAGAAGCTATTCTGCCTTGTGCCTCGTTCTCAGGAGGGGTCAATATATCAAGTGGGCGGAGTCGAACTATGGCGCATCGCCGGGACCGAATATCTATCTGGAACCCCAAAGAAGGCGTCCGAAGACTGGCCTTCGGAATGGTTTTATATAGAAGATGTCCCCCTGCCGAACCCTGTTTGGATCGGCCTCCCTGAGTTCGATAATGCTCCTTTGAAGAAGCGCCTAAGTTGGCATCCACGGAGCCCTCAGAAGGAAAATGACAAGGACATCCTTTACCTGATGGGTCGGATAAGGTTGTTAGCTCATTCCGGACTGACCATGATCGAGGTCATGGCCACATGCATTATGCGGGGGGTGCAGCCGCTTCAGTATAGAGGCCACCCCATGTGGGATTTCAACGGGGAGGACGACGCCACCCGGTGCCGCCGTAAGGGGCCGGAATCGGTTGCCGCTCTAATAAAGATCTTGTCCGCTTTGTACAAGGGCGAAGAGGAGGAATTCCTCCGCGTCAACCCACATGGCGGATTTTCTATGTACAATCCCCCAAGCTGGGTAAGCGGACACTTTCACTCACCCATCCGTTTCATATTCCCATAGTTAAATATTCAGTCTAGCAATTTCAACGCAGGAGCTATGCCAGGCTGTAAATGAGATAAACAGCCCTCCTCCACAACCCGAAGACCCAGAACGGTCCTTCGACCCGGACTCCCAAGAGGACCCGGACTTATCTGTGGAGCTGATCGATGGGGTGTTTCATCAATTGAGCAAGGACAACACCTTAGTGGCCATTACGGCCGATTATCCCGGACTACTTCCAGCTTCACAAGTAACCGAGACCGAAGTCCCAGTACTTTTAAGATGATCCATCTGTTCTTATTTTTTATCACCGTATACCAATGGCGTTTTTGCAGGGAAGTCCTTGAGGCGGAGGGCCGAGCCTATGGTGGCTAGCCAACAAGGGGCATCAAGGCCCAGCAGGCTGAAAAGAAGTGCGGTCCGGATTGAGATGCCGGCGCAACGGTATGGCGTGCCATTTTATCCCCAGGTTTTATTCCCTCAAGGCATACTAACGCTCGTGCTCTTTTCAGGAAAAAGAGCGCTCGCCGGACTATATCCGAAGAGGTTGCCAATCGCGCCTCCATCAGCCAGGCTCCAAGGCCGGGTCCGGAAGCGGAGGCGAACACGAGGTGCGCACCGAACGCTCCTCCGACAGAGGATGCGAACGGGCTCTCTGCCACCAATTCCGAGGTCGAGAGTGCCATGAACCACATGCATCGCTGGACAGTTCTTCATGACACTTGTTTCTCCCAAGAGGCACTGGGTGCCTTCAATACGGGAGATGTGTACCTCCGTGTCGCTCAAAATGGTCTAGCTAGAGCCACAGAGCAGTATGTAAAAGACATACGGGTGAGAAAATTTGATGGTTATATATGTCAGTCGCCCCCGAGACTTGATACAGTTAGAATAACTGATTTAAGGATCATTTGTTATGCAGGATCTTACAGAAAAGAATACCCAACTGTCCTAGGAGCTGGAAGAGTGCAAAGCCCAACTTGAGTCCGCACTAGCCGCGGCAGGGGAGGCCAAGGAGACCCCCTCTGGTAATATATGCTTTGAAAGATAAGTATGTTGTGAAGTGCGGCATGTGTGCAAATCTGACAATAACATTGCAGATGGTGCCGGAGTGAATCCGGACAAGCAACAACTCTTGCGCCGGTTAAAGGCCGGCGAGAGCGTGCTCACGAGGGTGAGGCAAGAGAAGAATAATCTCCAAGATGCCAACACCCAGCTGGGCGAGGAACTAAAGGATGTTCGTGCTCAGCTGTCGGACTCCGTGAAGGAGAATCGGCGGCTTCGACGCGGCATTTTTAGTAAGTGCTTGAACGAACTTCGAAAAAGAGTTCGGCGAGGAAGTCGATTGACAGAGTTATGTCTGTAGGTATGCTGACAGGTCGGCCTGCAGAGGAAATGCCCGGTTCTATGGGTGACCTTCTTCCCGAGCTCTCACAACTGCACGAATGAGTTTGGCAGGTAATGCAAGGCGTCGCCCAGGCCTTGTGGCCATTCGTCCCCATACCTGAAGTCCTTGGAGAGCTTCCAGAGAAGTTGAAGGGAGCGCGGCGGTGCTGCCGGTTATGGAAGATATCAGCCTGCCGTCAAGGCGCCAGGGAGGCCTGGGCCATGGTGAAGACGCGGTACACGAAGGCTGACCCAAACCACATGGCCGAGGTCGGACCTGTGGGGCCTGATGGGAAGGAGATCCCTGTGAGTTTAGTGTACGGTCAGGTAGAGTTGGCCGCCAAATATTCCCAACAGGACTGTAAACTAGACAGCCTGTTGGATGGTATTGAAGAGGAATATACCCAGTCAAACTGACTATGTAATTTAAGATGACATGTAAAATGCCTTCTAGCCGGATTGTAGATCGTTTGTCATGGCAGACCTTTTCGCTTCAACCTCGGGACCCGATAGTCCGGAGTGTGTCTGAATACCCTCTCAGTTATGTAAGAACCGGGGCATGCGTGGAGACGAGGCGTAGGGGTCATTAGTGCTTGAACAGACAAGTGCCCAACTAGTTATGTTATATTACATGGTTAGTAAGAAACATTTCCAGGGAGAATAGTTCCTTTAGGGGTTCCTTTCCCTGGGAGGCATGCCCTGAAGTGCATGTTCGGACTGCGAAAAAAGCAGAAAAGCATCTGGGGGCGGATAAATAAACGAGTGGGAAATCATCTTTAGTTCACCGACCGAATATTCCCTTAAGAACGCTATCTTTCGGCTTCACCCAGTCTGAGGTACACATCCGGCTGGCCCGACAGTAACAATCGCAGAGGTGCTCCCTTTACCGCCTAGCCGAACAATCGGGAACGTAGGGGTAAGCACAGGAGCCAGGCAACCCAGCTTGGCCAAAACTTAAGTCATATCGATGCATATAATGGTGAATAAAAGGTACATGTGGAAGTGTGACACATGTGTTGGGCATGAGGCCCGTATAAACAAGCTTCTGTTAAAGAAGCCCCCAGGTATAGTGAGCGCGGATAGCGCGTCAATTGTGTGCGGACAAGGTGTGAACGAGCCCTTAAAGGCTGTAAGAGAAAAGGAGGGAGAAGGAGAGAAATATAAGACAACTAATGTGTAAAAAATAGACAAAGGAAGGAGACGAACACAGAGTCCGGCGCTAGGCGTAGAATCTTCGGAGACGGGCTGCGTTCCATGGGTTTGGCTCGAGTCAGTTCTCCGACGCATCTCGCAGACGGTACGCTCCACCAGTCAGGACTTGTTCAATGATGAAGGGACCTTCCCATTTGGGCTTGAGTTTGTCCTTTTTCTTGTCCGGCAGGCGTAGAACTAACTCGCCAACATTGTAAGTATTGGCCCGCACTTCTCTGCTTTGATATCTTCGAGCCTGCTGTTGATAGAATGCGGAACGGGCTTTTGCCACGTCACGCTCCTCTTCCAAGGCGTCCAAACTGTCCTGCCGATCGAGTTCGGCTTCTCTTTCTTCGTACATGCGCACGCGAGGTGAGTCATGAATTATGTCGCAGGGCAGAACTGCCTCTGCGTCGTATACCATAAAGAATGGTGTGAATCCGGTGGTGCGATTCGGCGTGGTCCACAGCCCCCAGAGTACGGAGTCGAGCTCCTCTACCCAGTGTGTGTTAGACTCCTTGAGGGACCGCACTAATCTGGGTTTGATGCCGCTCATGATTAGACCATTTTCTCGCTCGACTTGACCGTTAGTTTGTGGGTGATAGACTGAAGCGTAGTCGAGCTTGATGCCCATGTTTTTGCACCAGAGTTTGACCATTTCGGCCGTAAAGTTCATGCCGTTATCAGTGATGATGCTGTGGGGGACGCCGTAACGGTGTACGACCCCTGATATGAAGTCTATCACCGGTACGGATTTGGCTGTCTTAACAGGCTTGGTCTCTATCCATTTGGTGAATTTGTCCACCATGACCAGTAGGTATTTTTGCTTGTGGGTTCCTCCTTTAAGGGGTCCAACCATGTCAAGCCCCCAGACCGCAAAGGGCCAGGTGATGGGTATAGTTTGGAGGGCGGTGGGTGGCATATGGCTTTGGTTAGCAAAGAGTTGGAAACCGACGCATCGTTCGACTAAGTCCTGAGCATCTTCCCAGGCCGTCGGCCAATAAAATCCTGTACGGAAGGCCTTGCTTACAAGGGGCCGGGCTGCGGCGTGGTGCCCGCTGAGTCCGGCATGAATTTCAGCCAGAAGATTCCGCCCTTCCTCTTCGGAGATACACCTTTGAAGGACTCCGGTGGTGCTTTTCTTATAAAGCTCTCCTTCATGGACTTTATAGGCTTTAGATCGCCGCACTATGCAGCGTGCCTCGTTTTGGTCCTCGGGAAGTTCCTGCCTAGTTTGGTAGGCTAGGAATGGTTCTATCCATGGGGCAATGACTGACATCATTACATGAGCTGAGGATGTTACTTTGTTGGCAGAGCCTCCCGTTGTGTCAGAATGTTCGGTGTCGGGCGGTGCGGTTGGGTCCGGGCTATTATTTCCGGATTCCCCTTCCCATAATACAGATGGCTTGAATAGCCTCTCCAAGAAAATGTTGGGGGGTACTGCATCGCGCTTTGCTCCGATGGGTGCCAAGACGTCTGCTGCCTGATTGTTTTCCCGAGCTATATGGTGGAATTCGAGCCCCTCGAACCGAGCTGACATTTTTAGGATGGCGTTGCGATAAGCTACCATTTTCGGATCCTTGGCATCAAAGTCTCCATTTATTTGGGATATCGCGAGGTTCGAATCCCCACGCACCTCTACGCGTTGGATGCCCATGGAGACTGCCATCTGGAGACCATGTAGAAGGGCCTCGTATTCGGCTGCGTTGTTGGAGTCCGTATACATTATCTAGAGTACGTATTGAACTATATCTCCTGTTGGGGACATCAGAACGACGCCAGACCCCAGACCAGCTAACATTTTGGAGCCGTTGAAGTGCATGATCCAGTTGGAATATGTGCCGTACTCTTTAGGGAGTTCGGCTTCAGTCCATTCGGCGACGAAGTCGGCCAAAACTTGCGACTTGATAGATCACCGTGGCTTGTAGGTTATGTCGAACGGGAGGAGCTCAATGACCCATTTGGCAATCCGGCCCATCGCGTCGCGGTTGTTTATAATATCGTTAAGAGGTACTTCGGAGGCTACTGTTATCGAACACTCTTGAAAGTAGTGTCGCAGCTTCCGGGATGCCATAAACACCGCGTACGCTATCTTTTGATAATGTGGGTACCGTGACTTGCATGGAGTGAGGACAGTGGACACGTAGTAAACTGGTTTTTGAAGGGGGAATTTGTGTCCGCCCGTTTCTCGTTCGACGACGAGCACTGCGCTTACAACTTGATAAGTTGCCGCAATGTATAATAGGATTGGTTCGCCGATGTTAGGCGCGGACAGGACCGGGTTTGTTGCCAATATGGGTTTTATTTCTCCGAGTCCGGCCGTGGCGGCATCCGTCCACTCCAAGTGTTCGGTGCGCCGGAGGAGGCGATAAAGGGATAATGCCTTTTCTCCCAAGCGGGAGATAAAGCGGCTTCGGGCCGCCACGCATCCAGTAAATTTTTGTATTTGTTTGAGGTCCTTTGAAATATCCAGTTGTGACAGAGCTCGGATCTTGGCTGGGTTTGCTTCAATTCCTCTACCGGATACAATGAAGCCCAAGAGCTTTCTGGCTGGTACGCCGAAAACACATTTTTCCGGGTTGAGCTTGATGTCATATGTTCGGAGGTTATCGAATGTGAGCCTCAAGTCGTCTACTAGAGTTTCGACATGCTTGGTTTTGACGACCACGTCATCTATGTATGCTTCCACTGTTTTGCCGATCTGGTTTGCCAGACATGTCTGAATCATGCACTGATATGTTGCGCCGGCGTTTTTGAGCCCGAAGGGCATTGTGTTGAAGCAGAATGGGCTGTATGGGGTGATGAATGCCGTGGCGGCTTGGTCTGGCTCTGCCATCTTAATTTGATGGTAGCCGGAGTATGCGTCGAGGAAACACAATGAATCATGTCCTGCGGTAGCGTCAATAATTTGATCGATGCGTGGGAGGGGGAAGGGATCCTTTGGGCAAGCCTTGTTGAGGTCCTTGAAATCGACACATAGGCGCCAGGATTTGTCCTTCTTTGGTACCATCACCAGGTTTGCTAGCCAGTCCGGATGTTTTATGTCTCTGATGAATCCGGCCTCCAGTAGTTTGGCTAGCTCCTCTTCCATGGCTTGTCTCTTGGGTTCGGAGAAACGCCGAAGAGCCTGCTTGACAGGCTTGAATCCTTTTAGGATGTTTAGGCTGTGCTCGGCCAGCCTGCGTAGGATTCTTGGCATGTCTGAAGGGTGCCAGGCAAAAATGTCCCAATTTTCGCGTAGGAATTCTCGTAGTGCGGCGTCTACATCATGGTTTAATTGCGCCCCGATGGAGGACGTTTTTGTAGGGTCCGTTGGATGGACTTGGAATTTTGACTATTTCGTCCGCCGGTTTAAAGGAGGTGGACTTGGATCTTTTATCGAGTATCAAGTCGTCCCTGTTCACCATGGAGCGTAGCGTAGTCAGCTCCTCGGACTCTAGGGCTTCGGATAGTGCCTCAAGGGCCAGTGCGGCTGTCTTATTTTCGGCGCGGAGTGCTATGTTCGGGCCACTAGCAAGAGTGATGATTCCATTGGGTCCTTGCATTTTGAGCTTCATGTACCCGTAATGGGGTATAGCTTAAAAAATTGTGAATGCCTCTCGCCCTAATAGAGTGTGGTATCCGCTGCTGAACGGGGCCACTTGAAACGTGACCTCCTCGGACCTGTAATTATCCGGCGTGCCGAACACCACATCCAGTGTGATTTTTCCTGTACAGCACGCTTCCCGACTGGGGATTATACCTCTAAAGGTTGTGTTGCTTCGCTCAATGCAGCTCCAGTCTATTTCCATTTTTCAAAGGGTTTCCTCATAAATGAGGTTCAATCCGCTGCCACCATCCATGAGTACCTTGGTAAGGCGAAAGTCATCCACTATTGGACTGAGAACCAATGCGGCTGGTGCTCGGGCTGTTCGGAATTTAAGTTCATCACTGGCATTAAAGGTAATAGCCGTGTCACTCCATGAGTTTATTGTTGCTACTTGGTAGACTTCATGCTCGGGCATATTATTTGATGTGAAAGTCTCGAAGACTGTTGATACTGTACTGGTGTCCCTGGGCTGGTGCTCTGTGAATTCTGGAGTTAGAAGCTCCTCGCCACTTCTGGCCACCTGCCGGAGTATCCAACATGCTCTAAGGCTATGAGTTGGTCTGGCGCCCTCTGTACTATGAATTTTACAGGGTCCGTTGAGCCATCCCTACAATACGGTTCCATGTCCTATAGAGGGTTTTTGCTTTTTGGTGTTTAACCCAGGTGCCTGGCGATAATGCACCTTTTTATTTCGGACTGGGGTTGTATTCAGGGCCGGATTGTCCCAAAATTTTATTTCGGTTTTCCAGGCGCTTTCCATCGCACAGTACTTTCGTACTATGGATGCCAAGTCGGCGAAGCGTGTAATTTCACGGCGACTTATGGCGTTGAGGATTCCGTTATCCGTGCAATTATTGCAGAAGAATGAAATTGCATCCTCCTCGCGGCAGTCCTCTATCCTGTTCATAACCGGGAGGAATCTGGCCCAGCAATGGTGTACTGTTTCTGTGGGCTCTTGCCGAATTTTGGATAGATCCCTTATATTTGGGTGGGCAGGTGGAATTAAATCCGGAACCTCGCCCAATCTGAGACTCAGGGGCCAAGGAGTTTCCAAACTCAGAAGCTTGGGTTCTTGGATGTCATCCAATGAATCTAGCCCGCTGCCTGACTTTAGGTTCAGGGCTTGAGTGACGTCCTCCCCTCCACGGGTATCCGGCTGGGAGGGATCGGGAATCCGGACATAACTAGTCCTTAAGATAGATGAAGGCTTGCCGCATTGTTCCTCCACCACTACAACGTGGTGGGTGACCTGGGGAGAGTTAATCTCTCTCGGATCGGGTTTAAGCCCAATCTGGTCGTAGTCTGTAGCGACTCCCAGGGCGGCGATGTGATCCAAGAGCTCGTTTAAGGAAGAGAGCTCCATCAGATCTAGCTGCTTGGCGAGTTCCGAGTTGACGTGGAGATTGCTTTCGATGACCCGAGAAGTCATCGTCGGCGCGGCGTCGAACATGCGGTCATAAGAAAACCGCCTAGCTGGAGAGTTTGGTCGATAGCCAAAGCTCCTTTAGCAACAGTGCCGTCTTTAAAGACGGGATGAGGCATCCTTCCTGATGGCGACGGCACAGTGGAACTCTCAATGAAAGCACCAATGTCGGTATCAAAACCGGTGGATCTCGGGTAGGGGTTCCCGAACTGTGCGTCTAGGCAGATGGTAACAGGAGACAAGGGACACGATGTTTTTACCCAGGTTCGGGACCTCTTAATGGAGATAAAACCCTACTCCTGCTTGATTAATACTCCCTCCATTCCTTGATGTAAGCTGTATAGATGTTTGAGAAAAAGTCCGAAATATAAGGTGTATTCCGCTGCACCACTCGCCTAGATAATGTTTTTAGGGATTTGGTTACATTTCCTTATATTAGGCAAGCTCCTCTATTTTCTCATCTCAATTAGTTAGGTGTAATCTCGCCCAAAACTCATGAAATTTTCCCTCCATCTGTGTTCTTTAATTTCCGTGCCAAAAACTATACACCCTATATTTTGGAATGGAGGGAGTATTGATGATATGGGTAGTACAAGAGTAGATCTACCATGAGATCAGAGAGGCTAAACCCTAGAAGCTAGCCTATGGTATGATTGTTGTTCGTCCTACGGACCTAAACCCTCCGGTTTATATAGACACCGGAGAGGGCTAGGCTTACACAAAGTCGGTTACAATGGGAGGAGATCTACATATCCATATCACCAAGCTTGCCTTCCACGCCAAGGAAAGTCCCATCCGGACACGGGACGAAGTCTTCAATCTTGTATCTTCATAGTCCAGGAGTCCGGCCAAAGGTTATAGTCCGGTCATCCGGACACCCCCTAATCCGGGACTCCCTCAGGCTCCTCTTCCTGCCCCTCTTCTTCCTCCTCTCTGCCGGAGTCGCCGGAGGATACATTCACCATCGCCAGGGCTGCCAGGTCCTCAGGAACCTCCGCGGGCACAACCCATCCCCGTTGAAAGCAGGCATGGAGTTCACCACCTGCTCCCAATCATCCCGAAGGAACAGGGGTACAGGAGCGCCTTCCAATCTCGCCACGTCTCCCCAAACCAAGGATTGGAGGACCGCGGCCAGATCTTCGTCGGCCAAGACTACGGGCTCGGGCGAAGGGCGGCATTGGCCACCCGGAGCCTCCACAGCAGGAGCGAGTGTTCCCGAAGCGGAGCCACCCGGTGCTCTAGGAACTCCCTCAAGAGCGACACCCCGATCAGCTTCGCCGTGGCCATGTTGCCCGACCACAGGTCCGTGTCCATCCTCTCCAGCACTGGCTTCGTGCGCGGATCGACGAGCTCCGCACGGGACCAAGCGTCGACGGCCTCGGGCTGCCTCGTAGGCAGCATCAGCCGGGGGTGGATGCGCCCAGCATCCACCATGACCCACTTGCTCCGGAAGCCTTCGATCCTCTTCCTGGGCTTCGAGATGGCATTGGAGCTGGAGTACGCAATAAAGCTCACGCATGCAGTGATGGGGCCGCGAGAAACCCCGAGGTAAAAGTAATGGCGCAGCAAGGCCACCGAGGGCCTTACCCCAACATGAGCCTCGCAGTAGTAGGCGAAAATCACCAGGAGAAGAACAGAGTTGGGATGGAGGTGCAGAGCTTGCAGGTTCTAATGGTGGAGAACAAAAAGGAAGAACTCGGAAAAGGGAGGCACCAGACCGGCAACGATGGCGCTCACGAAGAGCGGGTAGAAGGTCCTTCCTTTGTCCTTGGGAAGGGCGGAACCAACCTTAAGCGCGGCCACCCCATCATTGCCTTGCGCCGCCATCATCTGGCGCGTCCGGGCAAGGTTCTTCTCCGACACGTTCGGAGGGTCCAGAGCGGGCGAGTACCAAGCTCCGGCCGGGGTCTGGTGAGGCGCCATGCCTTGCTAAGATGCAGGGTTGGAGTAGATCTGGGGATTGCAGAAGCAAGAAGGAGGAGAGCGAGAAAGGGGATCTGGGCAATGACTGGAGAAGGCAAAGAAGGTAAGCCTGGCCAGGTACCGCTCTCTTGTCAATTCGTGCAGTTGCCGAGGTGTCGTGGGGAAGCAAGGACGCCCACGTCCAATCAACCGCCACGCGGCGCCCAAGGCCGCAGACTGTTGGGGCCTGCGGCGCTCCGCACTTGCCGCTTCGCTTCTCTACTAAGCCAAGTCTAGGTGCGCCTTGGGCCCGGGGGCTACTGTCGGTGTTCTAGGAACGGGGGTACCCAGACTTGCATGCCTACGACCCATGGCGTGGCTCAAGGAGTGGCCCGGTATGGCCCATCTTCATCAACACATGCTCAAGACCCTCGTGAGGGGCCAAGCCTCGCGGGGCGGACGACAGGAAGCTTCCTCAGGCACAGCCTCGTCAGGCTGGCTCGCGAGGAGGCGGAGAGATCAAGGCAGGGTACCTCACGATGTGCCCATGACGCAAGCCATGACGACCAAAGCCAGGCGGGCGCCGGCCTGCACAGAGTCCTTGTTTCCTCTTTGGTGCAAAGGGGGCAAGCGCAGGCGAGAGTATCAAGCAAAGGCAACCATTTCGGTGCAACGAGACCAAGACCAACATAACGGCAGGATGGAGGTCATCGTGGAGCCCAAGCCGGCGTCACCGTCAGAGTCTTTCGTAGGCGAGGACCGACTTTAGCCAGGATAAGTGTACTAGATGTTCCCCTTCAAAATGGCCAATTGTTGGCGCCCTTCCCGCTCAATATTTGGGAAGAGGACCAGGGCCTCGCTCTATAATTAGGGCTAGCCACCACAGAAGAAAGGGATCCGGATTGAATCCTTCCCAAGAGGCATCACCTCCACAAGAACTCCTCCCCTCGCGAGGCAGTTCTTCCTTTGTATTGTTCATCATCAGCCCCTAAGTTAATCCACCACACCACAAACTAGAGTAGGGTATTACACCACAATGGTGGCCCGAACTAGTATAAACCTTGTGTCCCTTGTGTTGTTCTTCATGTAGTTTAGATCCTTGCGAGGCGACGAGACATGAGTAGGTAGGAGGTGTGATCTCCGCGCGCACCCCAGAGTTTGAACCTTGAGGGTCTACCGGAACCCGAAATCCGACACAAGTAGTAGTGTTGATCATAACATTTCTATTAAGATGCTTAAAGAAGTTATTTTCCCGAGGTTTGGAGTCCCTAGATATCTCATGACTGATGATGGTTCACATTTTATTCATGGTGCTTTTCGTAAAACGCTTGCTAAGTATGATGTTAATCATATAATTGCATCTCCATATCACCCACAGTCTAGTGGTCAAGTAGAGTTGAATACTAGAGAGCTCAAATTAATTTTGCAAAAGACTGTTAATAGATCTAGAAAGAATTGGTCCAAGAAACTTGATGATGCATTATGGGCTTATAGAACTGCATATAAGAATCCTATGGGTATGTCTCCATATAAAATGGTTTATGGAAAATACTGTCACTTACCTCTCGAACTAGAACATAAGGCATATTGGGCTATTAAAGAGCTCAATTATGATTTTCAAACTTGCCGGTGAGAAGAGGTTATTTGACATCAACTCACTCGATGAATGGAGAACCCAAGCCTATGAAAATGCCAAACTGTTTAAAGAAAAAGTTAAAAGATGGCATGACAAAAGGATACAAAAGCATGAGTTTAATGTAGGTGATTATGTTTTGCTTTTCAACTCTCGTTTAAGATTTTTTTTGCAGGAAAACTTCTCTCTAAATGGGAAGGCCCTTACGTTATCGAGGAGTTCTATCGTTCTGGTGCCATAAAAATCAACAACTTCGAAGGCACAAACCCGAAGGTGGTGAATGGTCAAAGAATCAAACATTATATCTCAGGTAATCCTATAAATGTTGAAACTAATATTATTGACACCGTAACCCCGGAGGAATACATAAGAGACACTTTGCAAAACGTTTCAGACTCCGAAAAGGAATAGGTATGTGGTACGGTAAGTAAATCGACTCCAAAATAGTTCTAATAGCAATTTTTCTCCATTTTGGAATATTTAAGAAATAGGAAAATAAGAAGTAGTCCGGGAAGGACACGAGGTATCCACGAGGGTGGAGGGTGCGCCCTACCATATTGGGCGCGCCCCCTGCCTCGTGGGCACCTCGTGCACTCTCCGGACTCCATTTTCTTGCACGATACTTCTTTTGGTCGGTAAAAATTAATTATATAATCTCCCGAAGGTTTTGACCACAGTATCACGCAAAAACCTTCTGTCTTTGTTTTGAGCTGTTTTTCTGACAGATCTAGAGCATCATGACGTCACCCTCCTCCAACAATGAAGACAAGGATGCTTGGCTATTGAACATGGAGCTGAAGAGAGAAGAACCTGAGGAGATCAACAAGGATGAAGGGATCAAGAAGGCCATAGAGGATCAAGCTCCAGCGGCAGAAGAAGAAAACATCCCTCAACCTCTTCCTAACCTCTTTACCCCAACTGAGATTGAAGCTTTCAAGATGATTGAGTTAGCTCGCATACAAAACAAGTATCTCACACAGGAAAATATTTTGTTGAAGGATCATATCATCGCACTCAAGGGCATTATACGCAAATTGGAGGAGCTTTTCGCTCGATGTGCGACTATCCACCATCATCATCACCACCTTCATCACCTCTGAGGACATAATCACATGGGTATGGGCACTCCCCTTGGCAACTGCCAAGCTTGGGGGAGGTGCCCCAGTATCGTATCACCATCATACTCCTATCTTTACCATTTTTCTTAGTTCGATCCTTTTGGTAATATCTCAATCTAGTAGAATAAAGTTTTGGTATGAATTAGTTTTGAGTTTTGCTTTGTGATCCTTCTATGTAATCGAGTCTGTGAGCTATATATAATAAAGATTAGTGTTGAGTCAAGGGCTTTGCTATCTTGCTATGATCTTAAGTGCATAAAAGAATAAAAGAAATAAAAGAGATCATATTGATCTTGTGGATAGTAATGACTTCACATATAGAGAGTATGAGGCTTAAAAGTTGTTGAGAGTTGGCAAACATAGTTTTGGTCATCATTGCAATTAATAGGACGTAATAAAGAAAGAGAGGGTCTCACATATAAATATACTATCTTGGACATCTTTTATGATTATGAGCACTCATTAAAGTATGACATGCTAAAGAGTTGATGTCGGACAAGGAAGACAACATAATGGGTTATGGTTTCTCACATCTTAGTTAAAGTATATTGTCATGGATCGTCCAACATGTTGAGCTAGCCTTTCCCCCTCATGCTAGCCAAATTCCTTGCACCAAGTAGAGATACTACTTGTGCTTCCAAATATCCTTAAACCCAGTTTTGCCACGAGAGTCCACCATACCTACCTATGTATTCAGTAAGATCCTTCAAGTAAGTTGTCATGTTGCATGCAATAAAAATTGCTCTCTAAATATGTATGACTTATTAACGTGGAGAAAATAAGCTTTATACGATCTTGTGATATGGAAGTAATAAAAGCGACAGACTGCATAACAAAAGGTTCATATCACAAGTGGCAATATAAAGTGACGTTCTTTTGCATTAAGATTTCGTGCATCCAACCAAAAAGCACATGACAACCTCTGCTTCCCTCTGCGAAGGGCCTATCTTTTACTTTATGTCTTATACCTTATGCAAGAGTCAAGGTGATATTCACCTTTCCTTTTTATATTTTATCCTTTGGCAAGCACCTCGTGTTGGAAAGATCCTGATATATTATATATCCAATTGGACGTAAGTTAGCATGAACTATTATTGTTGACATTACACTTGAGGTAAAAGGTTGGGAGGCAACACAATAAGCCCCTATCTTTCTCTCTGTCCGATTAAAACTCCATAACATAAGTATTGCGTGAGTGTTAGAAATTGTGGAAGACTAAATGATAGTTGAGTATGTGGACTTGCTGAAAAGTTCTATTATTGACTCTTTCCGATGTTATGATAAATTGCAATTGCTTCAATGACTGAGATTATAGTTTGTTAGTTCTCAATGAAGTTTTTGAATCATACTTGACATTGTGAATAGATTGTTACTTGAGCATAAGAAATCATATGACAATATATATATATATGTTGTTGTTATAAGAAAGATCATGATGCCCTCATGTCCGTATTTTATTTTTATCGACACCTCTATCTCTAAACATGTGGACATATTTTTTGATATCGGCTTCCGCTTGAGGACAAGCGAGGTCTAAGCTTGGGGGAGTTGATACGTAAATTTTGAAGGAAATATGCCCTAGAGGCAATAATAAAGTTATTATTTATTTCCTTATTTCATGATAAATGTTTATTATTCATGCTAGAATTGTATTAATCGGAAACTTAGTACATGTGTGAATACATAGACAAACATAATGTCACTAGTATGCCTCTACTTGACTAGCTCGTTGAATCAAAGATGGTTAAGTTTCCTAGCCATAGACATGACACGTCGTTTGATTAACGGGATCACATCATTAGGGAATGATGTGATTGATTTGACCCATTCCGTTAGCTTAGCACTTGATCGTTTAATATGTTGCTATTACTTTCTTCATGACTTATACATGTTCCTATGACTATGAGATTATCCAACCCCCGTTTACCAGAGGAACACTTTGTGTGCTACCAAATGTCACAACGTAACTGGGTGATTATAAAGGAGCTCTACAGGTGTCTCCAAAGGTACATGTTGAGTTGGCGTATTTCGAGATTAGGATTTGTCACTCCGATTGTCGGAGAGGTATCTCTGGGCCCTCTAGGTAATACTCATCACTATAAGCCTTGCAAGCATTGTGACTAATAAGTTAGTTGCGGGATGAAGTATTACGGAACAAGTAAAGAGACTTTCCGGTAATGAGATTGAACTAGGTATGATGATACCGATGATCGAATCTCGGGCAAGTAACATACCGATGACAAAAGGAACAACGTATGTTGTTATCTAGTTCGACCGATAAAGATCTTCATAGAATATGTAGGAGCCAATATGGGCATCCAGATTCCGCTATTGGTTATTGACCAGAGAGATGTCTCGGTCATGTATACATAGTTCTCGAACCCGTAGGGTCCGCACGCTTAATGTTCGTTGAAGATATAGTATTATATGAGTTATGTATGTTGGTAATGGAGTCCCGGATGAGATCACGGACATGACGAGGAACTCCGGAATGGTCCAGAGATAAAGTTTGATATATGGGATAATAGTGTTTGATCTCCGGAAGGGTTACGGAATTCACCGAAAGGGGTTCCAGATATTTCTCGAAATGTTTGGGTACGAGAACACGTTATTTGGTCCAAAGGGGAAAGCCCACGAGGCTTTTGGAAAGTGCAAAAGGAAGTTTTGCAGAGACCAGAGGCTAGACGCCAGGAACCCTGGCATCTAGGGGGTAGACGCCTGGAACCCTGGGGTCTAGCCCTGGAGTCTGTATAGGACTCTTGCCTTTCAGGCAAAACCGACTTTGAGGAGGCTTTTACTCCAAGTTTTGACCCCAGGGCTCAACATATAAATAGAGGGGCCGGGCTAGCACCAAAGACACATCAAGAAACACCAAGTCGTGTGCCGGCAACCCCGTCCCCTCTAGTTTATCCTTTGTCATAGTTTCCGTAGTGCTTAGGCGAAGCCCTGCGGAGATTGTTCTTCACCAACACCGTCACCACGCCGTCATGCTGCCGGAACTCATCTACTACTTCGCCCATCTTGCTGGATCGAGAAGGCGAGGACGTCATCGAGCTGAATGTGTGCTGAACGCGGAGGTGCCGTATGTTCGGTACTTGATCGGGGCGGATCATGAAGGTGTACGACTACATCAACCGCGTTGATAAACGCTTCCGGTTAGCGATCTACAAGGGTATGTGGACAACACTCTCCCCTCTCGTTGCTATGCATCACCATGATCTTGCGTGTGTGTAGGATTTTTTTTGAAATTACTATGTTCCCTAACTGTGGCATCTGAGCCTGGTTTTATGCGTAGATGTTATATGCACGAGTAGAACACAAGTAAGTTGTGGGTGATACAAGTCATACTGCTTATCAGCATGTCATACTTTGGTTCGGCGGTATTGTTGGATGAAGCGGCCCAGACCGACATTATGCGTACGCTTATGCGACACTGGTTCTACTGACGTGCTTTGCACATAGGTGGCTGGCGGGTGTCAGTTTCTCCAACTTTAGTTCAACCGAGTGTGGCTACGCCCGATCCTTGAGAAGGTTAAAACATCACTAACTTGACGAACTATCGTTGTGGTTTTGATGCATAGGTAAGAGCGGTTCTTGCTCAGCCCGTAGCAGCCATGTAAAACTTGCAACAACAAAGTAGAGGACGTCTAACTTGTTTTTGCAGGGCATGTTGTGAATGACATGATCAAGACGTGATGCTATATTTTATTGTATGAGATGATCATGTTTTGTAATTAAGTTACGGCAACTGGTAGGAGCCATATGGTTGTCGCTTTATTGTATGCAATGCAATCGCCCTGTAATTGCTTTACTTTATCACTAAGCAGTAGCGATAGTCATAGAAGCAATAGGTGGCGAAACGACAATGATGCTATGATGAAGATCAAGGTGTCGTGCCGGTGACGATGGTGATCATGACGGTGCTTCGGAGATGGTGATCACAAGCACAAGATGATGATGGCCATATCATATCACTTATATTGATTGCATGTGATGTTTATCCTTTATGCATCTTATTTGCTTTGTTTGACAGTAGCATTATAAGATGATCTCTCACTAAATTTCAAGGTATAAGTGTTCTCCCTGAGTATGCACCATTGCGAAAGTTCTTCGTGCTGAGACACCACGTGATGATCAGGTGTGATAGGCTCTACATTCAAATACAACGGGTGCAAAACAGTTGCACACGCGGAATACTCAGGTTAAACTTGATGAGCCAAGCATATACAGATATGGCCTCGCAACACTGAGACCGAAAGGTCGAGCGTGAATCATATAGTATATATGATCAACATAGTGATGTTCACCATTGAAAACTACTCCATCTCACGTGATGATCGGACATGGTTTAGTTGATTTGGATCACGTGATCTCTTAGATGATTAGAGGGATGTCTATCTAAGTGGGAGTTCTTAAATAATATGATTAATTGAACTTTAATTTATCATGAACTTAGTCCTGATAGTATTTTGCAAATTATGTTGTAGAGCAATAGCTCGCGCTATTGCTTCCCTATGTTTTTATATGTGTTCCTAGAGAAAACTAAGTTGAAATATGATAGTAGCAATGATGCGGACTGGGTACGTGATCTGAGGTTTATCCTCATTGCTACACAGAAGAATTATGTCCTTTATGCACCGCTAGGTGACAGACCAATTGCAGGAGCAGATGCAGACGTTATGAACGTTAGGCTAAGCTCAATATGATGACTACTTGATAGTTTACTGCACCATGCTTTACGGCTTAGAATCGGGACTTCGAAGACGTTTTGAACGTCATGGACCATATGATATGTTCCAAGAGTTGAAGTTAATATTTTAAGCAAATACCCGAGTTGAGAGATATAAAATCTCTCACAAGTTCTATAGCTAAAAGATGGAGGAGAATAGCTCAAGCAGTGAGCATGTGATCAGATTGTCTGGGTACAACATTCGCTTTAATCAAGTGGGAGTTAATCTTCCAGATAAGATAGTGATTGACAGAGTTCTCTAGTCACCATCACCAAGTTACTGGAACTTCGTGATGAACTATAGTATGCAAGGGATGACAAAACGAATCCCGAGCTCTTTGTGATGCTAAAATCGACGAAGGTAGAAATCAAGAAATAGCATCAAAGTGTTGATGATTGACAAGACCACTAGTTTCAAGAAAAGGGCAAAGGGAAAGAAAGGGAACTTCAAGTAGAATGGCAAGCAAGTTGTCACTCCCGTGAAGAAGCCCAAAGCCGGACCAAAGCCTGAAACTAAGTGCTTCTACTGCAAAGGAAATGGTCACTGGAAGCGGAAATACCTTGAATATTTGGTGGATAGAAGGATGGCAAAGTGAACAAGGGTATATTTGATTTACACGTTATTGATGTGTACCTTACTAGTGTTTATAGTATCCCCTAGGTATTTGATACTTGTTCGGTTGCTAAGTTAGTAACTCGAAACAGGAGTTATAGAATAAACAGAGACTAGTTGAGGGTGAAGTGACGATGAGTGTTGGAAGTAGTTCCAAGATTGATATAATCATCATCGCACACTCCCTATACTTTCGGGATTAGTGTTAAACCTAAATAAATGTTATTTGGCGTTTGTGTTGACCATGAATATGATTTAATCATGTTTATTGCAATAAGGTTATTCATTTAAAGTCAGAGAATAATTGTTATTCCGTTTACATGAATAAAGCCTTTGATGGTCATACACCCAATGAAAATAGTTTGTTGGATCTCGATTGTAGTGATACACATATTCATAATATTGATGCCAAAAGATGCAAAGTTGATAATGATAGTGCAACTTATTTGTGGCACTGCGTTTTGGGTCATATCGGTGTAAAGCGCATGAAGAAACTCCATGCTGATGGGTTTTTGGAATCACTTGATTATGAATCATTTGATGTTTGCGAACCATGCTTTTGGGAAAAATGACTAAAACTCTGTTCTTCAGAACAATGGAACGAGCTACTGATTTATTGGAAATAATACATACCGATGTATGCGATCCAATGAGTGTTGATGCTTGTGGCAAGTATCGTTATTTTCTAACTTTCACAGATGATTTGAGCAGATATGTGTATATCTACTTAATGAAACACAAATCTGAAACATTTAAAAAGTTCAAAGAATTTCTGAGTGAAGTGGAGAATCATCGTAACAAGAAAATAAAGTTTCTACGATCTGATCGTGGAGGAGAATATTTGAGTTACGAGTTTGGCCTTCATATAAAACAATGTGGAATAGTTTCACAGCTCACGCCACCTGGAACACCACAACGTTATGGTGTATCCGAACGTCGTAACCGCACTTTATTGGATATGGTGCGATCTATGATGTATCTTACCGATTTACCACTATCATTTTGGAGTTATGCATTAGAGACAGCTGCATTCACTTTAAATAGGGCACCATAAAAATCCTTTGAGACGACGCCTTATGAACTGTGGTTTGGCAAGAAACCAAAGTTGTCATTTCTTAAAGTTTGGGGTTGCAATGCTTATGTGAAAAAGTTTCAACCTGATAAGCTCGAACCTAAATCGGAGAAGTGCGTCTTCATAGAATACCCAAAGGAAACTGTTGGGTACACCTTCTATCACAGATCCTAAGGCAAGATATTCATTGCTAAGAAAGGATCCTTTCTAGAGAAGGAGTTTCTCTCGAAAGAAGTGAGTGGGAGGAAAGTAGAACTTGATGAGGTAACTATACCTGCTCCCGAATTGGAAAGTAGTTCATCACAGAAATCAGTTCTGGTGATTCCTACACCAATTAGTGAGGAAGCTAATGATAATGATCATGAAACTTCAGATTAAGTTACTACAGAACCTCGTAGGTCTTCCAAAGTACAGTCCGCACCAGAGTGGTATGGTAATCCAGTTCTGGAAGTCATGTTACTAGACCATGATGAACCTATGAACTATGAGGAAGCGATGATGAGCCCAGATTCCATGAAATGGCTTGAAGGCCATGAAATCTGAGATGGGATCCATGTATGAGAACAAAGTGTGGACTTTGGTGGAGTTGCCCAATGATCGGCAAGCCATATTGTATAAATGGATCTTCAAGAGGAAGACAAACGCTGATAGTAGTGTTACTATCTACAAAGCTCGACTTGTCGAAAAAAAGTTTTTTTTGACAAGTTCAAGGTGTTGAATACGATGAGATTTTCTCACTCATATCGATGTTTAAGTCTATCCGAATCGTGTTAGCAGTTTCCACATTTTATGAAATCTGGCAAATGGATGTCAAAACTGATTCCTTAATGGATTTATTAAAGAAGAACTGTATATGATGCAACCAGAAGGTTTTGTCAATCCTAAAGGTGCTAACAAAGTGTGCAAGCTCCAGTGATCCATCCATGGACTGGTGCAAGCATCTCGGAGTTGGAATATACGCTTTGATGAGTTGATCAAAGCATATGGTTTTATACAGACTTTTGTAGAAGCCTGTATTTACAAGAAAGTGAGTGGGAGCTCTGTAGCATTTCTAAAACTATATGTAGATGACATATTGTTGATTGAAAATGATATAGAAATTCTGGATAGCATAAAAGGATACTTGAATAAGAATTTTATTTTTCAAATAAAGACCTCGGTGAAGCTGCATACACATTAAGCATCAAGATCTATAGAGATAGATCAAGACGCTTGATAAGATTTTTCAATGAGTACATACCTTGATAAGATTTTGAAATATTTCAAAATGGAACAGTCAAAGAAGGAGTTCTTGCCTGTGTTGCAAGGTGTGAAGTTGAGTAAGACTCAAAACCGACCATGGAAGAAAATTGAAAAATAATGAAAAATCATTCCCTATGCCTCAGTCGTGGGTTCTATAAAGTATGCTATGTTGTGTACCAGACCTATTGTATACCTTGCTCTGAGTTTGGCAAGGGAGTACAATTTTGATCTAGGAGTAGATCACTGGACAACGGTCAAGAATATCCTTAATGAGGACTAAGGAAATATTTCTCGATTATGGAGGTGATAAAAGAGCCCGTCGTAAAGAGTTACATCGGTGCAAGCTTTTACACCAATCCAGATGACTCTAAGTCTTAATCTGGATATATAAAAAGTGGGAGCAATTAGCTAGAGTAGCTCCGTACAGAGCATTGTAGAAATAGAATATTTGCAAAATACATATGGCTGTAAATGTGACAGACCCGTTGACTAAACTTCTCTCACGAGCAAAACATGATCTGTAGCGACCAGACCTCAAATAGTCAGATCTCGTCGTCTGAAAAGTCTGCAACATGTTCGTTGCAGCCAGAAAATGGGTCAGCATATGGAATATGCTGGCAATGTAACACATAGAGAGTAATGAACAGAATAATACTATCACTACATGCATATATGGCCGATGGAAAGCTCTATGGTTACAGTTTTGCATAAAGCCAATTTTTCCCTACAACAAAGGAATAAATTTTTATTTAACTATCATGGTGGTTGTTAAACATTGATAAGGTTACTCCAATTCAATCCCAATTAAGTAGCATCATTAACCCAACAAAATTAAATTAAGTAACATGATGAGATTCACATGATAATCCAGATACTAGATACTCAAAACGTCCATAACCGGGGACATGGCTAACCATGATTAGTTTATACACTCTGCAGAGGTTTGCGCACTTTCCCCGCAAGACTCGATCACCTCCGTTTGATTTCCCGCACTACATGATGTTTGAGAAACGGATGACCGAGACACAGTCTTTCAGAAGCATTAACTCTCTACTCCGGGTAGACAGTACCACCTACAACCCACTACATCTGCTAATCTACCTCTTCAAGAGCTCACGCAACTTAATCAACTATGCTAGAGCCCATAGTAGCTTGCGGCTGCACACAGAACTTTCTAGCATGAAAAATCTCATGATCCCTTTGAGTCTGGGTGGCGGTCCATAGGAGAATCACACGGTACCACGGGATTTCCAAAAATACAGGCAACACCGGGTTCCCTAGGTGCCTCAATCCACCCAGATGTGAAATCAAATTGCCACCTTAAGTAAACCATTAATTAACAATCTCACATCTGTCATGGATACACTCACCCAATCCATTTCTACTAGCATAGCATAGCAATATAAGAAAACGTAGAAGTAACTCCCAAAGGTTTGATAAATAAAGCAGGTAATAGGTACTACCTCATCTACTTACCAAAACTCACATATTAATCACATCCTAACCATGCAATTGTTTGAGGATTGATCTAATGCAATAAAACTGGGTAGTAAAGAGGTATGATCAAAGTGTTACTTGCCTTGCTGATGATCCGTGAAACCTAGAGACTCGTATTAGCAAGCGGCGCACTCCGGGTACTCTATCGCAAACAAACAAGCATACAATAAGCACTCATCTAATGCACAGGTAAAACTCAAATAAGAGATTTAACCAGAAAGTTCAACTTAAGAACTCCGGTTTGCAAAAAGAATCAAATCAAACGAAGCAACGAAAGTCAAAACGGCGAAAGAAACAAGCTTTGTTTACTAATCTGGACCTAAGTCAAATTTACAGTAGCAAAAACTTGTTGAGTTGGTTAAATGGGAAGAAGGTTTCGATACGAAACTCTAGGCGCTTGAATCGTCTGATTCCGATAAATGAGCGAAAAGTTATACTACAACAAAAATCGGATCAGAAATCGCGATCAGAAATAATCAGGGAAAATCCGAGAAAAGGTAAAACGGACGAACAAGCTAACGAACGAACGTTCGCTGTCTGCGGCTAAACTACGAAAACCGTCCGTTAAAACGAACGTACGGACGAACGTCCGCAAAATAGACTAAACCGGAAAAAACCGATCTAATAATAAAAAAACGCATCTTGGTTTTCGAACAAAGACCCAACTGGTTTTGAGATAAAACCGACGGCTACCTCGGGACGCATGATGGCGGCGGTGGCGGCGGGCTACTCCGGCGAGGCGGCGTCCGGCGACGGCGGCAGGGTCGGTGGGGAGATCGGCGGCGGGGTCGGCGTCCGGCGGCGGCAGCGGCGGCGGCGGTGGCGGCAGCGGCGGCGGCGGCGCGGGTTAGGGATAGGGTTTCGGCGGTGGCGGCGGGTGGGCTGGCAGTGGGCTGCGGGGGTCGGGGGTGCGGCTTATAAGGCCCGGGGCGGCGGGAGTCCGAGCCGCCCACTGCCCGTTAAGTCGGTTAGCCTTTTTTTTAAATAATTCGGACGCACAGAAAAACAAATAAAAGAAATACTAAACGGACTCCAAAAATCCCAAAATCAATTTTTCCCGTCCTCTAAAAATAACCCGGACAAGATGAACATTTATTTGGGGCCTAAATGCAATTTTGAAAAACACACATTTTTCCTAAATTCAAATAAAATAGCGATAAACTCAAAAATAAAATATTATTTGATTTTTTATTAAATCCTCAATATTTATTTATTTTGGGAAAGTCATTTTATTTCCTCTCTCTTATTTTTATATTAGAAATATTTGAAGATAAAATAAATAAAATCAAATGATCCTATTTTCAAATTTTGAGAAAACTCAAATATGAAAATAACGAAATCCCCAACTCTCTCTATGGGTCCTTGAGTTGCGTAGAATTTCTAGGATCAAACTAAAATGCAATAAAATGTGATATGCAATGATGATCTAATGTATAACATTCCAAATTGAAAATTTGGGATGTTACAAACCTACCCCCCTTAAGATGAATCTCGCCCTCGAGATTCGGGTTGGCTAGAAAATAGGTGAGGGTGGTCCTTCAGTAGATCTCCCTGTCGCTCCCATGTGGCTTCATCTTCGGAGTGGGGGCTCCACTGAACTTTGCAAAACTTGATAACCTTGTTGTGGGTGACTCGGCTGGCAAACTCAAGAATCTTCACTGGTTTCTCCTCATAGGTCAAATCATTATCCAGCTGAATTGCTTCCAGCGGTACTGTATCTCTCAGCGGTATATCAGCCATCTCTGCGTGGCACTTCTTCAACTAGGAAACATGGAACACATCATGAACTCCTGACAATCCTTCGGGCAATTCCAACTTGTAAGCAAGTTCTCCCATACGCTCCAAAACTTTGTATGGTCCTACAAAACGTGGCGCTAACTTACCTGTCGGAGTAATGGGCCACGAGTAGCCTCACCCAAGTCCCTGGATTTATCAAGACTTTGGGCCTGCTCCGCCTCCCTGAGCCCCAAGCTGAAGCTCCGCCCTCCGGGGGCCGGCTAGCTCGACAGCCGGCCACCAGAGGGTGGCCAACCACCAGCCACCAGCACCGCGAGCGGCCGACTCTAGCCAGCCGGCCCCTAGAGAGGGCGGCATCAGGCAGGCGGCCCCCTCGCGCCCTTAGAGATTGTGCCCCCTTCAAGAGGACATGATGGGGCGTGGCTACAGTGAAGCCCTTATCCCCGAATCGTGGGTTCGGCGTGGCCACAGTGTTCCGTACGGACGGAGATCTCGGCACGGCGTGACACTATTGTCACCTACCCTTGACATCGCTCCGGACAGGCGGAGCCCTGTTCCCCATGATGGCCTGTCGGTACGGCCCACGGGCTGCGGGCCCTCCCGGGCAGTGACACCCCAGAAGACGGCGCACGCCGGATCAGTCGGACCAGGGGAAGGCCGGCCTCCAGCAGGCGGCCATCCCCACCCTCGAAGCAAGGGAGCCATTAACCTGATGAGATCAGGTGTGGCTACAGTGATCTTCCACCAGGCGGCGGGACTGTAGCCACGCTGAGCTAACCAAGCCCGTGTCATTAGCAGCACGGCTACAGTGAACAGCCGCCAACCAGACCCACCCGCGGCGGGGGCGGCCTGTCGGCTCTGTACCAGGCCAATCGGCGGGGCCCGCCAGGCAGCAGGCCCTAGTAGTCGGCGAAGAAGCCGGAGGCCGGAGACGCTGACAGCCGGGCCCAGCAGCCGGCCAGATTACCATTGTACCCCTAGGAAGTAGGCCTATATAAGCCCCCCAGGGCACCCATGCAAAGGGTTCCCACACTAATAGAACTAGCCAGATCATTAGAGCAGGGGAGAGCTAGCTTTGCCTTCTCCTACCTCTAGCATACAGCTCAAGGAGCACATTTGTATCACTTGAGACATAGTGATCATGCGGAGACCCCGCAGAGCAGGAGTAGGGGTATTATCTCCAACGAGAGCCCCCAACCTGGGTAAAGTACGCCGGTGTTCGTGTCTACGCCTCATCCCGCTTTTGGGCACCGGGGACGTTCTACTCGCTCCCATCATGATAAGCCATCCTTTGGAATATGTCGCACCCAACCCCCGACATTTGGCGCCCACCGTGGGGTGAGGTGCACCGTCTCCCGGAGATATGCTCTGGACGGAAACCCTGTTCCTTCCTGGCGAGCGAAGCCAGCCCAGCACGCCCGATGGCGTCAGCCTCGACGCGCTGAACGGCGCGGAGATCGCCTGTGCGGCGAGCTGCCTCGCCGACCTTGTCGGCAAGATCCACCTCTCCGATGAGCCGGCCTCCGACACGGGCACCGGCTGCCCCGAGAGCTGTCTTGTCAGCCTCCTCGACCAGCTCCACGTCACTAGCGAGCCTGTTGTGAACCTGGGGTCTGTTGGCTCCACCGATCCGATGATCGTTGACTCCAACACAGCGTCATTTGACACATTCCCCACCAACGTGGTGGTCTACGATGAGCCGCCTCCTCGCGAGCACGGCGGTGGGAGCACCGTCACGGAAGTGCTCGTCATTCACAGCGGCGAGCACTCGGACAGATGCGCTCGAGACCCACTCGGCGTAGCTTTGCGAGACCTGTCAGTGCCCATCCCAGAGGGCGCAGTTGTTGAGATGCTGGAGGCACGCCGCGTCCAATTGTCGAGAGTGCTGGCCGACTGGCCAGCATGCAACGCCTCTCAGATGCCTACCGGCGCGAGATGGATCGGGCCATTGGTGGCACGCCGGCTCCTGAGGGGCCTGGCCCCTCGGCACAGTCCGGCAGTGTGGCGCGACCATCGCCAGCATGTTCGGGGCAGAACACCCTGTCTACGCCACACCTGCTGAGAACATCCGGTCCGCTCAGGCGGTGACGGATGAGCTGGACAAATGCGACGGCGACGAGCGCCGCCACATGACGGAGCGAGTCCAGCAGCTCCTAGACGCGGCTGCCGTGCAGCACGAAGCCGGCTGCCGCGCTGAAGTGCCCGCCCAGCGGAACGAAGAGCCGCCCCTTTGCCAAGATCACGACACAACGTCCCGGACGCTGACTGGTGGTGCCCGCGGAAGAAGAGGCAACGAGCCGGCTGCCAGCCGCAGCCAGACACGCCTTTCCATCGAGCGAGACAAAGACGGCCGCCCTCGAGCAGTGGAGCGGCAAGGCGATCCTCCTCCTCCTCCGCCTCGTGGAGTGAGGCACCCCACTCCACCACCTGTCACGCACCCAACACTCGGCGACCGCCTTGGCCGCCGAGAGGGAGTCAGAGAGAACGACGCTCGCCATCGGATCGATCATCTCAACCGATCCCTGGCGCTAGAAGAAGAGGACGCATTGGGCCCTCCCTATTTCGGCCCGCTAATCCGAGACAAGCCCTTCCCCAAGGGGTTCACCCTCCCGTGAGATACGCCCAAATACACCGGCTCCATGAAGCCGGAGGACTGGCTGGTCGATTATTCCATGACCGTCAGCATAGCGAACGGCAACAAGCGCGTTGCCGTGAAGTACGTCCCACTCATGCTTTAGGGCACAGCCCGGACATGGCTAAACAACCTGAAGCCCCGCAGCATCAACAGCTGGGTTGATTTCACCGATGCCTTCATCCGCAACTTCATCAGCACCTACAAGCAGCCTCCCAAGCCCCGACAGCTCTCCTTGTGCATCCAAGGGCCCAGTGAATCGACTCGCGACTACCTCACGCGCTGGACCGAGCTGCGCAACTCCTGCGAAGGTGTGCACGAGTTGAAGGTGATCGAGTACTTCACCGCCGGGTGCCGAGAGGGCACCCACCTCAAGCATCGGCTTCTCTGTGACGAGCCTGCAACGCTCGACGAGCTGCTGATCATCGCCGACAAGCACGCTACGGTCGACTCCTCCATGAAGGTGGAAATCTTAGTTGATGCGTCCGGCAAGGTGTCACCCCAGGCCCCTAGGACTCCGGCTGGTGATACCAGCCGGCGGCAGCATCCAAGCGACAACAAACAGAAGGCCACTCAGCCAGATTCCACCAGCCGACAGGTGGCGACAGTTGAGGATCAGCAGCCGGAGGGGCAGCCGGCGCCCAAGCGTCAGAAGGGCGGCAAGTCCAATTGGTTGCCCGCCTTCTCTTACGAGCAGACCCTCGATGCACCCTGCAAATTCCATAGTGGCGCGAAGCTGTCCAACCACACCACACGGAAGTGTCATTGGCTCACCAGGATTGCTAAGGGAGATGGCCTCCTACTTCCTCCGCCTGCCGGCCCGCCGCCTCCTCAGCCCCAGCAGCCGGCGGCTCGGCCAGTCGGCACCATATAAGACGAGTATCCAGAAGAGTACGGAGCTTATGTTGTGTTCACTAGTGTGGCCAATGACAGACGCAGCAGATGGCAGCAACAGCAAGAAGTGCAAGTAGTGGCCGCAAGTACTCTAGAATTCATGCATTGGTCCGAGAAGCCTATCAGGTGGAGCAGGGCCGACCACCCGGAAGTGATGCCTTCCCCAGGTTCATATGCCCTGGTCCTAAATGCTACCTTTGCAACAGAGAGGCGGGCGGCATGCTTCTCTAGAGTCCTGATAGATGGTGGCGGCAGCATCAATATCCTATACTATGACACAATGGAGAAGTTGGGAATCAAGCAGAAGCAGCTCATCCCCAGTCGGACTGTATTCCATCGCATTGTCCCTGGCCTTTCCTGCTCACCAATCGGCAAAACCCAAATTGATGTTCTCCTAGAAGACAAGAATCATTTCCGCCGTGAGCCAGTGTGGTTTGAAGTGGTGGACCTCGAAAGCCCCTACCATGCACTGCTTGGCCGACCAGCTCTGGACAAGTTCATGGCAGTCCCCCACTATGCTTACCTCAAGATGAAGATGCCGAGTACCAAGGGGATCCTGATCGTAGTCGGAGACTACAAGATGTCGGTCGCCTGTGCCGTCGATAGCAGCCGGTTGGCCAAATCCCTTGTGATTGCAGCTGAAAAGCGGCTTCTTGACCGAGTGGTGGCATTGGCAGGCAAGAAGCCAGAAATGTCACCCATCCCCAAGGAGTCGGAGGTTGAGGGCTCGTTCAAGCCGGCCAAGGAAACAAAGAAGATACCCTTGGACCCGGAGCACCCGGAGAGGCACATTGTCATAGGTGCGAACCTTGACAGCAAATAGGAAAGCAAGCTCGTCGATTTCCTCCATGAGAATCAGGACATCTTTGCATGGTCTCCCAAAGACATGCCGGGTGTTCCGATGGATTTCGCCGAGCACAAGCTACATGTCCGACCTGATGCCAAGCCGGTCCAGCAGCCCTTGCGCCGCCTATCAGAAGAGAAGAGAAGAGTAGTCGGAGAAGAGATAGCCTGGCTTCTAGCAGCCGGATTCATCATGGAAGTGTTCTTTCCAGAATGGTTGGCCAACCCAGTCCTAGTATTGAAGAATAATAAGAAGTGGCGCATGTGTATTGACTATACCAGCCTCAACAAAGCTTGCCCCAAAGATCCCTTTGCTCTACCAAGAATTGACCAAGTGATAGACTCCACAGCCAGATGCGAGCTGTTGAGTTTCTTGGACGCATACTCAGGGTACCATCAGATAAAGCTGAACCCGGCCGACAGACTGAAGACCACCTTCATCACGCCATTTGGAGCCTTCTGCTACCTGACCATGACGTTTGGCTTGAGAAACGCCGGCGCCGCATTTCAGCGTTGCATGCAGAAGTGTCTTCTCAAGCAACTTGGCAGAATGCCCATGTCTATGTGGATGATGTGGTGGTGAAGAAGGAGAAGTGTGGCATGCTGCTAGAAGATCTCAAGGAAACCTTCGACAACCTGCACCGATTCCAGACCAAGCTCAACCCGGAGAAATGCGTCTTTGGAGTACCAGCCGACCAGCTTCTTGGCTTCCTGGTCTCAGAGCGCGGCATAGAGTGCAACCCTGTGAAGATCAAGGCCATCGAGAAGATGAAGGTGCCCACCCGACCGCTGGACATGCAGAAATTCACCGGCTGCTTGGCATCAATTAGCCGTTTCATCAGTCGGCTGGGCGAGAAGGCTCTTCCCCTGTACCAGTTCATGAAGAAGACCACTTTTTTTGAGTGGAACGACAAGGCGGACGAGGCTTTTCTCTATCTCAAGAAGATGTTGGCAACCCCGCCTATCCTGGCGGCTCCAACTGAGAAGGAGCCTATGCTCCTCTACATCGCAGCCACCAGCCGGGTTGTCAGCATAGTCATGGTGGTAGAACACAGGGAGGAGGACAGAGCAATGCCGGTCCAGAGACCGGTGTATTACTTGAGCGAAGTAATGTCCGTCTCCAAGCAAAACTACCCGCATTTTCAGAATATGTGCTATGGCGTGCACTTTGCCGCCAAGAAACTGAAGCCTTACTTTCAAGAGCACCCAATAATTGTCGTCTGCACAGCTCCGCTTGTTGAGATCATCTCAAGCCGAGATGTTTCTGGCCGAGTGGCCAAGTGGGCTATTGATCTGCCCCCCTACACCATCTACTACCAGCCTCGCACCGCCATCAAGTCACAAGTGCTAGCCAGCTTCCTCGTCGACTGGGCCGAGACCCAGTACTTCCCGCCAGCACCAGGCTCCACCCATTGGCGGATGCACTTTGATGGTTCAAAAATGCGCACCGGTCTGGGACTCGGTGTCGTCCTCACCTCTCCCAAAGGTGACAAGCTCAAATATGTGTTGCAAGTCAATTTTGCCGCCTCCAACAATGTAGCAAAATATGAGGCACTCATACACGGACTCCGGCTTGCCAAGGAACTCGGCATTCGCTGGATCTTGTGCTATGGTGACTCTGACTTGGTGGTCCAATAGTCATCAGGCGATTGGGATGCCAAGGATGCAAATATGGAAAGCTACCGCTTCCTCGTGCAGCATCTCAGTGGATACTTTGATGGGTGCGAGTTTCTCCATGTGCCAAGAAATGATAATGAGCAAGCAGATGCCTTGGCACGGATTGGCTCCACCCCACAAGCAATACGAGTCGGTGTCGCCCTACGCCGCCTTCTCAAGCCGTCCGTCAAGCCATCCCCAGAATCAGATTCCATCTTTGTGACGGCCCCTCCCGAAGCAGCCGGGTCCGACTTGAGGGTCACAGAAGCCGGCACGGGGACTTCAGCAGACGGCCCGAGGACTGCTACAGTTGCACCCGGCTCTGGGACTCCAGAACCCGGCCCGGGGATTGCAGCAGTCGGCCCGGGGACTTCTTCAACTCAACAGGTGGAAGCAGTTGCCAGCCCGCCACCTTCCGGCCCAACCGCCCTCATACAAGTTGCAGTTGTGGCAGTCGAAGAAATAGCAGCACCATCATGGGCTCAGCCAATTCTCAAGTTTCTGTGAACAAAGAACTACCGACTGATGAGATCTCAGCCAGACAGGTGCAATGGCGAGCAGCAGCATACACCATCGCCAATAGAGATCTGGTACAGTGCAGTGTCACAGGCGTGTACCAGCACTGCGTAGAGCCAGAGAAAGGCCAAGCAATCCTCAGAGACATTCACCAAGGCGAATGTGGTCACCACGCGGCCTCAAGAGCACTTGTCGCCAAAGCTTTTCGCCACGGTTTCTTCTGGCCGACTGCTCTAGAAGAGGCCAAGGAATTGGTCCAGAAGTGCCAGGGGTGCCAGAGATTCCGCTCCAAGCCACACTTGCTAGCTTCTGCACTCAAGACTATTCCCATTGCTTTGCCCTTTGCGGTTTGGGGTTTGGATATGGTGGGGCCATTCAAGACAGCCCGTGGCGGCATGATTCATCTGCTTGTCGCCGTGGACAAGTTCACCAAGTGGATAGAGGCAAAGCCAATCAAGAAACTGAATGGGCCGACTGTAGGGGAACGTAGCAGAAATTCAAAATTTTTCTACGCGTCACCAAGATCTATCTATGGAGAAACCAGCAACGAGTAGAAGGAGAGTGCATCTACATACCCTTGTAGATCGCTAAGCGGAAGCGTTCAAGTGAACGGGGTTGATGGAGTCGTACTCGTCGTGATTCAGATCACCGATGATCAAGTGCCGAACGGACGGCACCTCCGCGTTCAACACACGTACAGCCCGGTGACGTCTCCCACGCCTTGATCCAGCAAGGAGAGAGGGAGAGGTTGAGGAAGACTCCATCCAGCAGCAGCACAATGGCGTGGTGGTGGTGGAGGAGCGTGGCATTCAGCAGGGCTTCGCCAAGCACCATGGGAGAGGAGGAGGAGGGAGAGGGGCAGGGCTGCACCAACGAGAGATCAAATCATGTGTTATGGGCAGCCCCTAGGCCTCATATATATAGGGGAAGGGGAGGGCTGCGCCCCCTTTAGGGTTTCCCACCCCCTAGGGGCGGCGGCCAGCCCTAGATGGGTTTGGGGTGCGGCCAAGGAGGGGGGGGGAGGAGTCCATCCTCCCCAAGGCACCTCGGAGGTGCCTTCCCCCTTGAGGACTCTTCCCTCTAGGGTTCCCTAGGCGCATGGGCCTCTTGGGGCTGGTGCCCTTGGCCCATGTAGGCCAAGGCGCACCCCCTACAGCCCATGTGCCCCCCCGGGGAAGGTGGCCCCACCCGGTGGGCCCCCGGGACCCTTCCGGTGGTCCCGGTACAATACCGATGACCCCGAAACTTGTCCCGATGGCCGAAACAGGACTTCCTATATATAAATCTTTACCTCCGGACCATTCCGGAACTCCTCGTGACGTCCGGGATCTCATCCGGGACTCCGAACAACATTCGGTAACCACATACAAGCTTCCTTTATAACCCTAGCATCATCGAACCTTAAGTGTGTAGACCCTACGGGTTCGGGAGACATGCAGACATGACCGAGACGTTCTCCGGTCAATAACCAACAGCGGGATCTGGATACCCATGTTGGCTCCCACATGTTCCACGATGATCTCATCGGATGAACCACGATGTCAAGGACTTAATCGATCCCGTATACAATTCCCTTTGTCTAGCGGTATTTTACTTGCCCGAGATTCGATCGTCGGTATACCGATACCTTGTTCAATCTCGTTACCGGAAAGTCACTTTACTCGTTCCGTAACACATCATCCCGTGATCAACTCCTTGGTCACATTGCGCATATGATGATGTCCTACCGAGTGGGCCCAGAGATACCTCTCCGTTTACACGGAGTGACAAATCCCAGTCTCGATCCGCATAAAACAATAGATACTTTCGGAGATACCTGCAGTGCACCTTTATAGTCACCCAGTTACGTTTTGACGTTTGATACACCCAAAGAACTCCTACGGTATCCAGGAGTTACACGATCTCATGGTCAAAGGAAGAGATACTTGACATTGGCAAAGCTCTAGCAAACGAACTACACGATCTTTGTGCTATGCTTAGGATTGGGTCTTGTCCATCACATCATTCTCCTAATGATGTGATCCCGTTATCAACGACATCCAGTGTCCATAGCCAGGAAACCATGACTATCTGTTGATCACAACGAGCTAGTCAACTAGAGGCTCACTAGGGACATATTGTGGTTTATGTATTCACACGTGTATTACGATTTCCGGATAATACAGTTATAGCATGAATAAAAGACAATTATCATGAACAAGGAAATATAATAATAATACTTTTATTATTGCCTCTAGGGCATATTTCCAACAGTCTCCCACTTGCACTAGAGTCAATAATCTAGTTCACATCGCCATGTGATTAACACTCACAGGTCACATCACCATGTGACTACTACCCAAGAGTTTACTAGAGTCAGTAGTCTAGTTCACATCACTATGTGATTAACACTCAATGAGTTTTATGTTTGATCATGTTGCTTGTGAGAGATGTTTTAGTCAACGGGTCCGAACCTTTCAGATCCGTGTGTGTTTTACAAATCTCTATGTCATCTCCTAGATGTAGCTACCACACTCTATTTGGAGCTAATCCAAATAACTGTTCTACTTGGAGCTATTCTAAATTGTTGCCCCATAATACGTATCCGGTATCTCTACTTAGAGCTTATCCGGATAGGTGTTATGCTTGCATCGACGTAATCTTTACGACGAATTCTTTTACCACCTCCATAATCGAGAAAATTCCTTAGTCCACTAGTTACTAAGGATAACTTTGACCGCTGTCCTATGATCCATTCTTGGATCACTCTTGTACCCCTTGACTAACTCATGGCAAGGCACACTTCAGGTGCGGTACACAACATAGCATACTGAAGAGCCTACGTCTTAAGCATAGGGGACGACCTTCGTCCTTTCTCTCTATTCTGCCGTGGTCGAGCTTTAAGTCTTAACTTCGTACCTTATAACTCAGGCAAGAACTTCTTCTTTGACTGATCCATCTTGAACACCTTCAAGATCATGTCAAGGTATGTGCTCATTTGAAAGTACCATTAAGCGTTTTGATCCATCCTCATAGATCTTGATCCTCAATGTTCAAGTAGCTTAATCCAGGTTTTCTATTGAAAAACACCTTTCAAATAACCCTATATGCTTTCTAGAAATTCTACATCATTTCTGATCAACAATATGTCAAGAACATATACTCATCAGAAATTCTATAGTGCTCCCACTCACTTCTTTGGAAATACAAGTTTCTCATAAACTTTGTACAAACCCAAAATCTTTGATCATCTCATCAAAGTGTACATTCCAACTCCGAGATGCTTACTCCAGTCCTTAGAAGGATCGCTGGAGCTAGCATACCTTTTAGCATCCTTAGGATTGACAAAACTTTTCTGATTGTATCACATACAACCTTTCCTTACAAAAACTGGTAAGGAAACTTGTCTTGACATCCATCTGCCAGATTTCATAAATGCAGCCAATGCTAACATGATTCCGACGGACTTTAAGCATCGCTACGGATGAGAAAATCTCATCGTAGTCAACTCCTTGAACTTGTGAAAAATTCTTCGCCACAAGTCGAGCTTCATGGACGGTGACATTACCGTCCACGTCCGTCTTCTTCTTAAAGATCCATTTATCTTAATGGCTTGCCGATCATCGGGCAAGTCCACCAAAGTCCATGGATCCGTTCTCGGATTTTATGGCCTCAAGCCATTTATCGGAATCCGGGCCCACCATCGCTTCTCCATAGCTCGTAGGTTCATTGTTGTCTAGCAACATGACTTCCAAGACAGGATTACCGTACCACTCTGAAGTAGTACGTATCCTTGTCACCCTACGAGGTACGGCAGTGATTTGATCCGAAACTTCATGATCAATATCATAAGCTTCCACTTCAATTGGTGTAGGTGCCAAGGGAACAACTTCCTGTGCCCTGCTACACACTGGTTGAAGAGACGGTTCAATAACCTCATCAAGTCTCCACCATCCTCCCACTCAACTCTTTCGAGAGAAACCTTTCCTCGAGAAAGGACCCGATTCTAGAAACAATTTATATTGCTTTCGGATCTGAATTAGGAGGTATACCCAACTGTTTTGGGTGTCCTATGAAGATGTATTTTATCCGCTTTGGGTTCGAGCTTATCAATCCTGAAACTTTTCCATATAAGCGCCGCAGCCCCAAACTTTTAAGAAACGACAACTTAGGTTTCTCTAAACCATAATTCATACGGTGTCATCTCAACGGAATTACGTGGTGGTGCCCTATTTAAAGTGAATGTGGTTGTCTCTAATGCCTAACCCATGGACAATAGTGGTAATTCGATAAGAGACATCATGGTACGCACTATATCCAATAGGGTGCAACTATGATGTTCGGACACACCATCACACTATGGTGTTCCAGGCTGTATTAGTTGTGAAACAATTTCCACAATGTCTTAATTCCGTGCCAAACTCGTAATTCAGATATTCATCTCTATGATCATATCATAGATATTTTTATCCTCTTATCACGACGATCTTCCAACTTCACACTGAAATTACTTGAACCTTTCAATAATTCAAACTCGTGATTCATCAAGTAAATATACTCAACATCTACTCAAATCATCTGTGAAGTAAGAACATAACGATATTCACTGTATGCCTTAGCACTCATTGGACTGCACACATCAAAATGTGTTGCTTCCAACAAGTTGCTATCTTGTTCCATCTTACTGAAACCGAGGCTTTTCAGTCATCTTGTCCATGTGGTGAGTCTAAACGATCCATTTGCATGGAGTTTCTTCATGCATATATACCAATAGACATGGTTCGCATGTCTCAAACTTTTCAAAAATGAGTGAGTCCAAAGATCCATCAACATGGAGCTTCTTCATGCGTTTTATACCATTATGACTTACATGGCAGTGCCACAAGTAAGTGGTACTATTATTACTATCTTATATCTTTTGGCATGAAAATGTGTATCCCTATGATCAAGATTCAATAAACCATTCCTTTAGGTGCAAGAGCACTTATTCAGGTTTAATACTAATCTTGATGGTAGAGGGAGCGTGCGATGTTTGATTATATCAAACTTGGAAACACTTCCAACACATATCGTCAGCTCTCCTTTTGCTAGTCTCCGTTTATTCCGTAGCCTTTTATTTCGAGTTACTAACACTTAGCAACCGAACCGGTATCTAATACCCTGGTGCTACTAGGAGTACTAGTAAAGTACACATTAACATAATGTATATCCAATATACTTCTATCGACCTTGCCAGCCTTCTCATCTACCAAGTATCTAGGGTAATGCTGCTCTAGTGGTTGTTCCCCTTATTACAGAAGCACTTAGTCTCGGGTTTGGGTTCAACCTTGGGTTTCTTCACTTGAGCAGCAGCTGAATTGCCGTTTCATGAAGTATCCCTTTGTTCCCTTGCCCTTCTTGAAACTAGTGGTTTCACCAACCATCAACAATTGATGCTCCTTCTTGATTTCTACTTTCGCGGTGTCAAACATCGTGAATACCTCAAGGATCATCTTATTTATCCCTGATATGTTATAGTTCATCATGAAGCTCTAGCAGCTCGGTGGCAATGACTTTGGGAAAACATCACTATCTCATCTGGAAGATTAACTCCCACTCGATTCAAGTGATTGTTGCACTCAGACAATCTGAGCACAAGCTCAACGATTGAGCTTTTCTGCCTTAGTTTGCAGGCTAAGAAAATCGTCGGAGGTCTCATACCTCTTGACGTGGGCACGAGCCTGAAATCCCAATTTCAGCCCTCAAAACATCTCATATGTTCCGTGACGTTTCGAAAACGTCTTTAGTGCCTCAACTCTAAACCGTTTAACTGAACTATCACGTAGTTATCAAAACGTGTATGTCCGATGTTCGCAACATCCACAAACGACGTTTGGGGTTCAGCACACTGAGCGGTGCATTAAGGACATAAGCTTTCTACTGATCGCATAATCGCTACTATCAACTTTCAACTATAATTTTCTCTAGGAACATATCTAAACAGTAGAACTATAGCGCGAGCTACGACATGATTTGCAAAAGGTCTTTTGACTATGTTCAGATAATTAAGTTCATCTTATGAACTCCCACTCAGATAGACATCCCTCTAGTCATCTAAGTGATCACATGATCCGAGTCAACTAGGCCGTGTCCGATCATCACGTGAGACGGACTAGTTAACGTCGGTGAACATCTTCATGTTGATCGTATCTACTATACGACTCATGCTCGACCTTTCGGTCTCCGTGTTCCGAGGCCATGTCTGCACATGCTAGGCTCGTCAAGTTAACCCTAAGTGTTTTCGCTGTGTAAAACTGTCTTACACCCGTTGTATGTGAACGTAAGAATCCATCACACCTGATCATCACGTGGTGCTTAGAAGCGACGAACTGTAGCAACGGTGCACAGTTAGGGGAGAACACTTCTTGAAACTTTGTAAGGGATCATCTTATTTACTACCGTCGTCCTAAGTAAACAAGATGCATAAACATGATAAACATCACATGCAATCAAATAGTGACATGATATGGCCAATATCATTTTGCTCCTTTTGATCTTCATCTTCGGGGCTCCATGATCATCATCGTCACCGGCATGACACCATGATCTCCATCATCATGATCTCCATCATCGTGTCTTCATGAAGTTGTCACGCCAACGACTACTTCTACTTCTATGGCTAACGCGTTTAGCAATAAAGTAAAGTAAGTTACATGGCGTTCTTCAATGACACGCAGGTCATACAAAAAATAAAGACAACTCCTATGGCTCCTGCCGGTTGTCATACTCATCGACATGCAAGTCGTGAATCCTATTACAAGAACATGATCAATCTCATACATCACATATCATTCATCACATCCTTTTGGCCATATCACATCACATAGCATACCCTGCAAAAACAAGTTAGACGTCCTCTAATTGTTGTTTGCATGTTTTACGTGGCTGCTATGGGTTCTAGCAAGAACGTTTCTTACCTACGCAAAACCACAACGTGATATGCCAATTGCTATTTACCCTTCATAAGGACCCTTTTCATCGAATCCGTTCCGACTAAAGTGGGAGAGACTGGCACCCGCTAGCCACCTTATGCACCAAGTGCATGTCAATCGGTGGAACCTGTCTCACGTAAGAGTACGTGTAAGGTCGGTCCGGGCCGCTTCATCCCACAATACCGTCAAAACAAGATTGGACTAGTAACGGTAAGCATATTGAACAACATCAACGCCCACAACTACTTTGTGTTCTACTCGTGCAAAGAATCTACGCAATAAACCTGGCTCTGATACCACTGTAGGGGAACGTAGCAGAAATTCAAAATTTTCCTACGCGTCACCAAGATCTATCTATGGAGAGACCAGCAACGAGTAGAAGGAGAGTGCATCTACATACCCTTGTAGATTGCTAAGCGGAAGCGTTCAAGTGAACGGGGTTGATGGAGTCGTACTCGTCGTGATTCAGATCACCGATGATCAAGTGCCGAACGGACGGCACCTCCGCGTTCAACACACGTACAGCCCGGTGACGTCTCCCACGCCTTGATCCAGCAAGGAGAGAGGGAGAGGTTGAGGAAGACTCCATCCAGCAGCAGCACAACGGCGTGGTTGTGGTGGAGGAGCGTGTCATTCAGCAGGGCTTCGCCAAGCACCATGGGAGAGGAGGAGGAGGGAGAGGGGCAGGGCTGCACCAACGAGAGATCAAATCATGTGTTATGGGCAGCCCCTAGGCCTCATATATATAGGGGAAGGGGAAGGCTGCGCCCCCTTTAGGGTTTCCCACCCCCTAGGGGCGGCGGCCAGCCCTAGATGGGTTTGGGGTGCGGCCAAGGAGGGGGGGAGGAGTCCATCCTCCCCAAGGCACCTCGGAGGTGCCTTCCCCCTTGAGGACTCTTCCCTCTAGGGTTCCCTAGGCGCATGGGCCTCTTGGGGCTGGTGCCCTTGGCCCATGTAGGCCAAGGCGCACCCCCTACAGCCCATGTGGCCCCCCGGGGCAGGTGGCCCCACCCGGTGGGCCCCCGGGACCCTTCCGGTGGTCCCGGTACAATACCGATGACCCCGAAACTTGTCCCGATGGCCGAAACAGGACTTCCTATATATAAATCTTTACCTCCGGACCATTCCGGAACTCCTCGTGACGTCCGGGATCTCATCCGGGACTCCGAACAACATTCGGTAACCACATACAAGCTTCCTTTATAACCCTAGCGTCATCGAACCTTAAGTGTGTAGACCCTACGGGTTCGGGAGACATGCAGACATGACCGAGACGTTCTCCGGTCAATAACCAACAGCGGGATCTGGATACCCATGTTGGCTCCCACATGTTCCACGATGATCTCATCGGATGAACCACGATGTCAAGGACTTAATCGATCCCGTATACAATTCCCTTTGTCTAGCGGTATTTTACTTGCCCGAGATTCGATCGTCGGTATACCGATACCTTGTTCAATCTCGTTACCGGCAAGTCACTTTACTCGTTCCGTAACACATCATCCCATGATCAACTCCTTGGTCACATTGCGCATATGATGATGTCCTACCGAGTGGGCCCAGAGATACCTCTCCGTTTACACGGAGTGACAAATCCCAGTCTCGATCCGCATAAAACAATAGATACTTTCGGAGATACCTGCAGTGCACCTTTATAGTCACCCAGTTACGTTGTGACGTTTGATACACCCAAAGCACTCCTACGGTATCCAGGAGTTACACGATCTCATGGTCAAAGGAAGAGATACTTGACATTGGCAAAGCTCTAGCAAATGAACTACACGATCTTTGTGCTATGCTTAGGATTGGGTCTTGTCCATCACATCATTCTCCTAATGATGTGATCCCATTATCAACGACATCCAATGTCCATAGCCAGGAAACCATGACTATCTGTTGATCACAACGAGCTAGTCAACTAGAGGCTCACTAGGGACATATTGTGGTTTATGTATTCACACGTGTATTACGATTTCCGGATAATACAGTTATAGCATGAATAAAAGACAATTATCATGAACAAGGAAATATAATAATAATACTTTTATTATTGCCTCTAGGGCATATTTCCAACACCGACTGCCGTGACTTTCATCGCCGACATCACCACTCGGTACAGCATACCACATAGCATCATCACTGACAACGGCACAAACTTTGCCAAAGGAGCCTTGGCTCGTTTCTGCGCGACTCAGGGCATCCAACTAGACTTAGCGTCCGTTTCCCATCTGCAGTCAAACGGCCAGGTTGAGCAAGCAAACGACTTCATCTTGTCTGGCATCAAGCCCTGACTGGTCGAGCCTCTAGAGCGTTTGGTCGGCTGCTGGCTCGATGAGCTGTTGGCCGTCCTCTGGAGCCTGCGCACAACTCCGAACAAGTCGACCGGCTTCACGCCCTTCTTCCTTGTCTACGGTGCTGAAGGCGTCATCCCGACGGACATAGAGTTCGACTCCCCGCGAGTCACCATGTACACCGAGGCGGACGCCAAGGAGGCGCGAGAAGATGATGTTGACCTGCTAGAGGAGGGCCGGCTGTTGGCACTCAGCCGGTCCGTCATCTACCAGCAGAGTCTGCGCCGATACTACAACCGCAAGGTGAAGCCAAGATCCTTCCAAGAGGGAGACCTTGTGCTCCGGCTGATCCAGCGAACAGCCGGCTAGCACAAGCTCTCAGCACCTTGGGAAGGCCCTTTCATCATTAGCAAGGTGCTGGGCAATGACTCCTACTATCTGATCAACGCTCAGAAGCCCAGAGTGCGCAAAAGAGATGATTCAGGCAAGGAGATGGAGAGGACGTGGAATGCAAACCTCCTCCGAAGATTTTACAGTTGAAAGCAGTATGTATCACACTACCTTTTTGTATTATGTACAAAGACTCCGGGTCCCCCGAGAAGAAATTGGGGACTACCCTCCTTTTATCTATATGATAAGTGTTATGCCTATGAGTATGCATTCTTTCATCATTTTCCGCCTGGCACCGGGTCCTACCAGTCGGCCTGGAGGTTTGCCGCCTTCTGCTATATGCCGCCTCCTGTAGCCGGACAAGTAATGTGCTGGCACCTAAAGCTTTCTCTGTCAGAAGCCGCAGCTCGTAGAGCGACTGAATGGCGGGCAAGAGTTGCAACACAATGCCCACATGAAAAATGGCTAAGGAAAAAGCATATATAGTCGATGTCAGCACCACACCTATTCGGCCGGCTTCTGTTTCACTTGCCAAAATCTCCAAACGGCTAAGTACTTGCCCTCCAGCAAAAAGCTAAGTACTCAAACCAGCCGCAGTCCACAGAGCAGCTGCCTGGCTGGCAAGAGGATAGCTTAGGGAGGACGGCAAAGGAAAAAGCAAGGAGTATCAAGCAAAGAAAGACAGGAGTCGGCAAAGGAAAAATTGTGATCAAATATTTACATAGATAAAGGCCCATCGGCCGGCATTCAACAAGTTTTATATACACCCCACGGGTGGAATTGTACGAATTTAATCAAAATGTCCAGACTAGCAAGCAGGAAAAGGAAAAGATAAACATCCTAAGGAGTAGCGGAAGATTCCGGCTGGGCGCTGGGGTCGGCTGTACCGGTTGGCGCGGCAGGTGGCTCCGGCTGGGCGCTGGGGTCAGCAATGACTGTTGGCACCGCGGACGGCTCTGGCTGGACATTGGGGTCGGCGGTGCCGGTTGGTGCTGCAGGCGGCTCCGACTGGATAACAGAGTCAGCCATGCCGGCTGACGCAGGAGGCGACTCCGACTGGGCACTGGAGTCCGCGGCACCGGTCGGGGCGACGGAGGGCTGGATGACGGAGTCAGTGGCGCCCGTCGGAGGCACGGGCAGCTGGTCGATCCCCGCTTGGCCGCCTCCAGCAGCAGTCGGCGCTTTGGAGCGCGGATCGTTGCTTGAGGCCCGGTCAGGTTGGGGCTGACCATCCACCCCAGCTTCCGGCATGTCTTCATCACTCTCCTCCTCCTCCTCCTCCTCCTCCTGCTCCTCCTCCTCCTCCCCTTCATCACTGGAGTCGATGACCTCGGCCGAGTCCTCGTTTTCCTCCGGGTTCAGCCCGAGCCACTCCTGCGGCGCCTCGACGCCTTCCTCGACCACCTTCAGAATGAAGATGCTGGTGTCGGTGAAGTCGGCGATCGCCACCGCCCTATTGATAAGCTCGTTTTCCATCGCCACCAGCTCCTCCTACGCCTCCAGCCGGAACGTGGCTAACTGGGGTAGATCTAGCCTAGGATACCACGCCTTGACGAACTCAAGGTCCCGCGCGCTCCTGCCTGGGCTGCAGAGCCTTTCCAGGCCTCCAGGCGGCCGGCTGCCACCTCCAGCCAGTCGGCGGTCCGACTTGGGGTGCACGGAGCCGGCAAGCCTGGCTAGAGGGCGGAAACCGCTTGGGCCCCGACGCGCTGAAGACGGCGCAACACTTGATGGGTGGGCCGAAGACGGGCCTAGATGTTGAGGATCTGCTTGTTGAGGGTCTAGGGAGCGTCAACGGCAATCTACACGCCTTTTGCCCTCCGCTCCGCGCGTTGGGCCTCGATGATTTGATTCACAGCGACGGAGTGACCCGGGAAGAAATCTGCTCAGGCAGAAGGCAAGAAGAACAAAGTTAGAAACAAGCAGTCGGCTTAGACAAAAGCCAACAGCTCAAGACAAGAAATAAGAAGAATAAATCTTACCATCGACCAAATCCTCGATGCTACTGAAGCAGGCCGTCGTCTGTGCCTCCTTGTCAGCCCAGGCGGCGCGCTCGGTTTCAAACTCAGCAAGGAGATCGGTCTCCTTTGCCTTTGCCTCCCGCTGGGCCATCTTGAGGGCCTCCGTCTGCTCGGCGAGCTGAGCGACCATCCGGTCTCGCTCCTCGGTCAGCTTGCTGCACTCCGCCTCCTTGCTGCGCAGAGCGGTGTTGGCTTCGCCTAGCTGTTGCTGCAAGGCTGCGTTGGCTTCTGTAAATGGAAAAGAAGAAAGAGCATCTGTCAAAAAGACAAAGAGGGACGTAGTTTCCGGGAGATCTGGCCCGACTGGTCAGCAGTCGGCCCGAATCTTGGGGACTACAGCCCGCGGGTGCGCCATAGCGCCCCCGCAGAGAAGAAGCAGTTAACAAAGGTAGAGCCACTTAGGAGATTCGGCCCGACTGCTCAGCAGTCGGCCCGAACCTCGGGGACTACAGCCCGCGGGTGCGCCAGCGCGCCCCCGCAATAAAAAGAAGAAAGTCGAAGCTTACTCCGGCTCTTGGACAGATGGGAGGTCTACGTCTCCAGCTCCCGAACCCTGGAGTAGTAGGCGACCGCGGGAAGATTTTGGTAGTCCTGCAAAAGGGATACCAGACAAAGTCGACATTTGACACTTGCAAGATAAAGTTCCGGACCGTCTGCTCAGTAGCCGGCCCGAAACTTGGGGACTACACCCAGTGGGTGCGCTTGCGTGCCCTGTCACGCCCAATATGCGACCCTATCCTAAAGGAACTCGAAGGTCCCACCAAGGATAGACCCACATATTGAAACGCTTTTGCAAGGTGGATATCATTACATCAACATTACATAATAGAAGGGGATACATACATAAGGCATACAATGCCACACGAATACAACATCACAATACATAAAAACATCATCCGACTACAGATGAATCACAAACAGAAACTCAAACGACATCCACCCTGCTAGCCCAGGCTGCCGACCTTGAAACTATCCCCTGATCGAAGAAGAAGCAGAAGAAGAACTCAATGCAAGCAAGCATCGCTCTCGCATCATGATCATCGCACGAACCTGTACCTGCAACTGTTGTTGTAGTAATCTGTGAGCCACGAGGACTCAGCAATCCCATTACCATGGGTATCAAGACTAGCAAAGCTTAAAGGGAAAGGAAGGGGTAAGGTGGTGAGGCTGCAGCAGCGACTAAGCATATATGGTGGCTAACATACGCAAATAAGAGCGAGAAGAGAGCAAGCAGAATGGTCGTGAAGCTAGCAATGATCAAGAAGTGATCCTGAACTCCTACTTACGTCAAACATAACCCAGAAACTGTGTTCACTTCCCGGACTCCGCCGAGAAGAGACCATCACGGCTACACACACGGTTGTTGCATTTTATTTCGGATCTGATGTCAAGTTATCTACAACCAGACATTAACAAATTCCCATCTGCCTATAACCGCAGACACGGCTTTCGAAAGATTATACCCTGCAGGGGTGTCCCAACTTATCCCATGACAAGCTCTCGCGATCAACGAAGGAATAGACCTTCTCCCAGGAAGACCCGATCAGACTCGGAATCCCGGTTTACAAGACATTTCGACAATGGTAAAAGAAGACCAGCAAGACCGCCCGATGCACCAACAACCCCGATAGGAGCTGCACATATCTCGATCTCAGGGCAACACCGGATGAGCAATCCGTACAACTAAGACCAGACCTCAAGTTTCCCTGAGGGGGCGCTGCAAAGGGCTCTAGTTCGGACCAACACTTAGACAAGCACTGGCCCGGGGGGGGGCTATAATAAAGATGACCCTCGAGAGAGCGACTCCCAAGGGAAAAGTAGGTGGTGGTGAGGCAAATGGTAAAAGTCAATGTTGGGCCTTGCTGGAGGAGTTTTATTCAAAGCGAACTGTCAAGGGGGTCCCATAAATCACCCGACCGCGTAATGAACGCAAAATCCGGGAACATAACACCGGTATGACGGAAACTAGGGCGGCAAGAGTGGAACAAAACACCAGGCAAAAGGCCGAGCCTTCCACGCTTTACCAAATATATAGATGCATTAATAATATAAGAGATATTGTGATATCCCAACCAAAATCCTGTCCACCATGGAGCAATCTTCAACTTCACCTGCAACTAGCAATGCTATAAGAGGGCTGAACAAAGTGGTAACATAGCCAATCAATGGTTTGCATAGGAAAGGTGTCAAAGGTTAGAGGTTCATGGCAAGTTGGGATGGCTTGATAAACAGGTGATAGGTAACGCAGCATAGCGATAGAACGAAGCAACTAGCATAGCAATGATAGTAGTGAGATCCAGGGTAGCGGTCATCTTGCCTGAGATCCCGCACGGAAGAAGAACGAGTCCATGAAGTAGATGAACGGACGTAGTCAAAACAAATCCTCACGAACGCAACATTACCGGAACTAAGAAGCAACACCGGAAAGAAACAAACAACATGGTAAACCAACCATCACATAGACATGGCACGATGCACAACCAAGTATGATGCATGTCCGGTTTAAAGAGGCATGGCATGGCAAACTGCAACACACAATACTACAAATTAAATGGAGCTCAATATGCAACGAGTTGCATATTGACGAAACACCACATCAATTATTTAGTTCTCTCTCGGTTTTGTACCCAACAATATTAAATGTTATTAAACATGGCAAGGGGTGAAGCACATGAAAAACTACCTATCTAGACAAGTTTAAATGAGGCCGGAATAATAAACAACAAGTCCGGAAAATCCCCATATGCAAATTATGGATTCGGTACTGTTCTGTCCTAAACACAATTTTATTGTTGTTAAACAGGAAAATAAAGTGCACCATGTTAATCTAGGCATTTTTCCACCCCATTTACATATAAAGTTTATTTAAAATGGAGCTACGGTTATTTAGTTATGAAATAAAGCATTTTAACATGGCATATTAGCAAATTAATGCAAACAGCAATTTAAACATTTTAAACATGGATGAAAATGGCATATTATTAATCTACACAATTTTCTGAGCATTTTTCATATATAAAACATTTTAATCCGATGCACGGTTTAAGAGATATTAAATGCATGATGCTTAGGGGGTTTTCTGCAAAACTGTAATTCACCGGATAAATAGAAAAATTCGCAGCGCAGGAAAAACACTATACTGGGCCGAATCTGGAGGCTGGCCCAACAGGAGGGAAAGGAGGCGCAGGGGGTTTTGCTCACCCTGGGCCTTGGGCCGGTTCGGAGAGGAAGCCGGCTGGGGAGGGCGGCGCTAGCTGGGCCGAGGCGAAGCCGGCCCAGGCGCGTGCGGTCGGGGCGCTGAGGCTGCTGGGCCGGGGCCCACGGGAGATGGAGGCCCGGTCGTCCTCGCGCTTACGCGCGGAGGCAGGGGAGGCCGGCGGCGTGAAGAGGTCCGGCGAGGGCGCTCGAGGACGCGGGGAGGCTAGGAACGGGCGGATAGGGTGGATCCGGCCACCTGGGCACCGGATCTGGCCGGAGACGATGCGAGGACGGCGGCAGGACACAGCGGAGGCGTGCTGCAAGGTCGGAGCGGCGACGGTTAGCGAGGGAGAGCACGGGAGAAGGGAGGAGAAGAGGAGGCGCGGGGAAACTGGCCTGGCATGGGCGGCGCCGTGGCTCGGGTCGCCGGCGGCGGCCTTCTCCGTCGAGGACGCCGCGGGGAGGCGGGGATCTCCTCCCCTGGAGCTGGGAACGACGAGACGAGGGGAGCGGGAGAGCGGGCGCCAGGGATGGGCGGCAGCGCGACGTGGGTGCCTCAGGCCCAGATCAGGGCCCGGACGGGCCTGCGGCTGCGGGAGGCTGCTGGGGACGCGGGGAGGCCAGGTGGCGACACCCGGTTGGCGGCGCGCGACAGCTGGTGGCGGCGCGGCCTGTGGGACGGTGCCAAGTGGCGGGGAGGAGGTGGCCGGCACCGGATTATGAGGAGAAGGTGGGAGGTGGCGGCGGCTGATGATTGGGGGCGCGGGATTCGAGGAGGGAGGTTAGGGGTGACAAAAATGGCAAGGGGGGCTGCTATTTATTGAAAGAGGGGTTAGGGTTGGGGGTTTGAGGCCGTTTCGGAGCCTCGGATCGCCATCGGACGGCTCCGGATCAAGGGGAAATTAGGTGGGCTGCAGGTGGGCTGTGTAGAATGCCTCGAGCTGAGAAGAGAGAGAAATAGAGCGACCCGGTGGCAGTTTCGGAGACCGAAACGTCCGACGATTAAACCGACTATATCGCGGTTATAAATATAACGGTTGGGCACTCAAACGGACTCCGAATGCGACGAAACTTGGCAGGCGGCCTGTCTACACTACAATAAGACCGCACGACAAGTTGCAACCCATTCCGAGAACATTTTTATGCCACTTATAAAATAATATTTCGGAGGTGCCGCGGGCGCGTGCGAGTGTGGTCGGGCTCAGAACGGACAACGGAGAGAACCGGGGAAACCCGGACGGATGCAAGTTTTATGAAAACGATGCCGATGCAATGCGAATGATGACATGAGACGAGATGCATAACAAGTACAAAATGCAAAAAAATAGATAAAACCCAACCACGAAGGAAAAATCATATAGCATCTCCGGAAAAGGCAAGAGTTGGAGTTATGAATATGGAAAGTTGTATCCGGGGCGTTACAACACTCCACCACTACGAGAGGATCTCGTCCCGAGATCTAGGATGGCACCGGAGGGAAAACGGAAGAGGACGAGAAGAGGTAAACTTAGTTGCTTCTTCGACAAACGAGTGAAACCATGAACCTTGAGAGGTTGAGCAATTAGAGATGAACGAGATTGCAAACAATCCGTTAGAAAAGAGGAACGAGGAACATTACGGGAACTTGAAGGTTGCAAAGACATGAATGGCGAGCACAATGGACAAGAAGGAATTGAAACCACTCTGGTTGAAATGAGATAAGAATGAATAAGAATGATATAATTTGGGCAGCACTCCGACTGTAAATGGAAGAAATTGAACATGAACTTGAGAAGATGGGAAGATACTTGATGACATCAACAGCACACTGCCTCCGGAAGTATTGAAAGAATGGCGTAATGGGTAAGAAGGATTTCAGACAGCACTCAGGTTGGAAAGAGAGGCAAAACTTGATAAGATGGAAGAACTTGAATGAGAACACAACACTCCGGTTAAATGGATAAGCACGTCAATGACATGATCTTGAAAAAACGAGATGATGGGTGAAGAGAGCAACATCACAATGCCTTCGGGACGAAAGAATAGAAGTTAGATTGTTGGGATAAAGGGATGGAGAAGAAAATGACAATTTCTGCCACAAATGAGCTTGGAAAGCACCCATCCAAGATGGTTACAACGGGGTTGTTGGAAAACCAACAACGAAAAGAATAAGCTTGTAGTGGGCTTATGGAAAACATCCCAAAATTATGAGGTGACAACCGGCCACTAACGGAAACAATTGCTTGCTTGAGAACAATGAAGATATGAAAAACCTCTTCCACAAAGGTGATAAAGAGATAACTTGGATCAATGATAAGCACCACAAATAGCAACATTCCCAATGGAAGGCTTTAGGTGAAATATAACCCAAGATAACTCCAACGAAGAGATTGATGGATTTAAAATACCTCATTCTTGACAACATATGAATCATGAAACATGAAGGAAATTGTCAAGAGTGACATAACACCACCACAAAAGATAAGGTAGAAAGAATTGCACTTCAGAATGCAAGATGAAGAATGCTTGAACTCCTCAAAACAAAACATGTGTTGAGCACCATGTTTATTTTAGAGTGTAGCTTGGCGGATCTTAGCTCCGAGAGAAATCTTGAAGAACCAAAATGAGAATGAAAGAAATCCTTGATGAACCATCATGTAGAGACTCCATGAAGAACTCCGGTAATGAAAGGATGATAGAAAGAAAGAGAAGTTGAAAACACAAGGTGAAGCCTTGCAATGATTTAGATGGAGCTTCGCGACGAGATAAAGCAGAAAACTTGGAACTCCGGAAAAGAAAAGATGAAGCATCTCGAACCGAGAATGTGATATGATGACCAACTCCGGAAAGAAAGATGAATCACTTGGATGAAACAAGAATAAGAATTATGTCATGCCTATCCTTCACCAATTTAAATTGATGACAAGCAACGGATTTGGCATACTACTTATTCTCGTAGAAAGAATTAAGAGAGACATAGCAAACTTGAGAAGATATTGATGGAATCACCGGTGGGATTGGAGACAATGAATCAAATGATACGGTAGCAAATGAAGAGGAATCTTGAACGAACCACCGTAAGAATTGAAAATGAAAGTGGCAAAGGCACAAATCACCGGGAAGAATTGGAAAACGAATGAATATACTTGAGGGGATTTAGATACATGACAACGCAGAGATCCCGAGCTGATTAGATAATACTTGAATGCTGCACCGGTATGATTTGTAGAACAAGAGTTGAAAGCTGAGAATGAATAATTCTAAGATGATGGGCTATGAAGAATCAATCTGAGAAGACTCTTGAATTGCTCCGGATGGGTGAAAAGAATTCTCACAGTCGAAAACAATTATGAGAGGATGACATAAGCTAGAACTATGAATCTTCAAGAGAACGGACCAAGATTTAAGAGAAATCCTTCTTCGGTCTTCAAATGTTAAGAATGATGATGAGAACCAGCATGAATTGTTGAGATACTCCGGGAGAATGAAATTCGAAGGGGGTTGAGCCAACGATGAAAAGATTTTGAAAGATCTTGGAGAAAGACATATGACTGATGATAATTCATTCTTACGTCAAACTTCGAAAAGAATTTGGGAATGGCTCCAGAAAAATTAGAAGAGTCAGGTAAGATCCTTGGAAAAGACCTGTGGGTTAGGGCCCACTCAAAAGAAACACCATTGAAATAATTGATTGAAAGGGGGGATTGCACCGGTTGAATTAAATGACTTGAATGAGATAACAATTTCCAAATAGCTTTAATGGATTAAGAATGGAAACACAAGTCTTCTGAGATATCTTCAGCACTCCAGAACAAATGAATAGCGAGAAGTGAAAGATTAAGAGGTGCACCGGTATGAAAAAGCATTTGACACGAGGAAAGGAATATGATCAACACTGAAAGCTTGAATTAATCCACCGGAGAAGAAAAAACAATGAAGGATGATGAACTTAAAACTGTTGAGCATCTTCTTGGGAAATCACCGGATAAGAACATTGATTGAAAAGGAGTGAAGAGACTTCACATCCATAAGATGGATACTTGACTACGATATATGAGTCCTTGAAGAAAAAGGGTGGGAGGGTGGGAAAACAAAGGCATCTTGGGGAAAATGGAACAAACACAGTTGAGAAAACTTAGAATTGATCTTGCGGATGTTGAAAATGACCGGCTCCACTTGAAGAGAAGCACACCGGTTGTAGAAGAATTAACATGATGACCTCGATGATCAAGAAGGATTAGTACTCACATAGCAATATGAGAACACCGTTTAGGAAAGGTATGGATTCAACATTTGACTTCGAAGCAATTCGAATACCACAAATAAAACAAAACAAAGGATTGGCTTGCAGAAATAAGCCAGAACAAACATATGATAGAGATTTCGTCCGAAGTTTTCGTGGTGGGGCCCACACGGGCTCGAGTGTACAGCACCATCATGTACAAGGCAGTGCACATGACATACGAAGTGTCCCCGAACCAGCATAGCCAAGGGTTCTTTAAGACACAACGAGACCACTGTAAAAACGACCGTGGAAAGGCGGACCACTAGACGTTGAACCCCAATCTCATATCATGCATCTGTCGAAAAGATATTCTAGGAGCTACTTGAATTCCCACCTATAAAACTCCCGAAACTTTCTGGTTATGCAATCTGGTGTTGGGGATACAGGGGAAGCAATATATCTCACCCAAACTAACAATACCTACATCCAAGTTGTATCCATCCGTCAACACATAACCAAGAAACCTTCGGAAATCGTGTACCTCAACCTTCGAAAAGCATCCGTTATATGAGTTATGGCAATACTCCCGAGCTCGCCCCAGTACTGGGTTATCAGGGTTATCTCACCAACAACTGCATAAAAGAGATTTTCGATGTCGGCAAATCTCAGGTATTCCAAAACTGCAATGATAAAATTGTGACGACAACACCTCGGAGCTCAACTCCCCGGGTCAAAGCCACATAAATACACAGGAGGCACCAAGAACAATGTTCTCGTCACAAAACCATCAAAATGATTCCAAGATACCCGCGTGATCCTAAAAAAAATTGAGTGAAATTTGAGGAGAGGAAAGACAAAACATCTACGTCAGGAGACCTTACCAGAGCGACGAAGGGGCTGAGGAGTAAAAAGAATCCTACTCTCCGATATATATAATCCTAAGACTCAAAATAGTTTTCTTCTAGACTCAACAACGGCCAACAATCAAGGGGGCTCCTAGGGTCGGTCGAGGCTCTGATACCAACTTGTCACGCCCAATATGCGACCCTATCCTAAAGGAACTCGAAGGTCCCACCAAGGATAGACCCGCATATTGAAACGCTTTTGCAAGGTGGATATCATTACATCAACATTACATAATAGAAGGGGATACATACATAAGGCATGCAATGCCACACGAATACAACATCACAATACATAAAAACATCATCCGACTACGGATGAATCACAAACAGAAACTCAAACGACATCCACCCTGCTAGCCCAGGCTGCCGACCTGGAACCTATCCCCTGATCGAAGAAGAAGCAGAAGAAGAACTCAACGCAAGCAAGCATCGCTCTCGCGTCACGATCATCGCATGAACCTGTACCTGCAACTGTTGTTGTAGTAATCTGTGAGCCACGAGGACTCAGCAATCCCATTACCATGGGTATCAAGACTAGCAAAGCTTAAAGGGAAAGGAAGGGGTAAGGTGGTGAGGCTGCAGCAGCGACTAAGCATATATGGTGGCTAACATACGCAAATAAGAGCGAGAAGAGAGCAAGAAGAACGGTCGTGAAGCTAGCAATGATCAAGAAGTGATCCTGAACTCCTACTTACGTCAAACATAACCCAGAAACCGTGTTCACTTCCCGGACTCCGCCGAGAAGAGACCATCACGGCTACACACGCGGTTGATGCGTTTTATTTTGGATCTGATGTCAAGTTATCTACAACCGGACATTAACAAATTCCCATCTGCCTATAACCGCAGGCACGGCTTTCGAAAGATTATACCCTGCAGGGGTGTCCCAACTTAGCCCATGACAAGCTCTCGCGATCAACGAAGGAATAGACCTTCTCCCAGGAAGACCCGATCAGACTTGGAATCCCGGTTTACAAGACATTTCGACAATGGTAAAACAAGACCAGCAAGACCGCCCGATGCGCTGACAATCCCGATAGGAGCTGCACATATCTCATTCTCAGGGCAACACCGGATGAGCAATCCGTACAACTAAAACCAGACCTCAAGTTTCCCTGAGGGGGCGCTGCAAAGGGCTCTAGTTCGGACCAACACTTAGACAAGCACTGGCCCGGGGGGGGGGGTATTGTTGGGGATATTACCACTGGGCGTAAACCGGATTACTTGGGCCGGGTTAACGTCATAGTGGTATAAAGCAGGTGAAGGCCCAAGGCCTATAGTCGGTTTAGAATCTGTATCAGTAAAACTGACCTGATGTATAGCTTGTATTGTAAGGTAGGAATAGAGAGATACCGACCGGGATACGAATATGAACCGGCTGGGACTTTATGGACCGACGGGCGTCACCCGTGTATATAAGGGGACGGCCCGGCGGCGGTTCAGGGGACAACCACAACTCGGGCCTAGGCGAAGCTTGTTTGCTCCCTAGCCATCGGGACCACATCAATTCTATCACAACTAGACGTAGGCTTTTACCTTCATCGAAGGGGCCGAACTAGTATAAACCCACGTGTCTTTGTGTCCGCTTTAACCCCTTCAAGTAAACTCGTAGCGATGGCTCCACGACTAAGTCCTTTCGCTAGGACATCTGCCGTGACAAATCCACGACAGTTAGCGCCCACCGTGGGGCCATCGCACGATGGTTTGGCGATCTTGGAGGGCAAGCTCAAAGGACTCGAAGGCTATGTTGTGGGCCGGATGACCAAGAGTCGTCGGGGCAGGATCTACATCGATGATGCAGGATGGGGTCCGGAGGCCGATTCAATTGAGTATGGTTACCGGGTCCCCTTTGGCAGCGTACACATCTTCATCGGCAAGATCGGTGAGCCTGGGCCTGAGCCGGACATCTACAGCAACCCCGTCGAGACGGCTCAGCGTGCGAGCCTTACTCAGGTTAAACCGGCCAGGAAGCGTGCCTTCGTTGGAGTCATCTATGGAGGAGGGCATGAGGACGAATCAGAGCGCGATAGCGAGACTGTCGTCTATTCTGGCGACGAGTCCTCGACCGGAGAGACCGAGTCGCTATACCGGGTGCAAGACGATCAAGTTAGGGGTTGTTCCGATGGCGACAGTATTCCGGACCTCCCAGGACAGATCAACCGGGTTGGAATATTCATGGCTGGCACCTAGGCGGCGAATTATTCTTCGACTGCCGCAACAATGCTCTCCGGATCCGCAGCGGCAGCGGCAGCAGGGGCAGGAGGTCTTGTGCGCCCGCCCGTTCAAGTTCTATCTGATCTGTTTGACGCACTGGCCGCGCTTATGGCAGAGGATGACCCGGCGAATCAAGATGCTCATAATGCAGAAATCACGAAGGTGAGAGAGCAGATCGTGCAAGCCAAAGCGGATCTGGCAGCAGAAAAAGACCGGATGGCCGCAGAGCGGGCCGCTTTGGACGCACAGGCCTATAAACTCATGCTTGACCAGAATGCATCACAGGAGGTTTTAAAGCGAAAGCACAGATCACGCCTGCCGCTAGGGTTTGACCCCCGAAATCTCTTTCACACTCCGGGAGCTGGACCCAGTAATCCACCACAGTACCAGGAGACAAATCGGATTGAGGCGTCAGGGCCAGGAGCGACGGTCCAACCTCGCCTGATGGAGCCCCCTCAACAAAATATTGCGATGCCTCCACCAGTGCAGACGCCCCCGGGTCATTATTCAAATCCTATGGACAACCTTGTTGCGGCCGCAGCACGGTTAGAGGCCATCCCGGTCGAAGGGGATTCTCCGCAAGGAGTAGAAACGCGCCGGGTTAAGGAGCTTCTCCGGACCGCGCTGATGCAGCAGGAGGCATACTCATACAGCCGTGATCGGATTCATTCTACGCCCCGTCCGAGCCGGAGTTACAGCAGGCGCATGGATGAACCGTCCATATCAAGCAACGCGCACGGCCGTGAAGCGGCCCGTGGTGATGACCCGGCGGGTGGTGCTGTCGATGCTCGGGATGCAGTGAACCGAGCCCGGGCACAAAGGGAGGCCGAGTTAGCAGCACATGATCATGCGGGCCAACTTACACCGGTTCGTTCTGCCACCATTGCCGGACCAGGAATCACATCCGCGCTGGGAGTGCCTTGCTTGATCCCTGCTTTGCGTAGTGTGCGCCTGCCTAAGGATTTCAAGGGCCCACGCAAGGTGCCGAATTATACCGCTGATTTACCCCCTGAAGCATGGATAGAGAGTTATGAGATGGCCATGGAAATGCTGGATGTGGATGAGGCTGCATGTGCCAAATATTTCACCATGATGCTCGAAGGCACGGCTCGTACTTGGTTAAAGAGCCTACGGCCCAATTCTATCAGCTCTTGGGCCCAGTTGCGGAGCCGGTTTATACAGAATTTCAAGGATACATGTAAGCAGCCCAAGTCCATAGTAGACCTGGCGGCTTGTGTCCAGGAAGAAGGAGAGTCAACGACCCACTGGGTGTGTCGCGTTTCGGAAATTTTGCACTCGTCTGACAGGATTAATGCTGACTCTGCGGTCTTAACTCTGGAAGGCAACTGCCGGTTTGAGCCTCTAAAATTGAAACTGGGACGCATGAAGCGACTCTGTAATGACATGGGAACCCTCATGGCTGCCCTGGTGAAGTATGCCGATTCAGACAGTACCAAGGATCCCGAGCTTAATGATAATGAAGCAGGTGTTGGAAATATGCCCTAGAGGCAATAATAAAAGCATTATTATTATATTTCCTTGTTCATGATAATTGTCTTTATTCATGCTATAATTGTGTTATCCGGAAATCGTAATACATGTGTGAATAACAGACACCAACGTGTCCCTAGTGAGCCTCTAGTTGACTAGCTCGTTGATCAACAGATAGTCATGGTTTCCTGACTATGGACACTGGATGTCATTGATAACGAGATCACATCATTAGGAGAATGATGTGATGGACAAGACCCAATCCTAAACATAGCTCAAGATCGTATAGTTCGTTTGCTAGAGTTTTACAATGTCAAGTATCTTTTCCTTAGACCATGAGATCGTGTAACTCCCGGATACCGTAGGAGTGCTTTGGGTATGCCAAACGTCACAACGTAACTGGGTGACTATAAAGGTAGACTACGGGTATCTCCGAAAGTGTCTGTTGGGTGACATGGATCAAGACTGGGATTTGTCACTCCGTATGACAGAGAGGTATCACTGGGCCCACTCAGTAATGCATCATCATAATGAGCTCAGAGTGACCAAGTGTCTGGTCACGGGATCATGCATTACGGTACGAGTAAAGTGACTTGCCGGTAACGAGATTGAACGAGGTATTGGGATACCGACGATCGAATCTCGGGCAAGTAACATATCGATAGACAAAGGGAATAGCGTACGGGGTTGATTGAATCCTCGACATCGTGGTTCATCCGATGAGATCATCGTGGAGCATGTGGGAGCCAACATGGGTATCCAGATCCCGCTGTTGGTTATTGACCGGAGAGTCGTCTCGGTCATGTCTGCTTGTCTCCCGAACACGTAGGGTCTACACACTTAAGGTTCGGTTACGCTAGGGTTGTAGGGATATGTATATGCAGTAACCCGAATGTTGTTCGGAGTCCCGGATGAGATCCCGGACGTCACGAGGAGTTCCGGAATGGTCCGGAGGTAAAGATTTATATATGGGAAGTCCTATTTCGGGCATCGGGACAAGTTTCGGGGTTATCGGTATTGTACCGGGACCACCGGAAGGGTCCCGGGGGTCCACCGGGTGGGTCCACCTGTCCCGGGGGGCCACATGGGCTGTAAGGGGGTGCGCCTTGGCCTAATGGGCCAAGGGCACCAGCCCCACATAGGCCCATGCGCCTAGGGTTTAAGGGGACAAGAGTCCTAGGAGGGTAAGGCACCTCCTAGGTGCCTTGGGGGGGAGGGAAACCTCCCCTTGGCCGCCGGCCATAGGAGATTGGATCTCCTAGGCTGCGCACCACCCCCCCTTGGCACCCCTATATATAGTGGGGGAGAGGAGGGACTTCATACCTTGAGTCCTTGGCCTTTGGTTGCCTCCTTCTCCCTCCCCAACACCTCCTCCATCTCCTTATTGCTTAGCGAAGCTCTGCCGGAGTACTGCAGCTCCATCGACACCACGCCGTCGTGCTGCTGCTGGTGCCATCTCCCTCAACCTCTCCTCCCTCCCTTGCTGGATCAAGAAGGAGGAGACGTGTCTGTTCCGTACGTGTGTTGAACGCGGAGGTGCCGTCCGTTCGGTGCTAGGATCTCCGGTGATTCGAATCACGTCGTGTTCGACTACATCATCCCCGTTCTTTGAACGCTTCCGCTCGCGATCTACAAGGTACGTAGATGCATCCAATGACTCGTTGCTAGATGAACTCCTAGATGATCTTGGTGAAACGAGTAGGAAAATTTTTGTTTTCTGCAACGTTACCCAACAGTGGCATCATGAGCTAGGTCTATGCGTAGTTCTTCTTGCGCGAGTAGAACACAATTTGTTGTGGGCGTAGATTTGTCAACTTTCTTGCCGTTACTAGTCCTTTCTTGCTTCAGCGGTATTGTGGGATGAAGCGGCCCGGACCAACCTTACACGTACGCTTACGTGAGACCGGTTCCACCGACTAACATGCACTAGTTGCATAAGGTGGCTGGCGGGTGTCTGTCTCTCCTACTTTAGTTGGAGCGGAATCGATGAACAGGGTCCTTATGAAGGGTAAATAGAAGTTGACAAATCACGTTGTGGCTTTAACGTAGGTAAGAAAACGTTCTTGCTAGAACCCTAATTCAGCCACGTAAAAAAAACTTGCAACAACAATTAGAGGACGTCTAACTTGTTTTTGCAGCAAGTGGTTTGTGATATGATATGGCCAAAGTTGTGATGAATGATGAATGATCTATATGTGATGTATGAGATGTTCATGCTATTGTAATAGGATTCACGACTTGCATGTCGATGAGTATGACAACCGGCAGGAGCCATAGGAGTTGTCTTTATTCTTTTATATGACCTGCGTGTCATCAAGAAACGCCATGTAAATTACTTTACTTTATTGCTAAACGCGTTAGCCATAGTAGTAGAAGTAATAGTTGGCGAGCAACTTCATGGAGACACGATGATGGAGATCATGATGATGGAGATCATGGTGTCAAGCCGGTGACAAGATGATCACGGAGCCCCAAGATGGAGATCAAAGGAGCTATGTGAAAATGGCCATATCATGTCACGTTTATTATTTGATTGCATGTGATGTTTATCATGTTTTGCATCTTGTTTACTTAGAACGACGGTAGTAAATAAGATGATCCCTCACAATAATTTCAAGAAGTGTTCCCCCTAACTGTGCACCGTTGCGACAGTTCGCTGTTTCAAAACACCACGTGATGATCGGGTGTTTTATTCAGACGTTCACATACAACGGGTGTAAGACAGATTTACACATGCAAACACTTAGGTTGACTTGACGAGCCTAGCATGTACAGACATGGCCTCGGAACACAGAAGACCGAAAGGTCGAGCATGATTCGTATAGAAGATACGATCAACATGAAGATGTTCACCGATGTTGACTAGTCCGTCTCACGTGATGATCGGACACGGTCTAGTTTAACTCGGATCATGTAATACTTAGATGACTAGAGGGATGTCTAATCTAAGTGGGAGTTCACTAATAATTTGATTAGTTGAACTTAATTATCATGAACTTAGTCTAAAATCTTTGCAATATGTCTTGTAGATCAAATGGCCAACGTAGTCCTCAACTTCAACGCGTTCCTAGAGAAAACTAAGCTGAAAGACGATGGCAGCAACTATACGGACTGGGTCCGGAACCTGAGGATCATCCTCATAGCTGCCAAGAAAGATTATGTCCTACAAGCACCGCTTGGTGACGCACCCGTTTTCCCTGCAGAACAAGATGTTATGAACGCTTGGCAGGCACGTTTCGATGACTACTCCCTCGTTCAGTGCGGCATGCTTTACAGCCTAGAGCCGGGGCTCCAAAAGCGTTTTGAGAGACATGGAGCATATGAGATGTTCGAAGAGCTGAAAATGGTTTTCCAAGCTCATGCCCGGGTCGAGAGATATGAAGTCTCCGACAAATTCTTCAGCTGTAAGATGGAGGAAAACAGTTCTGTCAGTGAGCACATACTCACTATGTCTGGGTTGCATAACCGCTTGACTCAGCTGGGAGTTAATCTCCCGGATGATGCGGTCATTGACAGAATCCTCCAGTCGCTTCCACCAAGCTACAAGAGCTTTGTGATGAACTTCAATATGCAGGGGATGGAAAAGACCATTCCTGAAGTATTTGCTATGCTGAAATCAGCGGAGGTAGAAGCCAGGAAGGAACATCAAGTGTTGATGATCAATAAAACCACTAAGTTCAAGAAAGGCAAGGGTAAAAAGAGCTTCAAGAAGGACGGCAAGGAGGTTGCCGCGCCCGGCAAGCAAGCTGCCGGGAAGAAGCCAAAGAATGGACCCAAGCCCGAGACTGAGTGCTTTTATTGCAAGGGAAGCGGTCACTGGAAGCGGAACTGCCCTAAGTACTTAGCGGATAAGAAGGCCGGCAAAACCAAAGGTATATGTGATATACATGTAATTGATGTGTACCTTACTAGTGCCCGTAGTGTCTCCTGGGTATTTGATACCGGTGCAGTTGCTCACATTTGTAACTCAAAGCAGGGGCTGCGGAATAAGCGGAAACTGGCAAAGGACGAGGTGACGATGCGCGTCGGGAATGGTTCCAAGGTCAATGTGATCGCCGTCGGCACGCTACCTCTGCATCTCCCTTCGGGATTAGTTTTAAACCTTAATAATTGTTATTTAGTGCCAGCTTTGAGCATGAACATTGTATCGGGATCTCGTTTAATTCGAGATGGCTACTCTTTTAAATCTGAGAATAATGGTTGTTCCATTTTTATGAGAGATATGTTTTATGGTCATGCTCCTATGGTGAATGGTTTATTCTTTATGAATCTCGAACGTGATGCTACACATGTTCATAATGTGAGTACCAAAAGAAGTAAAGTTGATAATGATAGTCCCACATACTTGTGGCACTGCCGCCTTGGTCACATAGGTGTTAAACGCATGAAGAAGCTCCATGCTGATGGACTTTTAGAGTCTCTTGATTATGAATCATTTGACACGTGCGAACCATGCCTTATGGGTAAAATGACCAAGACTCCGTTCTCAGGAACAATGGAGCGAGCAACCGACTTATTGGAAATCATACATACTGATGTGTGCGGACCGATGAGTGTTGAGGCTCGCGGTGGCTATCGTTATGTTCTCACCCTCACTGATGATTTAAGTAGGTATGGGTATATCTACTTAATGAAACACAAGTCTGAAACCTTTGAAAAGTTCAAGCAATTTCAGAGTGAGGTTGAAAATCAACGTGACAGGAAAATCAAGTTTCTACGATCAGATCGTGGAGGAGAATACTTGAGTCACGAGTTTGGGGCACACTTAAGAAAATGTGGAATAGTTTCACAACTCACGCCGCCTGGAACACCTCAGCGTAATGGTGTGTCCGAACGTCGTAATCGCACTCTGTTAGATATGGTGCGATCTATGATGTCTCTTACCGATTTACCGCTTTCTTTTTGGGGCTATGCTTTAGAGACTGCCGCATTCACTTTAAATAGGGCTCCGTCGAAATCCGTTGAGACGACACCGTATGAATTATGGTTTGGGAAGAAACCTAAGCTGTCGTTTCTAAAAGTTTGGGGGTGCGATGCTTATGTCAAGAAACTTCAACCTGAAAAGCTCGAACCCAAATCGGAAAAATGCGTCTTCATAGGGTACCCAAAAGAAACTATTGGGTACACCTTCTACCTCAGATCCGAAGGCAAGATCTTTGTTGCCAAGAATGGGTCCTTTCTGGAGAAAGAGTTTCTCTCGAAAGAAGTAAGTGGGAGGAAAGTAGAGCTTGATGAAGTATTGCCTCTTGACCCGGAAAATGGCGCAACTCAAGAAAATGTTCCTGAGGTGCCAGCACCGACTAGAGAGGAAGTTAATGATAATGATCAAGATACTTCTGATCAAGCTCCTACTGAAATTCGAAGGTCCACAAGGACACGTTCCGCACCAGAGTGGTACGGCAACCCTGTCTTGGAAATCATGTTGTTGGACAACGGTGAACCTTCGAACTATGAAGAAGCGATGGCGGGACCAGATTCCGACAAATGGCTAGAAGCCATGAAATCCGAGATAGGATCCATGTATGAGAACGAAGTATGGACTTTGACTGACTTGCCCGTTGAACGGCGAGCCATAGAAAATAAATGGATCTTTAAGAAGAAGACAGACGCGGATGGTAATGTGACCATCTATAAAGCTCGGCTTGTCGCTAAGGGTTATCGACAAGTTCAAGAGGTTGACTACGATGAGACTTTCTCACTGGTAGCGAAGCTAAAGTCCGTCCGAATCATGTTAGCAATTGCCGCATTCTATGATTACGAAATATGGCAAATGGACGTCAAAACGGCATTCCTTAATGGTTTCCTTAAGGAAGAATTGTATATGATGCAGCCGGAAGGTTTTGTCGATCCTAAGAATGCTGACAAAGTGTGCAAGCTCCAACGCTCGATTTATGGGCTGGTGCAAGCATCTCGGAGTTGGAACATTCGCTTTGATGAGATGATCAAAGCGTTTGGGTTTACACAGACTTATGGAGAAGCCTGCGTTTACAAGAAAGTGAGTGGGAGCTCTGTAGCATTTCTCATATTATATGTAGATGACATACTCTTGATGGGAAATGATATAGAACTCTTGGACAGCATCAAGGCCTACTTGAATAAAAGTTTTTCAATGAAGGACCTTGGAGAAGCTGCTTATATATTAGGCATCAAAATCTATAGAGATAGATCAAGACGCCTCATAGGTCTTTCACAAAGCACATACCTTGATAAGATATTGAAGAAGTTCAATATGGATCAATCCAAGAAAGGGTTCTTGCTTGTGTTACAAGGTATGAAATTGAGCTCAGCTCAATGTCCGACCACGGCAGAAGATATAGAAGAGATGAGCGTCATCCCCTATGCCTCAGCCATAGGTTCTATTATGTATGCCATGCTGTGTACCAGACCTGATGTTAACCTTGCCGTCAGTTTGGTAGGAAGGTACCAAAGTAATCCCGGCAAGGAACACTGGACAGCGGTCAAGAATATCCTGAAGTACCTGAAAAGGACTAAGGAAATGTTTCTCGTTTATGGAGGTGACGAAGAGCTCGTCGTAAAGGGTTACGTTGACGCTAGCTTCGACACAGATCTGGATGACTCTAAGTCACAAACCGGATACGTGTATATTTTGAATGGTGGGGCAGTAAGCTGGTGCAGTTGCAAGCAAAGCGTCGTGGCGGGATCTACATGTGAAGCGGAGTACATGGCAGCCTCGGAGGCAGCACATGAAGCAATATGGGTGAAGGAGTTCATCACCGACCTAGGAGTCATACCCAATGCGTCGGGGCCGATCAAGCTCTTCTGTGACAACACTGGAGCTATTGCACTTGCCAAGGAGCCCAGGTTTCAAAAGAAGACAAGGCACATCAAGCGTCGCTTCAACTCCATTCGTGAAAATGTTCAAGATGGAGACATAGAGATTTGTAAAGTACATACGGACCTGAATGTAGCAGATCCGTTGACTAAACCTCTCCCTAGAGCAAAACATGATCAACACCAGAATTCCATGGGTGTTCGATTCATCACAATGTAACTAGATTATTGACTCTAGTGCAAGTGGGAGACTGTTGGAAATATGCCCTAGAGGCAATAATAAAAGCATTATTATTATATTTCCTTGTTCATGATAATTGTCTTTATTCATGCTATAATTGTGTTATCCGGAAATCGTAATACACGTGTGAATAACAGACACCGACATGTCCCTAGTGAGCCTCTAGTTGACTAGCTCGTTGATCAACAGATAGTCATGGTTTCCTGACTATGGACACTGGATGTCATTGATAACGAGATCACATCATTGGGAGAATGATGTGATGGACAAGACCCAATCCTAAACATAGCACAAGATCGTATAGTTCGTTTGCTAGAGTTTTCCAATGTCAAGTATCTTTTCCTTAGACCATGAGATCGTGTAACTCCCGGATACCGTAGGAGTGCTTTGGGTATGCCAAACGTCACAACGTAACTGGGTGACTATAAAGGTAGACTACGGGTATCTCCGAAAGTGTCTGTTGGGTGACATGGATCAAGACTGGGATTTGTCACTCCGTATGACGGAGAGGTATCACTGGGCCCACTCAGTAATGCATCATCATAATGAGCTCAGAGTGACCAAGTGTCTGGTCACGGGATCATGCATTACGGTACGAGTAAAGTGACTTGCCGGTAACGAGATTGAACAAGGTATTGGGATACCGACGATCGAATCTCGGGCAAGTAACATATCGATAGACAAAGGGAATAGCGTACGGGGTTGATTGAATCCTCGACACCGTGGTTCATCCGATGAGATCATCGTGGAGCATGTGGGAGCCAACATGGGTATCCAGATCCCGCTGTTGGTTATTGACCGGAGAGTCGTCTCAGTCATGTCTGCTTGTCTCCCGAACCCGTAGGGTCTACACACTTAAGGTTCGGTTACGCTAGGGTTGTAGGGATATGTATATGCAGTAACCCGAATGTTGTTCGGAGTCCCGGATGAGATCCCGGACGTCACGAGGAGTTCCGGAATGGTCCGGAGGTAAAGATTTATATATGGGAAGTCCTATTTCGGGCATCGGGACAAGTTTCGGGGTTATCGGTATTGTACCGGGACCACCGGAAGGGTCCCGGGGGTCCACCGGGTGGGTCCACCTGTCCCGGGGGGCCACATGGGCTGTAAGGGGGTGCGCCTTGGCCTAATGGGCCAAGGGCACCAGCCCCACATAGGCCCATGCGCCTAGGGTTTAAGGGGACAAGAGTCCTAGAAGGGTAAGGCACCTCCTAGGTGCCTTGGGGGGGAGGGAAACCTCCCCTTGGCCGCCGGCCATAGGAGATTGGATCTCCTAGGCTGCGCACCACCCCCCCTTGGCACCCCTATATATAGTGGGGGAGAGGAGGGACTTCATACCTTGAGTCCTTGGCCTTTGGTTGCCTCCTTCTCCCTCCCCAACACCTCCTCCATCTCCTTATTGCTTAGCGAAGCTCTGCCGGAGTACTGCAGCTCCATCAACACCACGCCGTCGTGCTGCTGCTGGTGCCATCTGCCTCAACCTCTCCTCCCTCCCTTGCTGGATCAAGAAGGAGGAGACGTGGCTGTTTCGTACGTGTGTTGAACGCGGAGGTGCCGTCCGTTCGGTGCTAGGATCTCCGGTGATTCGAATCACGTCGTGTTCGACTACATCATCCCCGTTCTTTGAACGCTTCCGCTCGCGATCTACAAGGTACGTAGATGCATCCAATGACTCGTTGCTAGATGAACTCCTAGATGATCTTGGTGAAACGAGTAGGAAAATTTTTGTTTTCTGCAACGTTACCCAACAGCAGGGAAGGGAAAGAAGGATAGCAGCTCCAGACAGCCGCAGAATAAACTAGTGGGTCATGGAAACGGAGGCAAGCGCAAGGCGGACGGCAGCGTGGACTTTGTGGCTAACACTAATGCACAGGACAGGGGGCAGCGGCGCAGAGGTAAACCGGCAAATCATAACGGGGCTCCCAGTCCTAGTGCAAGCCGTTTGAACTATTTGTTGAATCAGCCTTGCCCAAAGCACGGGACGAAGGAGGCGTCAGCTAGCCATCTTTGGAAAGATTGCTACATCATGCAGGAGTTCAAGAACTCTAATGCTTTCCGGTATGATCACGGATCAGGTGGCGGTTCAGGATCCGGTTTCAGCGGGCCGGATCACGATGGGGTTTCCGGTTCAGGACGTAATCAGGGCGGTCACAACTACCAGAATAATCAGAACAACCAGCAGCAGCAGCAGCAGTCAGGCTATCAGAGCCAGCAGCAGCAGCAGCCGTCGGGCTATCAGAGCCAGCCAAAGCAGTTGAGCAATGGGCAGTACCATGTCTTCACAACGGGTTCGGATAAGCGTGACCGAAAGCTTCACCAACGAGCGGTAAATTTTGTTGAACCGGCCATACCGCGTTACTTACGCTGGTCAGAGCAGCCCATCGTGTGGAGCAGAGAAGATCACCCGCTCCGGGTTGATAATCCGGGTCAGTTAGCATTGGTGGTGGACCCTCAGGTGGGGGGTTATAAATTCACCAAGGTACTCATGGATGGAGGAAGCAGTATTAACATACTGTATTATGAGACATTCAGGCGCATGGGACTAACTGACAAGGATCTCAGACCGTCAAATACGGTGTTCCATGGTGTTGTGCCAGGCAAATCTGCATATCCTGTTGGTAAAATAGCTCTAGATGTGACTTTTGGAGACGAGCATAACTCCCGGTCGGAAAAATTGAGCTTCGAAGTGGTGAAGATCCAAAGCCTGTATCACGCCTTGTTTGGGAGACCGGCTGATGCCAAATTCATGGCGCGGCCTTGTTATATCTACTTACAGCTCAAAATGCCGGGTTACAAGGGGACGATAACGGTTCACGGGAACCGTCGGATCGCTTTGGAATGTGAAGAGGGTGATGCGGCTTACGCAGAGTCGGTCTGTGCCACGGAAGAGTTGAAGTATTATAAGGATAATGTCGATCCGGCGGATATGACCCCTTTAAAGAAGCCAACTACAGAGCATGATTCAGATCTGAAGTTCAAATCGGTAGCTGAGACCAAGCTTGTTGACTTCGTGCCCGGCGATTCATCCAAGCAGTTCACTATCAGTGCCAACCTGGATCCCAAATAGGAAAGCGCGCTCATCGAGTTCATCCGTGAGAATCGGGACATTTTTGCATGGAAGCCATCTGACATGCCAGGTGTACCGAGGGAACTCGCTGAGCACACTCTTAATGTGGATCCTAAGTATAAACCGGTGAAACAGTTCCTCTGCCGGTTTAACGAAGAAAGACGCAAAGCCATTGGAGAGGAAGTGGCCAGGCTTTTAGCAGCTGGTTTTATTATTGAGGTGTTCCATCCAGAGTGGCTTGCTAATCCGGTGCTAGTTCTTAAGAAAAATGGCACTTGGCGTATGTGTGTGGATTATACAGATCTTAACAAAGCCTGTCCTGCAGACCCTTTTGCCCTCCCCCGTATTGATCAGATCATTGATGCCACGGCGGGTTGTGAGCGTTTGAGTTTTTTGGATGCATACTCTGGATATCATAAGATCAAGATGGCGGTTAAGGACCAGGAGAAAACGGCATTCATCACTCCCTTTGGAGCCTTCTGTTATGTATCTATGCCCTTCGGGCTCAAGAGTGCCCAAGCCACCTATCAACGGTGTGTACAGAATTGCCTGCATGAGCAGATCGGCCGCAATGTGCACGCATATGTAGATGACATCGTAGTAAAATCAAGGCAGAAGGAGACACTGGTGGATGATTTAAAGGAGACCTTTGACAACTTGCGAGCTTACAGGATGATGCTTAATCCGGCCAAGTGTGTTTTCAGTGTTCCAGCAGGCAAGTTGCTGGGTTTCTTGGTGTCTAACAGAGGAATTGAGGCTAACCCGGAGAAGATTACGACTATTACATCTCTGGCTAAACCGGAGTGTATCAACGATGTTCAGCGTTTGGCGGGCCGAATCGCTGCGCTGAGCCGGTTTATCAGCCGCCTCGGGGAGAAGGCTATCCCTTTGTACCAACTGCTGAGGAAGACAAACAATTTCGTCTGGAGTACAGCTGCTGACGAGGCATTTGAGGATTTGAAGCGGCAGTTAGCCAATCCGCCTGTTCTTGCAGCTCCAGTTGACAAGGAGCCACTATTGTTATACATAGCGGCTAATGCTCGGGCAGTTAGTGTGGCTATTGTGGTAGAGCGCAAAGAGGCAGGCAAGGAATATCCGGTTCAGTGGCCGGTTTATTATATCAGTGAGGTGCTGATTGAGTCCAAGCAAAGGTATCCGCATTGGCAGAAGCTGGTCTATGGTTTTTTTATGGCCAGTCGAAAATTGAAGCAGTATTTTCAAGGGCACCCCATCACAGTGGTCAGTTCAGCTCCCTTGGGTGATATTATACAGAATCGGGAGGCGACTGGCCGGATTGCCAAGTGGGCTATAGAGCTGGGGCCACACGGTCTGAAGTACGTGCCCCGGACGGCCGTGAAGTCTCAAGCACTTGTTGATTTCATCAATGATTGGACGGAACTACAAGCACCAGAGGAGAAGCCGGATCACACATATTGGATTATTCATTTTGATGGGTCCAGGCAATTGGAAGGCTCAGGGGCTGGAGTCGTATTAACTTCCCCGCGAGGTGATAAGTTTTGTTATGTTCTCCGCTTAATGTTCCCTTGTACTAATAATGCAGCTGAGTATGAAGCCTTGCTCCATGGTCTGCGGATGGCTAAAGAGATGAATTTAAGCCGGGTCAAGTGTTTTGGTGACTCAGACCTAGTGGCTCAACAGGTGTCTGGCACTTGGGATTCTAAGGACCCGCTCATGGCTGCGTATCGTCGGGAAGTGGATAATGTTGCAGGTTGTTTCAAGGGTTATCAAGTGGATCATGTGGACCGTCGGAAGAATGAAGCGGCGGATGCTTTAAGCCGGTTGGGCTCTCAGCGTAAACCGGTCCCGCCTAATGTCTTTTTGGATGTGTTGTACAATCCGTCAGTCAAGCTCCCAGGTGAAGCGGATTTGGCCATTCCTGATCCGGAGTCCCAATTGGTGGCAGCCCTGCGTGTTATTCCGGATTGGACAGTTCCTTATCTTGCGTACATGACAAGGGGGGAGCTGCCAGAGGATGAGATTCTGGCCAAGCAGATAGTCCGGCGATCCAAGTCTATGACGATTGTCAATGGTGAGTTACATCATTGCAGTGTATCAGGGGCGTTTCAACATTGTGTCTCTCCTGAAGAAGGCTGTGAAATCTTAAGAGAAATCCATGAAGGGGATTGTGGGCACCACGCCGGTTCAATGTCTCTGGTTGCAAAGGCGTTTCGTCATGGGTTCTACTGGTTGACAGCTCATGCTGACGCGGAGGACTTGGTTAAACGGTGTGATGGATGTCAGAAATTTTCAAGGCGTGCTCATATGCCGGCTCAGGAGTTGAGGATGATCCCAATAACATGGCTGTTTGCAACTTGGGGGCTAGACATGGTTGGACCTTTTAAAAGATCCAAGGATAAGAAAACTCACCTTTTGGTGGCAGTTGACAAATTTACCAAGTGGGTTGAAGCGGAGCCTGTCAGCAAGTGTGATGCAGCAACGGCGGTACAATTCATCAAGAAGGTGATTTTCCGGTTTGGTTTTCCACACAGTATCATTACTGATAATGGTACCAATTTATCCAAGGGTGCTATGAAGGAGTTCTGTGAACGTGAACACATCCGACTTGATGTGTCGTCAGTAGCACACCCCCAGTCCAATGGACAGGCAGAACGAGCTAATCAGGAAATCTCGCGAGGCATCAAACCTCGGCTTTTGGTCCCATTGCCAAGAACACCAGGATGTTGGGTTGAAGAGCTGCCATCTGTATTATGGAGTATCAATACTACGCCAAACCGGTCCACAGGATACACGCCGTTTTTCATGGTCTATGGAGCAGAGGCGGTTCTCCCTAGTGACATCCGGCACGATTCACCTCGTGTGGCAGCTTATGTTGAGGCAGATAATGAGACAGCACGACAAGATGCTTTGGACCTATTGGACGAAGAGCGTGATATAGCGGCTGCCCGTTCGGCGATTTACCAGCAAGATCTTCGTCGCTATCACAGTCGCCGGGTTAGAACCAGAACTTTTCAAGAAGGAGATTTGGTGCTTCGATTCATCCAAGATCAAACGGATATGCACAAGTTATCCCCACCTTGGGAGGGACCTTTCATAGTCAGCAAGAATCTGCACAAGGGGTCGTATTATCTGATTGATATTCGAGAGCATCAAGACTCACGTACATCAGAAGAGGAGACCAACATACCGTGGAATATAGCTCATCTTCGGCCTTACTATACTTGAGCCATTGGCTCTATTTATGTACATATCATGACAATGTATATATTATCTTTGATATATCAAACCGGAGCCTCAGCCGAAGCGGGGTCTCTGTCTTTATCATCATGCGAGGTTACACGGAGTGGTTCTGTCTAAAGCGGCCTCCGGTTTACCCTTTGACATTTGTTTTATATCACTGGGGGCTTTGGTCGTGTCCGAACCAACGAAAACCCTTTGATAGGCGACAGCCATCAGATCATTTGGGGACTGTGTCACGTTTGAACCAGTAATGCCTTTTGGTCGGCCTAAGGCCACAAAATCACTTGGGAGCATGGTCGGGCCCGAGCCATTGCTACGCCTCTTGATTTGGCATATATGCCACGAGTCATTTGGGGACCTGGCTGACTTGAATCATTGTCACCCCTATTGGGGGCCTTGATCCTGTTCGACCATGGTAATGCCATCTGAACAGCTCAATATAGCATATTTTTGCGAATGGTTTTTATCATCACTTTCGTTTCCATGTTGTTTTCATGGTTTGTTTGTTTTTGTTTTTGCTGGATTTCTTTATGTCGACAAGTATATTTTTTCCGGTTCAGCCATTGATTTTTTGATCCCCCTTCTAATCCGAAGGAGTCTCCCGGTTTACTTTTTCCCTGTTACACTCATGGAATAACCAGGGGGCTTGTATTAAGTTAGCACGGCTTTTATGGGGGCTACTTTCTCCCTTTTTTGACGGTATTGGTTTATAAAACCACCGCTTCAGGCTTGGGTAAACCAGCTTTATACCCAAACATGGAAGGTATTTGTGTATCATGTGTTTGTTATATTTCTGATACACATATCAAGATCATAATCCGGCTGCGGTATAACCGCTACCGAAGTTCAAATTTTTTCTGATTGTAGGAAATATGAATTAAAGTTTTCAAGCAAAAGCTTTAGTACTTATGCACGAAGGCATATCCCAGGCAGAAGTTTTCACTATCCTATTACAAGGCAGCATGGTGCCCAAACAAAATCGTTGTTTCTGTAGAAGGATGTTTCAAATAGCATTTCAAACCAGCTTCCGGTTCAAGCTTGTTCCTCGTCCTCCGCCGCTTCAGCTTCCTCGTCTCTACCCATTGGCTGGAAATCAACAGTGGTCCAGTCGATTCCCATTAAAGCTTGGAAAACAGCTTCTTCATGGATCAGGGAAGACGATTCAATATCAGGGGCGTAAGTGTGCTTACGGATTCGAGGAATCAGATTCTCCGCCTCAACAGTTGGGGCAGGCACTCGCTTGTTTTGATCATTGTATTGTGCTTGATAATGCGTCAAATCCGCTTCTTCAGCTAGCTGGCAAGCCAGAGGGCGCACTGCACGGTTTATAGCCCTTAAATCTTCTTCGTCGAACTCAGAGCCGTCTTCTTTCAGACTGGGATAGCCTTGAGCTGCTTCCACAGGATCAAAGTCGGGCACCCATGCCTTTGCCCGGATTAAGGCATTGATGGCTCCGGTTCGGGCAGCGGATTTTTTCAGCTCCTCAATCCGGGCTGGAAGCATTGACAACTTGCTAAGAGTGTCCTGGATTAAAGAGGGCGCCGGATTGTTGTGAGAAGCTGTGCTGATGATCCGTTGGGCTCCAGTGTACAATTGTTCTATCAAGGTGTAGGCAGCTTTCAGTTTCTTCCGAACATCGTTTCCTAAGTGCCCAATACGTGTGCCTACAAAAGGATTGGAATGGTCTCAAACCGGACTTATGATACAGCAGATTCAAATTTATTACAGAAGTTATAAGGAGCTTACCAAAGATAGCAGCAGTCATGGAGTGTATTTGCCGCTGTACGGCCGTCAGTTCATCTACCACCGGTTTAAGGGCCGCTTCAGCATTTTCTGCTCTTTTGGTTAAACCGGCCTTATCAGTGGCCCAGTCAGCTCGCTCTTTCTTGAAATTTTTCTTCAGCCGTTCAGCAGTGTTCAAAGCGCTGGTTAATTCTTCCTTGGCTTTATCTGTTTCAGCTTGCTGGGTCCTCATGGCCTCCTGCAAATCGGCAATTCGGTCTTCCTTGATTTTAATCTCAGCCTGCATACAGATGACATTTGAAAATTTTTCACAGTCCAGACAAGAAATTGAAGTACCAACCACATAAACAAAGTTATATGCCTGATACTTGGGGGCTAATGTATCTTCAATTTTTTTTGTATATGGCTCAACTACAAAATCCCAAGCTCAATACAAGTATTCAACTTGGCACTTGGGGGCTAATGGCTATTTGATCAAGTTCTGTTCTAAGGACAGCTTTTTAGCCCCGGTTTGATTATGCTAAACCGGCCCTCGAGGGTTATACCGATGGATTTCAATAATTATATATTCAGGATCAAGTCCCGGTTTGACCAAGGTCACAAACCGGCCCTTGGGGGCTACCGGGATGAATGCAAGAGCAGAAGAGAAAGAAGGAATTTACCTCAAATTTATCCCTCATCATTTTTACCAGGCCAGCTTCACAGTCACGGCTAGTGTAAAGCCGGTTTAAATAGCCAGAATGAAGATCTTGCGCATTCAGAGCGGCATATGTTTCCAATTCGACATCCCATTTTCCTTTGTTCAAAAAGGAAGAATCCTCTTTGATGGTATGCCTGGTAAGAGTGGCAGGATTCCCGGGTTCAGAACGACCTACACCGGTAATCACAACATCATCATCTTTTGATTCGGCGGTTTGGGTTGGTGCGGCCGCTTTGTCAGCAGGAGTGTGGGATTTTTCAATCTGGACAGAACTGGCAGGCGGATCAGCAGACGCTGGAGCATTAGTAAGACCTTCTTCAGGGATAATGTCATCTTGCAGAGGAGGATCATTGGGGATATCTTCAGAAATAAACACTTCATGATCCAGCGCTTGGTCATGTTCCGGGGCCACATTTTCTTCAGCCGCTTTATCCAGGCGGGCTTTCTTGCTTGGTTTCGGTTTAGCCCTGGAAGAAAAGATAAAAATTAAGGAAAAGTGTAAACCATTGCGCAGCATACTGGAAGCATATGATCGTTGAACTTACCCAGCAACTGTTTTCAAAGGTGGTAGCTGGGTGGCTGACGATTCACCAGATGAGGAATGAGAAGTGAGCTGATAATCGGAGTCGGATGGATTAAGAGGTTGACGGAAGAAACCCGCTTTACAATTTAAATCAATAAAAAGGTCGGAGACCTTGGAGTGGCTCTTTCGAACCGGACTGTTTGATAAACCGGCAGAGGTAACTACCTGGCCACTGTGCCGGGTTGTGCGGCGAGCTTCGTGTTGTTGGGTCTTCATAAGAAATTGGGAATCCAGATAAGCAAGAGGATGAGAAAATTTAACTTTCTGGTTTGCCCGGCGAAATTTTGGCAAAGGCAAGATTTCTGAATCGGAAGAGAGAATGGTTACCTCAACGAAAGCCGCATTGCTGGCTTCAGCATCATCCTGACAAACATCATCATCAATAAGGCGTGTAAAAAGTAAGCCAAGTGAATCAAGTTCTATCTCAAGATCCGGTTTACCCACATCATCATCAATGGCCGGGTCAGACGAAGCGGTGGTTTTTCTCTTATGAGCTGGTTTCTTGACAACCTTGGTCTTGGGCCGGGTTGGCCGTCCTGCCTTTTCTGTTTTGTCTTGAGGAAGTTTCTTACTCCAGAACAGATTATCACCCTGGATCAGCAGCAATTAAAATGTTGAACATATAAAATAATAACTCGGATCAACAATAAAGCAATTGAAATATTACCGCTGGCGGTTTGTTGGTGGTGCAATACGGAAGCAGACCGGTTTGAGCACAGAGGTGCTCCGGTTCATTCAGCATCTTCTTCACAGATTCTGTGACTTCATCCTCAGGGAGTTGGATTTTAGTGTGTCAGAGTGGGTCATCGACACTATCAGTATACTCACACATCAAATTTGGGCGCCGGCTTAGAGGCAAAATACTCCATGATATCCAGCAGCGTGCAAGGTCTATTCCTGTTAAACCGTTGGCCATGAAGGCCCGGAGCTTGGACAGTTGAGGAGCATATTTAATTCTCTCCTTGGCGTTTAGCCTTTGTGGAAAGGGGTGAGTGTTGCTGAGCCGTTCCGGACGGAAGCCAGGCAAGGGATTTTCGTTATCAGGAGATGTATCCTTGCAATAAAACCAAGTTATGTTCCATTCCTTGGGGTGAGTATGGAGTTTGACGTGAGGGTAGGTGATTTCTTTCCTCTTCTGAATAGCCATACCGCCCAGTTCGGTATTAGGGCCGTCAGTGAATTCAGTACGACGGTTCAGATGAAAGAGGTCTCTGAATAACTCGACGGAAGGCTCCTCTTGAAGGTATGCCTCAGAAAGTACTTGGAAGTGACATAGGTTGGTGACGGAGTTGGGGCCAATATCCTGTGGACGGAGTTGAAAGTTGGCTAACACGTCCCGATAAAATTTGGAGCCGGGCGGTTTAAAGCCCCGGGCCATATGATCTGTGAAGACCACGACCTCTCCTTCCTGGGGTGTAGGAGGACATTCATCTCCAGGAACCCTCCAATGAATCGTGTCTTTGCTATCCAAAGCACCATTCAGGACTAGGTCGTTCAGCTGTGATTCTGTGACACGGGAGGGAACCCAATTGCACTCGTACACTTGTTTGGCCATGACAAGATCTACAAGGAATAAATGATTCGGTTCAAGCATATGCCGGATAAAACGGTGGTGATCTAATTACGGTAAACCGGAGGCAGTACCATAAACCGGTCTTCTACAACGCAGCATCAGATGGATTCTGGCGGTTCAACCAGGGGACTAATGACATATATACTGGTCTAGCTATTTTTTCTCTATGGTGAAGTTAAACCGCCCGGCTTAAGTATCGGAAGCAATCGAAACTATGGATAACTAGTTATGCAGAAACAAGTTTCACAAAGTTATGATACAGCCACGGATCTACAGCAAGCTCATAAAAAAAACAGGAAGTATTTTGAAGACTAAGACGGAAATAGAAGTGAATCATTGAGTGGATAGATGCAGGAGATCTATAAGTCTGGATAAGAAATGGTAAGCGGATACTAAAGGGATCGCTACTAAACACAGCAAGAGTTCACGGATGCATTCAAGATCAGAGAGCAGCTATGAACGCGCGATGAACATAGCAGGAACATGGAACCCTAAGAATAGATCTAGGTTAAGAGGGAGAGAGAACTTACCAGGAACGGAGAGGATGCGGAAGGACGCCGCGACACTCTGGTACGTGCAGGTTGATGCAGCAGCCTGAGACGAGGCAAAGGTCGACGGTGGTGGCGGAGCTCCAAGGCGGCGACGTAAGGAAGAAGAAGAAGGGACGAAGGGGAAGAAGAAGGAAATGACCCTTCGGTCTTATTTATAAGGCAACTGAGCTAGGTCAAAAGCGCGAATCCAGGAGCTGTCATTAAGAGGGCGTTATGAATTTCGTAATGACGTCATGCCGGTTTATAGTAGCCAAAACTGATGATGTCATGTCGGTTTACAGTGACCAAAAATGATGACGACATGGAGATTTGCCAATTAACAGAAGACATCCAAGACGCAAGATAGTGTGAAGGATTGACATGAACCAGTTCAAATCAATCTGGGGCCTAATGTTGGGGATATTACCACTGGGCGTAAACTGGATTACTTGGGCCGGGTTAACGTCATAGTGGTATAAAGCAGGTGAAGGCCCAAGTCCTATAGTCGGTTTAGAATCTGTATCAGTAAAACTGACCTGATGTATAGCTTGTATTGTAAGGTAGGAATAGAGAGATACCTACCGGGATACGAATATGAACCGGCTGGGACTTTATGGACCGACGGGCGTCACCCGTGCATATAAGGGGACGGCCCGGCGGCGGTTCAGGGGACAACCACAACTCGGGCCTAGGCGAAGCTTGTTTGCTCCCTAGCCATCGAGACCACATCAATTCTATCACAACTAGACGTAGGCTTTTACCTTCATCGAAGGGGCCGAACTAGTATAAACCCACGTGTCTTTGTGTCCGCTTTAACCCCTTCAAGTAAACTCGTAGCGATGGCTCCACGACTAAGTCCTTTCGCTAGGACATCTGCCGTGACAAATCCACGACAGCTATAATAAAGATGACCCTTGAGAGAGCGACTCCCAAGGGAAAAGTAGGTGGTGGTGAGGCAAATGGTAAAAGTCAATGTTGGGCCTTGCTGGAGGAGTTTTATTCAAAGCGAACTGTCAAGGGGGTCCCATAAATCACCCGACCGCGTAAGGAATGCAAAATCCGGGAACATAACACCGGTATGACGGAAACTAGGGCGGCAAGAGTGGAACAAAACACCAGGCAAAAGGCCGAGCCTTCCACCCTTTACCAAATATATAGATGCATTAATAATATAAGAGATATTGTGATATCCCAACCAAAATCCTGTCCACCATGGAGCAATCTTCAACTTCACCTGCAACTAGCAATGCTATAAGAGGGCTGAGCAAAGCGATAACATAGCCAATCAATGGTTTGCATAGGAAAGGTGTCAAAGGTTAGAGGTTCATGGCAATTTGGGATGGCTTGATAAACAGGCGATAGAACGAAGCAACTAGCATAGCAATGATAGTAGTGAGATCCAGGGTAGCGGTCATCTTGCCTGAGATCCCGCACGGAAGAAGAACGAGTCCATGAAGTAGACGAACGGACGTAGTCAAAACAAATCCTCATGAATGCAACATTACCGGAACTAAGAAGCAACAACGGAAAGAAACAAACAACATGGTAAACCAACCATCACATAGACATGGCACGATGCACAACCAAGTATGATGCATGTCCGGTTTAAAGAGGCATGGCATGGCAAACTGCAACACACAATACTACAAATTAAATGGAGCTCAATATGCAACGAGTTGCATATTGACGAAACACCACATCAATTATTTAGTTCTCTCTCGGTTTTGTACCCAACAATATTAAATTTTATTAAACATGGCAAGGGGTGAAGCACATGAAAAACTACCTATCTAGACAAGTTTAAATGAGGCCGGAATAATAAACAACAAGTCCGGAAAATCCCCATATGCAAATAATGGATTCGGTACTGTTCTGTCCTAAACACAATTTTATTGTTTTTAAACAGGAAAATAAAGTGCACCATGTTAATCTAGGCATTTTCCACCCCATTTACATATAAAGTTTATTTAAAATGGAGCTACAGTTATTTAGTTATGAAATAAAGCATTTTAACATGGCATATTAGCAAATTAATGCAAACAGCAATTTAAACATTTTAAACATGGATGAAAATGGCATATTATTAATCTACACAATTTTCTGAGCATTTTTCATATATAAAACATTTTAATCCGATGCACGGTTTAAGAGATATTAAATGCATGATGCTTAGGGGGTTTTCTGCAAAACTGTAATTCACAGGATAAATAGTAAAATTCGCAGCGCAGGAAAAACAGTATACTGGGCCGAATCTGGAGGCTGGCCCAACAGGAGGGAAAGGAGGCGCAGGGGGGTTTGCTCACCCTGGGCCTTGGGCCGGTTCGGAGAGGAAGCCGGCTGGGGAGGGCGGCGCTAGTTGGGCCGAGGCGAAGCCGGCCCAGGCGCGTGCGGTCGGGGCGCTGAGGCTGCTGGGCCGGGGCCCACGGGAGATGGAGGCCCGGTCGTCCTCGCGCTTATGTGCGGAGGCAGGGGAGGCCGGCGGCGTGAAGAGGTCCGGCGAGGGCGCTCGAGGACGCGGGGAGGCTAGGAACGGGCGGACAGGGTGGATCCGGCCACCTGGGCACCGGATCTGGCCGGAGACGATGCGAGGACGGCGGCAGGACGCGGCGGAGGCGTGCTGCACGGGCGGAGCGGCGACGGTTAGCGAGGGAGAGCACGGGAGAAGGGAGGAGAAGAGGAGGCTTGGGGAAACTGGCCTGGCATGGGCGGCGCCGTGGCTCGGGTCGCCGGCGGCGGCCTTCTCTGTCGAGGACGCCACGTGGCGGCGGGGATCTCCTCCCCTGGAGCTGGGAACGACAAGACGAGGGGAGCGGGAGAGCGGGCGCCAGGGACGGGCGGCGGTGCGACGCGGGCGCCTCAGGCCCAGATCGGGGCCCGGGTGGGCCTGGGACGGGCCTGCGGCGGCGGAAGGCTGCTGGGGACGCGGGGAGGCCAGGTGGCGACACCCGGTTGGCTGCGCGCGACAGCTGGCGGCGGCGCGGCCTGTGGGACGGTGCCAAGTGGCGGGGAGGAGGTGGCCGGCGCCGGATTACGAGGAGAAGGTGGAAGGTGGCGGCGGCTGATGATTGGGGGCGCGGGATTCGAGGAGGGAGGTTAGGGTGACAAAAATGGCAAGGGGGGCTGCTATTTATAGAAAGAGGGGTTAGGGTTGGGGGTTTGAGGCCATTTCGGAGCCTTGGATCGCCATCGGACGGCTCCGGATCAAGGGGAAATTAGGTGGGCTGCAGGTGGGCTGTGTAGAATGCCTTGAGCTGAGAAGAGAGAGAAACAGAGCGACCCGGTGGCAGTTTCGGAGACCGAAACGTCCGACGATTAAACCGACTATATCGCGGTTATAAATATAACGGTTGGGTAGTCAAAAGGACTCCGAATGCGACGAAACTTGGCAGGCGGCCTGTCTACACTACAATAAGACCGCACGACAAGTTGCAACCCATTCCGAGAACATTTTTATGCCACTTATAAAATAATATTTTGGAGGTGCGGCGGGCGCGTGCGAGTGTGGTCGGGCTCAGAACGGACAACGGAGAGAACCGGGGAAACCCGGACGGATGCAAGTTTTATGAAAACGATGCCGATGCAATGCGAATGATGACATGAGACGAGATGCATAACAAGAACAAAATGCAAAACAACAGATAAAACCCAACCACGAAGGAAAAATCATATAACATCTCCGAAAAAGGCAAGAGTTGGAGTTACGAATATGGAAAGTTGTATCCAGGGCGTTACACGCCCCCACGAAGGAAGCAAGAAAATCAACCAATGAAAAGAGCCAAAGAAAACTTATGCGGATGGCGGCCCATGAGTCCAGGAAAGCCTCGTTGCAACGCTTGAGGGCTTCGGCTTCGGCCAGGAGTTTGTCCTGGACGACGAGGGACGCCTGGTTTAGGGCGCCCGTCCCGCCCCCACGTATCCAGCCGACCGGCACGATGCTGGTCGCCGCGGTGTCAGGGACCGACGAGCTTGCGGCACCGGCCTCCAACGGCCACAGTGCTGAAGCCGCCTTCTCAAGACGGTGGCGTACGGGTGTGCAGACCTCAGGAGTAAGGTCCGTTACCACCACGTCCCCGATTGGTGGCACTGGCGGCCCGTCGGCTGCTCGGCCTACGTCTCGCTTGTCGGCGGTGGCGGCACGATGACGTCCGGCATGGCCACATCGACGCCCTCCCTCTCCATGACCCGCTACTCATCGCCGGCTCCTCCGGTGGTCGCCTCAAACTCCGGTGGAGGTGGCGTGGTGTTCAAAGGCGTCACGAGAAGTGGATCCTGGCAGCATGCAGCCTCCGCCTGCGCCAATTTCCATGTCGCGGACGCTACAACCTTGTCCGCCCCCCCTTCGCCAGGCGGTCGGCCTCTTCCTCACGCGCCTACCGCGTGTTCCGTTCCGTCCGCTCCCGGAGGCGGCGGCTGGATCAATTTGTCGGCTGGTGGAGGAGGTCGCCGCCGACCTGATGACCGAGGCGGCTCCCAACTTCTCGAGAGTTAGCAGGGCCCTGGGATAAGAAGACAAGTCAGAAAGTTTTTTCAGGCCGGATCGGCGAAGAAGAGGAAAGCATGGGAAGAACACTTATGCTGACACCATAACCGGCACCTTCAGTTGCCTCTGATATTTGGCCACCTTGGCCGCGGCTTCCTTCCGCCTGGTCGTCGCGACCGGGTTCTTGGTCTTCTTTAGCACGCTGCCAAACAGGGCAGTGCCTTGCCTCCGCTTGCTCTTGCAGCCATGGGAGGGCGGCCCAGAAGAGGGGCCGGCGCCGGTGTTGGCAGTGCTCCGGGCGGGGCGCGGCTCGTCTTCATCATGGTCATCGTCGGGCCAAGTCTCCATGCCGCCGCCCTCCTCGGAGCCGCCTACTCCACCGCCGCCGCCTGTTGTGTCGTCTGCCAGGGCGGCCGCCCCGAAGTCGGGGTCATCCACATCGCTCACCGCCCTGTCCGGCAGGTAGTCGCCACCCGGCCCCACGATGGCGGCTGTCGCCTCGGACATATAAATCTGCACTCTAGAATGGAGTCGCGTCATGACGAGAGCAAGACTGAGAAATAGAGCTGAAGGAAGAAATGAAGGAACTTACGGCAGGCGGCGGCTCGTCGCGGGAGTACGGCCGCTTCCCGTACCGCCAGTTACCCTCCGACATCTTGAGGTCGGAGATCTTGTTCACCATCCGCGCGACCTCGACAGCCGGCATCTCCTTCGTGCACAACCGGCTGGGGTCGCGGCGTCCGCTCATCCGGAAGATCGGATGAGGCCGGCCCTGGAGCGGGAGGACTCGGCGCTCGACGAAGGCGATGAGGAGGTCGGATCCAACGAGGCCCTCCGACTCCTGGAGCACCCGGAGTCGGCCGATGGCGGCCACGGCATCCGGCGACACCGCCTTCGGCTTGTAGCCCCAGTTGGGCCGGAGCCCGGAGGGAGGACCGGCCTCGTAGGCCGGCAGGTTGATGAAGTCGACAGCCGGATCGACGTTCTCAACATAGAAGTAAGATTGCTGCCACATCTTTATAGACTGTGGCAGCTTGACGACGGGGAAGACGTTCCGTTTCGCCGGCCGGAGCACGGCAATGAACCTGCCGCACTCGGCCGCCGTCTCCTTGGCAGAGGTGCTAAGCTTCCCATAGAAGAATGCTCCCCACAGCTCGAGTGCGGGGAGGATGCCGATGTAGCCCTCGCCCGCCGTGACGAAGGCGGAGAGTAGAGTCACGGTGCTGGGCATGAGGTAGTGAGGTTGGAGGTGATTGAAATCAAGGAATGAGCGGAGGAAGCCGCTCACCGGAAGGCCTAAGCCACAGAGGAAGTGCGAGCAGAAACGACCCGCTCGTTCCCCCTCGGCGCCGGCGAAAACTCCGCCTCCGGCAGCACCCGCGCCTTGACGAATGCCGCGTTCGGGATCCGGCGCATGTCGCGGAGGAAGGAGATGTGATCTTCAATCACCGTTGATCCATCCCAGTCGCCACCCTTCTCGCGCGCCATGTCTCCAAGCAGGGCCGTGAAGGAGGAGGAGTGTGTTGGCGGCGAACGGCAGCAGCACCACGGCAGCACGGAGCGGTAGTGGTGGCGATGGAGGAGAGTGTGGGAGGGGGCACACGAGCCTTGCCGCACCCTCCCTCCCCTTACTTATAGCCCTTGGGCTACGAAACCGAGTGGGCTGGGCTTGGGTCGTGGGATTAACTGCGCCCACGACCCCACGACCCCCCATTTACCGCGCGCATTCGCCACGCCTCGAGCGGTCCTGGGAATCACAACTGCCCCCCTTGGCGCAGCGGATCTGCCCGGGTGCCGAGGTGCGGTAGTGGCGGGCTCGGCCCACTGTCACGTCCCATCAGGAGCATGGGATGGCAGGCTGGCCGGGATAACGTGCGCCACGTGGCATGTCCGTGGTGGGCGGCGGCCCCAGGAGGCTTAGCAGGCACGCCACCTGTTTTCCCGCCTTGAAGTTCAAAAAACGACCAAAAAGTCCCGCCTCGCCAAGGCCGACTCCAATAATCGGCTAACCGCGAAGCGGGTCGAACATTTTTTCCAGAGCTCGGTGGGGAGGGAAGCCGCTGAGACTTTGCGGCCTCTCGACCACAACGCCTCACCGGCTTCGGGGAGTACTATTGGAGTAATGGGCCACGGGTAGCCTCACCCGAGTCCCTGGATTTATCAAGACTTTGGGCCAGCTCCGCCTCGCTGAGCCCCAAGCTGAAGCTCCGCCCTCCGGGGGCCAGCTAGCTCGACGGCCGGCCACCAGAGGGCGGCCAACGACCAGCCACCAGCACCGCGAGCGGCCGACTCCAGCCAGCCGGCCTCTAGAGAGGGCGGCATCAGGCAGGCGCCCCCCTCGCGCCCTCAAAGATTGTGCCCCCTTCAAGAGGACATGATGGGGCGTGGCTACAGTGAAGCCCTTATCCCCGAATCGTGGGTTCGGCGTGGCCACAGTGTTCCGTATGGACGGAGATCTCGGCACGGCGTGACACTCTTGTCACCTACCCTTGACGTCGCTCTGGACAGGCGGAGCCCTATTCCCCACGACGGCCTGTCGGTATGGCCCTCGGGCTGCGGGCCCTCCCGGGCAATGACACCCTAGAAGACGGCACACGCCGGATCAATTGGACGAGGGGAAGGCCGTCCTCCAGCAGGCGGCCGTGCCCACCCTCGAAGCAAGGGCGCCATTAACCTGATGAGACCAGGTGTGGCTACAGTGAGCTCCCACCAGGCGGCGGGACTGTAGCCACGCTGAGCTGACCAAGCCCGCGTTATTAGCAGCACGGCTATAGTGAATACCTGCCAACCTGTCGGCTCCGTACCAGACCAGTCCGCGGGGCCCGCCAGGTGGCGGGCCCCAGTAGTCGGTGGAGAAGCCGGAGGCCGGAGACGCTGACAGCCGGGCCGAGCAGCCGGCTAGATTACCATTGTACCCCTGGGAGGTAGGCCTATATAAGCCCCCTAGGGCACCCATGCAAAGGGTTCCCACACTGATAGAACTAGCCAGATCACTAGAGCAGGGGAGAGCTAGCCTTGCCTTCTCCTACCTCTAGCATACAGCTCAAGGAGCACATTTGTATCACTTGAGACAAAGTGATCATGCGGAGATCCCGCAGAGCAGGAGTAGGGGTATTATCTCCAAGGAGAGCCCCCAACCTGGGTAAAGTACGCCGGCATTCGTGTCTATGCCTCATCCCGCTTCCGGGCATCGGGGACGTTCTACTCGCTCCCACCATGATAAGCCATCCTTTGGCATATGTCGCACCCAACCCTCGACATTTCTCTTAACTCCAAAACGCTTAACTCCGCGAAGCGGGGACACTCAAAGATAAACTCTGTCTCCGACTTTGTAAACTGTCTCCTTGCATTTAGAATCTGCATAGCTCTTCTGCCTGGACTGGGCTACCTGGAGCTTGTCGCGAATCAACTTCACCTTCTATTTAGACTCTTTAATAAAATCTGGCCCAAACAACTGGTGGTCTCCAACTTCATCCCACATACTGGCCAACAGTACGTCCTCCTTGGCGTAAGTTGCGAAACTCACGCTTCTTCATGGCCATAGCTCCTGCGAAAACACGGGCATACGGAAAGCTTGCTAAAACTGATCCCATGTGACAGTGTCGATAGGATAAGTGGCTGTGAAATTCTCCCACCATGATGTTGCTGGTCCATCAAGCTGATGTGCGGCAAAACGCACCTTCTCCGCATCTGTGCATCCTGCAGTGGTCAACTTCCTTCCCATCTTACTGAGCCAATCATCTGCAACTATCGGCTCGGTGCTACTGGAGAACACCGGCGGATTTAGCCTCAAGAAACGGGCTAAGTGATCAACAGGTGGTGGTGGTGGTGGGTTTTTGTTGCTGTTGTTCCCCTGATTCTGATTCTAAACTAGCATCTGCATCAATGCATTCTGCTGCTGGATCAACTGAGTGAGGTCCGATGGGAAAGCAAATCCATTGTCACGTCTCAGAGGCATCTGAGGGTTTTATAAAAATGAGAATACAGAATAGAATGAGGTCTAGAGGGAAAAAAACACTACTCATATGCACATGAGACAAAAGCAAACAAAATCACTCCAATCAATTCAAACAAGGGCATACAACGGTCTAACTATTGTTACAAAAGTGCTCGGTCTTGGGGTCTACGGTAGGGTGCGTCGGCTGCAAATTAAAATTTCCTATGCGCAGAACAACCAAGAACATGCGACGGGAGATGGATCACAGTTCGTTACCATTAGACGCGCAGTGCCGTGCAACGGAAGTAGAGTTGAGGCAGCGCGTCCGCGTGGATCGTCTCGTCCTCGTCCGATCTCCCTCGAACAGTCGGTCGTCCGATCCCACGTACAAGTTCGCCCGAGTGGGGCAAATGCACCGCCTCTAACGGTATCCGCGCGTGCGGGAGGAACACCGTGCGGCGGACTGCTAGGTCTGATCACACAGTCAGTGGCGAGTGGAGGTGGCTATTCATAACTCATGCAAACCCTAGTCATAGCGCTGAAGCGATCAACCAAATAAGTGCGCTGCACCTCCACCTTGTATAGGCGTCCGTCGCGGGCTCAACACTTGGGCTTCGCACGGACCCTAAAGCCCAAAGTCTACTTGGTCACGTTCCTAGTCCAGTTCGGATCACATCCGACCAGTGTCCTACGAACCAACCTCGTAGGTTCCTTCCCTTAAGCGCGCGACCCCTTAGGTTCAAGTCGGCTTGGTCCCAGTTTGGATCACCTCCGACCTGCACGGTTGGTAGCAGCCTCTAGCAAGGTGTGCCGACCACCAAGCAGACTATGAAGCTGGTTAGGCGAACCTGTACAACATGTCACACTTCTGTTCCCTTTGCCTCACGATATATGTTGTCGGGCTCAAGGCGAGACTGCCATCCTTGTGCTAGCCCGACCTCTTTCTCGTCCCAGTGATCCTGACCACTACCCGGATTATATCATAATCCTTGTCGCATGGCCATGCTTATCCTGGTCGGATCACACGAGGGGCCCAGAGTATATCTCTCCTGATCGGAGGGGCAAATCCCATCTTGCTTGACCATGTCTCGCATCATGGTACTAGACATACCCGAAACCTATCTTTCTAACTACCCAGTCACGGAGTAGCATTTGGTCGGCCCAAAGCAAGTCTGTCACCATCCCGAGTACATGCGTCAGCTCAGGTCTTAGGACATAGAACGTATGTTGTACTCGAGACTCACAGATGACATACCGCTGCGTCTCATAGTTGGGTCTGTCCGACTCAGACCTTATCTCGCTCGGATCCGATTATGTCGAATCCGACCAGACCTTTCCAAGTCCATATTATCCGGTTAGCATCCAATGCTTCATCGCTAGTGAGACCAAGCCATCGACCATGTCATATGCTAGTCTAGTCGGCTGCGCGTCCACACAGCCCTTTCGACTAGGGACCTTTTAGGACAGTCTTCATACAATGCATAGTCCCACAAACAAGTCACGTACTTGCTGATACACATCATTAATAATGTCCAAGGACTATCTTTATTCTTAAACACATAGGAAATATCATCATACATGATTGCCTCTAGGGTATATCTCCAACACTCGGACTATACTATATACATGGGGGATTACTACTACTGTTATGGTGGTCGACTAGAAAAATTGATCGGTCGAAGACTCCATGATATTTGCTCCAGCTTCATCAACAAAGTCATCATCGCTATCGTCTGGGTCCGAGTCGGTGTCGTCGATGATGATGTAGTTCTCCGGGCAAGTGCAATCATCGTCTTCTCCTCCAGTCACGGGAAATCCCATAAACACTTTTAGCTTCTTCTTTAGATCTTCATTCTTCTCCACGAGTGTTGCTATTTCCTCCTCATAACCATCGCGTGTATACTTAAGTTCTTCCTCCAGTTCTATGATCTTGGTCATAGCCTTCTTCAGATCTATCATGCCTGCGCACTCTAGTTCTCCTGGCGACGAATGTGCTGGTTTAACTCCTGGATGAAAGCTGCAATTGATCTATCCTTCCTGGTGCTAATCATCTCCCATTGCTCATCTCGGTGCCCACAAATCTGGTAGATAGTATCCTTGAGATCCTTGTGGCAAACTTCTCCAATGCGTCCAATGGTAATGTGGGCTGCCATGCTCTTTCCTAGACTCCAGGTTGGTGCATCAAAGGAAAACTCTATGGGCTCAGTGATGGGCATGAACGTCCTTCCTGGAACCTGAACTTGAATCATCCAACGCTCCTCTTCTGGAAAAGTGGCGATGTAGGTCCCGGTGAAGCTTGGTACTCCGATGTTCAAGTACTTAGTGACTTCCTTTAAATGGCGTCCAAAGAGTGTATCTTCATCCGGTTGCGTGAACTTGTTCCTTGCATCCGCCATCCTAATAGAGTAGAAAAGATGAGGAGTCAGAAATGAGAAGAGAGAGTAGTGATCTAGGGCTTTACATTAGTGGTCGTGTCCTAAAGTCAGCGTGTGCTCTGATGCCATCTTGTAGCGACCAGACCTCAAACAGTATGATCTCTGTGCATCAGTGTCATCCCTCGATCGGTAATGCTGACACGCACAGTACTTGAAGGATTTATAACAGAGTAGCAATCACACACTTATTACATCGAATGTCTCAAAAGTGAACTTATTACAATAAATACGGCTTAAGGCCAACAATTAACGATAACAGCGGAAGGCTTGGAAGATAAGCGACTCCATCAACTCCAACAGCATCATTGAGTATAAGACCACGACCTAAGGCTCCTTACTCATCGTCTGAAAAGTCTGCAACATGAACGTTGCAGCCCGAAAACGGGTCAGCACCTGGCAATGTAACACATAGAGAGTAATGAACAGAATAATACTATCACTACATGCATATATGGCCGGTGGAAATCTCTATGGTTACAGTTTTGCATAAAGCCAATTTTTCCCTACAACAAAGGAATACATTTTTAATTAACTATCATGGTGGTTGTTAAACATTGAGAAGGTTCCTCCAACTCAATCCCAATTAAGTAGCATCATTAACCCAACAAAATTAAATTAAGTAACATGATGAGATTCACATGATAAACCAGATACTAGATACTCAAAAAGTCCATAATCGGGGACACGACTAACCATGATTAGTTTATACACTTTGCAGAGGTTTGCGCACTTTTCCCTGCAAGACTCGGTCGCCTCTGTTTGATTCCTCGCAATACATGATGTTTGAGAAACGGATGACCGAGACACAGTCTTTCAGAAGCATTAACTCTCTACTCCGGGTAGACAGTACCACCTACAACCCACTACATCTGCTAGTCTACCTCTTCAAGAGCTCACGCAACTTAATCAACTATGCTAGATCCCATAGTAGCTTGCGGCTGCACACGGAAATTTCTAGCATGAAAAATCTCATGATCCCTTTGAGTCTGGGTGGCGGTCCATAGGAGAATCACACGGTACCCCGGGATTTCCAAAAATACAGGCAACACTGGGTTCCCCAGGTGCCTCAATCCACCCAGATGTGAAATTAAATTGCCACCTTAAGTAAACCATTAATTAACAATCTCACATCTGTCATGGATACACTCACCCAATCCACGTCTACTAGCATAGCATCGCAATATAAGCAAACCTAGAAGTAACTGCCAAAGGTTTGATAAATAAAACAGGTAATATGTACTACCTCATCTACTTCCCAAAACCCACATATTAATCACATCCTAACCATGCAATTGTTTGAGGATTGATCTAATGCAATAAAACTGCGTAGTAAAGAGGTATGATCAAAGTGTTACTTGCCTTGCTGATGATCCGTGAAACCTAGAGACTCGTAGTAGCAAGCGGCGCACTCCGGGTACTCTATCGCAAACAAACAAGCATACAATAAGCACTCATCTAATGCGCAGGTAAAACTCAAATAAGAGATTTAACCAGAAAGTTCGACTTAAGAACTCCGGTTTGCAAAAAGAATCAAATCAAACGAAGCAACGAAAGTCAAACGGTGAAAGAAACAAACTTCATTTACTAATCTGGACCTAAGTCAAATTTTACAGTAGCAAAAACTTTTTTGACTTGGTTAAATGGAAAGAGGGTTTCGAGACGAAACTCTAGGCGCTTGAATCGCCTGATTCCGATAAACGAGCGAAAAGTTATACTAGAACGAAAATCGGATCAGAAATCGCGATCGGAAATAATCACGGAAAATCCGAGAAAAAGTAAAACAGATGAATAGGCTAACGAACAAACGTTCGATGTCTGCGGCTAAACTATGAAAACCATCCGTTAAAATGAACGTACGGACGAGCGTCCGCAAAATAGACTAAACCGAAAAAAAACGATCTAATAATAAAAAAACTGCATCTCGTTCTTCGAACAAAAACCAAACGGTTTTTGAGATAAAACCGACGGCTACCTCGGGACGCATGACAACAGCGGCGGCGACGGGAAACTCCAGCGGCGGCGGCGGCAGTGTTGGTGGCGAGGTCGGCGGCGACGGGCGGCGGGGTCGGCGTCCGGCGGCGGCGGGGAGACGACGCGGCGGCGACGCGGGGTCGGCGGCGGCAGCAGCGGCGACGGTGTCAGTGTCAAAACCGGCGGATCTCGGGTAGGGGGTCCTGATCTGTGCATCTTAGGCTGATGGTAATAGGAAGCAAGGGACACAATGTTTACCCAGGTTCGGGTCCTCTCGATGGAGGTAAAACCCTACTTCCTGCTTGATTAATATTGAAGATATGTGGAATACAAGAGTAGATCTACCACGAGATCGTAGAGGCTAAACCCTAAGAGCTAGCCTATGATGGTATGATTGTAATTGTGATCGGCCTTCTAAGGGCCATGCTCTCCGGTTTATATAGACACCGGAGAGCTAGGGTTTACATGGAGTCGGTTTACAAGGAAGGAAACATAATATCTGGATCGCCAAGCTTGTCTTCCATGCAAAGGAGAGTCTCATCCGAACACGAGCCGAAGTCTTGACTCTTGTATCTTGATGCTTCTATAGTCCAGATGATGTATATAGTCCGGCTGTTCGGATAACCCCTTATCCAGGACTCCCTCAGTAGCCCCTGAACCAGGCTTGAATGACGATGAGTCTGGCGCGCAGTCTTGTCTTCGGCATTGCAAGGCGGGTTCCTCCTTCCGAATACTCCAAGGTGTTGGGGAACGTTGCAGAAAATTAAAAAATTTCCTATGGTTTCACCAAGATCCATCTATGAGTTCATCTAAGCAACGAGTCATGGGAGAGAGATTGCATCTACATACCACTTGTAGATCGCGTGCGGAAGATTTCAAGGGAACGGTGATGATGGAGTCGTACTCGCCGTGATTCAAATCACCGATGACCAAGTGCTAAATGGACAGCACCTCCGCGTTCAACACACGTACAGTATGGACGACGTCTCCTCCTTCTTGATCCAGCAAGGGGGAAGGAGAGGTTGAGGAAGAAGGCTCCAGCAGCAGCACGACGGCGTGATGATGGTGGAGAGGGAGTACTCCGACAGGGCTTCGCCAAGCGCACAACGGAGGAGGAGAGGTGTTGGGGAGGGGAGGGGCTGCGCCTTGGATCAGGTGTTCAGCCCTCCCTTCGCCCCTCTATTTATAGGGGAAAGGGAAAAGGGGGCCGGCCCCCTCTAGATGAGATCTAGAGGGGGGCAGCGGCCAGGGAGGGGGCTTGCCCCCCAAGCAAAGGGGGTGCGCCCCCCTTAGGGTTCCCCCCCCCAACCCTAGGCGCATGGGCCCAAGGTGGGGGCGCCCAACCCTCCAGGGACTGGTTCCCTGCCCCATGTGGCCCATGAGGCCCTCCGAGAGGGGTGACCCCTTCCGGTGGACCCCCGGAACCCTTCCAGTGGCCCCGGTACAATACCGATATGCCCCCGAAACTTTTCGGTGTCCGCATGACAACTTTCCATATATAAATCTTTACCTCCGGACCCTTCTGGAAGTCCTCGTGACGTCGGGGATCTCATCCGGGACTCCGAACAACATTCGGTAATCACATACAAGTCTTCCTAATAACCCCAGCGTCACCGAACCTTAAGTGTGTAGACCCTACGGGTTCGGGAGACATGCAGACATGACCGAGACGGCTCTCCGGTCAATAACCAACAGCGGGATCTGGATACCCATGTTGGCTCCCACATGCTCCTCGATGATGTCATCGGATGAACCACGATGTCGAGGATTCAAGCAACCCTGTATACTATTCCCTTTGTCAATCGGTACGTTACATGCCCGAGACTCGATCGTCGGTATCCCAACACCTCGTTCAGTCTCGTTACCGGCAAGTCACTTTACTCATACCGTAATGCATGATCCCGTGACCAAACACTTGGTCACTTTGAGCTCATTATGATGATGCATTACCGTGTGGGCCCAGAGATACCTCTCCGTCATATGGAGTGACAAATCCTAGTCTCGATCCGTGTCAACGCAACAGACACTTTCGGAGATACCTGTAGTGCACCTTTATAGTCACCCAGTTACGTTGTGACGTTTGGTACACCCAAAGCTCTCCTACGGTATCCGGGAGTTACACGATCTCATGGTCTAAGGAAGAGATACTTGACATTGGAAAAGCTCTAGCAAAATGAACTACACGATCTTGTGCTATGCTTAGGAATGGGTCTTGTCCATCACATCATTCTCCTAATGATGTGATCCCGTTGTCAACGACATCTAATGTCCATAGTCAGGAAACCATGACTATCTGTTGACCAACGAGCTAGTCAACTAGAGGCTTACTAGGGACGTATTGTGGTCTATGTATTCACACGTGTATTATGATTTCCGGATAATACAATTATAGCATGAATAAAAGACAATTATCATGAACAAGGAAATATAATAATAATGCTTTTATTATTGCCTCTAGGGCATATTTCCAACAGTCTCCCACTTGCAGTAGAGTCAATAATCTAGTTACATTGTCATGAATCGAACACCCATAGAGTTCTGGTGTTGATCATGTTTTGCTCGCGAGAGAGGTTTAGTCAACGGATCTACGACATTCAGATCCGTATGTACTTTGCAAATATCTATGTCTCCATCTTGAACATTTTCACGGATGGAGTTGAAGCGACGCTTGATGTGCCTGGTCTTCTTGTGAAACCTGGGCTCCTTGGCAAGGGCAATAGCTCCAGTGTTGTCACAGAAGAGTTTGATCGGCCCCGACGCATTGGGTATGACTCTAGGTCGGTGATGAACTCCTTCACCCAAATTGCGTCATGCGCTGCCTTCGAGGCTGCCATGTATTCCGCTTCACATGTAGATCCCGCCACTACGCTCTGCTTGCAGCTGCACCAGCTTACTGCTCCACCATTCAACATATACACATTTCCAGTTTGTGACTTAGAGTCATCCAGATCTTTGTCGAAGCTAGCGTCGACGTAACCCTTTACGACGAGCTCTTCGTCACCTCCATAAACGAGAAACATGTCCTTTGTCCTTTTCAGGTATTTCAGGATATTCTTGACCACTGTCCAGTGTTCCTTGCCGGGATTACTTTGGTACCTACCTACCAAACTTACGGCAAGGTTTACATCAGGTCTGGTACACAACATGGCATACATAATAGATCCTATGGTTGAGGCATAGGGGATGATGCTCATCTCTTCTTTATCTTTTGCCGTGGTCGGGCATTGAGCCGAGCTCAATCTCACACCTTGCAGTACAGGCAAGAACCCTTTCTTGGACTGATCCATTTTGAACTTCTTCAAAATCTTATCAAGGTATGTGCTTTGTGAAAGACCTATGAGGCGTCTCGATCTATCCCTGTAGATCTTGATGCCTAATATGTAAGAAGCTTCTCCAAGGTCCTTCATTGAAAAACACTTATTCAAGTAGGCCTTAATGCTGTCCAAGAATTCCATATCATTTCCCATCAAAAGTATGTCATCTACATATAATATGAGAAATGCTACGGAGCTCCCACTCACTTTCTTGTAAACGCAGGCTTCTCCATAAGTCTGCATAAACCCAAACGCTTTGATCATCTCATCAAAGCGAATGTTCCAACTCTGAGATGCTTGCACCAGCCCATAAATGGATCGCTGGAGCTTGCACACTTTGTTAACATTCTTAGGATCGACAAAACCCTCCGGCTGCATCATATATAGTTCTTCCTTAAGATGCCCGTTAAGGAATGCCGTTTTGACGTCCATCTGCCATATCTCATAATCATAGTATGCGGCAATTGCTAACATGATTCGGACGGACTTAAGCTTCGCTACGGGAGAGAAAGTCTCATCGTAGTAAATCCCTTGAACTTGCCCATAACCCTTAGTGACAAGTCGAGCTTTATAGATGGTGACATTACTATCCGCGTCCGTCTTCTTCTTAAAGATCCATTTGTTTTCTATCGCTCGCCGATCATCGGGCAAGTCAGTCAAAGTCCATACTTTGTTTTCATACATGGATTCTATCTCGTATTTCATGTCTTCTAGCCATTTGTTGGAATCTGGGCCCGCCATCGCTTCTTCATAGTTTGAAGGTTCACCGTTGTCTAACAACATGATTTCCAGGACAGGGTTGCCATACCACTCTGGTGTGGACCGTGTCCTTGTGGACCTATGAAGTTCAGTAGCAACTTGATCAGAAGTACCTTGATCATCATCATTAATTTCCTCTCTAGTCGGTGTAGGCACTACAGGAACGTTTTCCTGCGCTGCACTACTTTCCGGTTCAAGAGGTGTACTTCATCGAGTTCTACTTTCCTCCCACTTACTCCTTTCGAGAGAAACTCTTTTTCCAGAAAGGATCCGTTCTTGGCAACAAAGATCTTGCCCTCGGATCTTAAGTAGAAGGTATAGCCAATGGTTTCCTTAGGGTATCCTATGAAGACGCATTTTTCTGACTTGGGTTCGAGCTTTTCAGGTTGAAGTTTCTTGACATAAGCATCGCATCCCCAAACTTTTAGAAACGACAGCTTAGGTTTCTTCCCAAACCATAACTCATACGGTGTCGTCTCAACAGATTTAGATGGTGCCCTGTTTAAAGTGAATGTAGCTGTCTCTAGAGCGTATCCCCAAAATGATAGCGGTAAATCGGTAAGAGACATCATAGATCGCACCATATCCAATAGAGTGCGATTACGACGTTCGGACACACCGTTACGCTGAGGTGTTCCAGGCGGCGTGAGTTGTGAAACGATTCCACATTTTCTTAAGTGCGTACCAAATTCGTGACTTAAATATTCTCCTCCACGATCCGATCGTAAGAACTTTATCTTTCAGTCACGTTGATTCGGAACTTCATTTTGAAATTCCTTGAACTTTTCAAAGGTCTCAGACTTGTGTTTCATCAAGTAGACATACCCATATCTACTCAAGTCATCAGTGAGAGTGAGAACATAACGATATCCTCCGCGAGCCTCAACGCTCATTGGACCACACACATCAGTATGTATGATTTCCAATAAGTTGGTTGCTCGCTCCATTGTTCCGAAGAACGGGGTCTTGGTCATTTTGCCCATGAGGCATGGTTCGCATGTGTCAAATGATTCATAATCTAGAGACTCTAAAAGTCCATCAGCATGGAGCTTCTTCATGCACTTGACACCAATGTGACCAAGGCGGCAGTGCCACAAGTATGTGGGACTATCGTTATCAACTTTACATCTTTTGGTATTCACACTATGAATATGTGTAACATTATGTTCGAGATTCATTAAGAATAAACCATTGACCATCGGGGCATGACCATAAAACATATCTCTCATATAAATAGAACAACCATTATTCTCGGACTTAAATGAGTAGCCATCTCGTATCAAACGAGATCCAGATACAATGTTCATGCTCAAACTTGGCACTAAATAACAATTATTGAGGTTTAAAACTAATCCTGTAGGTAAATATAGAGGTAGTGTGCCGACGGCGATCACATCGACCTTGGAACCATTCCCGACGCGCATCGTCACCTCGTCCTTCGCCAGTCTCCGCTTATTCCGCAGCTCCTGCTGTGAGTTACATGTGAGCACCGGCACCGGTATCAAATACCCAGGAGTTACTACGAGTACTGGTAAGGTACACATCAATTACATGTATATCAAATATACCTTTAGTGTTGCCGGCCTTCTTGTCCGCTAAGTATTTGGGGCAGTTCCGCTTCCAGTGACCCTTCCCCTTGCAATAAAAGCACTCAGTCTCAGGCTTGGGTCCATTCTTTGACTTCTTCCCGGCAACTGGCTTACCGGGCGCGGCAACATCTTTGCCGTCCTTCTTGAAGTTCTTCTTACCCTTGCCCTTCTTAAACTTAGTGGTCTTATTGACCATCAACACTTGATGTTCTTTCTTGATTTCAACCTCTGCTGACTTCAGCATTAAGAATACTTCAGGAATGGTCTTCACCATCCCCTGCATATTGTAGTTCAACACAAAGCTCTTGTAGCTCGGTGGGCGCGACTGAAGGATTCTGTCAATGACCGCCTCTTCCGGGAGATTGATCTCCAACTGGGACAGGCGGTTGTGCAACCCAGACATTTTGAGTATGTGCTCACTGACAGAACTGTTTTCCTCCATCTTACAACTATAGAACTTGTCGGAGACTTCATATCTCTCGACCCGGGCATGAGCTTGGAAAACCATTTTCAGCTCCTCGAACATCTCATATGCTCCGTGCTTCTCAAAACGCTTTTGGAGCCCTGGTTCTAAGCTGTAAAGCATGCCGCACTGAATGAGGGAGTAATCATCAGCGCGTGATTGCCAAGTGTTCATAACGTCTTGGTTCTCTGGGATGGGTGCTTCACCTAGCGGTGCATCTAGGACATAATCTTTCTTGGCTGCTATGAGGATGATCCTCAGGTTCCGGACCCAGTCCAAATAGTTGCTGCCATCATCTTTCGGCTTGGTTTTCTCTAGGAACGCGTTGAAGTTCATGTTGACATGAGCGTTGGCCATTTGATATACAAGACATATTTTGCAAAAGTTTTAGACTAAGTTCATGATAATTAAGTTCATCTAATCAAATTATTTAATGAACTCCCACTCAGATTAGACATCCCTTTAGTAATCTAAGTGTTACACGATCCGAGTCGACTAGGCCGTGTCCGATCATCACGTGAGACGGACTAGTCATCATCGGTGAACATCTCCATGTTGATCGTATCTTCCATACGACTCATGTTCGACCTTTCGGTCTCTGTGTTCCGAGGCCATGTCTGTACATGCTAGGCTCGTCAAGTTAACCCTAAGTGTTCTGCATGTGTAAATCTGTTTTACACCCGTTGTATGTGAACGTAAGGATCTATCACACCCGATCATCACGTGGTGCTTCGAAACGACGAACTTTAGCAATGGTGCACAGTTAGGGGGAACACTTTCTTGAAATTATTATAAGGGATCATCTTATTTACTACCACCGTTCTAAGTAAACAAGATGCATAAAACATAATAAACATCACATGCAATTATATAGTAGTGACATGATATGGCCAATATCATATAGCTCCTTCGATCTCCATGTTCGGGGCTCCATGATCATCTTCGTCACCGGCATGACACCATGATCTCCATCATCATGATCTCCATCATTGTGTCTTCATGAAGTTGTCACGCCAATCGACTACTTCTACTTCTATGGCTAACGCGTTTAGCAATAAAGTAAAGTAATTTACATGGCGTTCTTCAATGACACGCAGGTCATACAAAAATTAAAGACAACTCCTATGGCTCCTGTCGGTTGTCATACTCATCGACATGCAAGTCATGATTCCTATTACAAGAACATGATCTCATACATCACAATATATCATTCATCATTCATCACAACTTCTGGCCATATCACATCACATGACAATTGCTGCAAAAACAAGTTAGACGTCCTCTAATTGTTGTTGCATCTTTTACGTGGCTGCAATTGGGTTCTAGCAAGAACGTTTTCTTACCTACGAATAACCACAACGTGATTTTTTCAACTTCTATTTACCCTTCATAAGGACCCTTTTCATCTAATCTGCTCCAACTAAAGTAGGAGAGACAGACACCCGCTAGCCACCTTATGCAACTAGTGCATGTTCGTCGGTGGAACCTGTCTCACGTAAGCGTACGTGTAAGGTTGGTCCGGGCCGCTTCATCCCACAATACCGCTGAAGCAAGAAAAGACTAGTAGCGGCAAGCAAGTTGACAAGATCTACGCCCACAACAAAATTGTGTTCTACTCGTGCAATAGAGAACTACGCATAGACCTAGCTCATGATGCCACTGTTGGGGAACGTTGCAGAAAATTAAAATTTTTCCTACGGTTTCACCAAGATCCATCTATGAGTTCATCTAAGCAACGAGTCATGGGAGAGAGATTGCATCTACATACCACTTGTAGATCGCGTGCGGAAGCGTTCATGGGAATGGTGATGATGGAGTCGTACTCGTCGTGATTCAAATCACCGATGACCAAGTGCTGAACGGACAGCACCTCCGCGTTCAACACACGTACGGTATGGACGACGTCTCCTCCTTCTTGATCCAGCAAGGGGGAAGGCGAGGTTGAGGAAGAAGGCTCCAGCAGCAGCACAACGGCGTGATGATGGTGGAGAGGGAGTACTCCGACAGGGCTTCGCCAAGCGCACAACGGAGGAGGAGAGGTGTTGGGGAGGGGAGGGGCTGCGCCTTGGATCAGGTGTTCAGACCTCCCTTCTCCCCTCTATTTATAGGGGAAAGGGAAAAGGGGGCCGGCCCCCTTTAGATGAGATCTAGAGGGGGGGGGGGGCAGGGGCCAGGGAGGGGGCTTGCCCCCCAAGCAAAGGGGGTGCGCCCCCCTTAGGGTTCCCCCCCACCCAACCCTAGGCGCATGGGCCCAAGGGGGGCGCCCAGCCCTCCAGGGGCTGGTTCCCTGCCCCATGCGGCCCATGAGGCCCTCCAAGAGGGGTGGCCCCTCCCGGTGTACCCCCGGAACCCTTCCGATGGCCCCGGTACAATACCGATATGCCCCCGAAACTTTCCGGTGTCCGCATGACAACTTCCCATATATAAATCTTTACCTCCGGACCCTTCCGGAACTCCTCGTGACGTCCGGGATCTCAGCCGGGACTCCGAACAACATTCGGTAATCACATACAATTCTTCCTAATAACCCTAGCATCACTGAACCTTAAGTGTGTAGACCCTACTAGTTCAGGAGACATGCAGACATGACCGAGACGGCTCTCCGGTCAATAACCAACAGCGGGATATGGATACCCATGTTGGCTCCCACATGCTCCTTGATGATGTCATCGGATGAACCACGATGTCTAGGATTCAAGCAACCCCGTATACTATTCCCTTTGTCAATCGGTACGTTACATGCCCGAGAACACCTTGTTCAGTCTCGTTACCAGCAAGTCACTTTACTCGTACCGTAATGCATGATCCCGTGACCAAACACTTGGTCACTTTGAGCTCATTATGATGATGCATTATCGAGTGGGCCCAGAGATACCTCTCCGTCATACGGAGTGACAAATCCCAGTCTCGATCCGTGTCAACCCAACAGACACTTTCGGAGATACTTGTAGTGCACCTTTATAGTCACCCAGTTACGTTGTGACGTTTGGTACACCCAAAGCTCTCCTACGGTATCCGGGAGTTACACGATCTCATGGTCTAAGGAAGAGATACTTGACATTGGAAAAGCTCTAGCAAAACGAACTACACGATCTTGTGCTATGCTTAGGAATGGGTCTTGTCCATCACATCATTCTCCTAATGATGTGATCCCGTTGTCAACGACATCTAATGTCCATAGTCAGGAAACCATGACTATCTGTTGACCAACGAGCTAGTCAACTAGAGGCTTACTAGGGACGTATTGTGGTCTATGTATTCACACGTGTATTACGATTTCCGGATAATACAATTATAGCATGAATAAAAGACAATTATCATGAACAAGGAAATATAATAATAATGCTTTTATTATTGCCTCTAGGGCATATTTCCAACACAAGGTTACCATCGAACACGTATACTGTGTCCGGATCTGCAAAATGATCTTCACATACCACCGTAGAGAGAATGATACTCTAGCTGACAACTTTTAGACGACGTGACATGCCATTAGGGCCAGGTCATTACTCGAACTGTTTTTTCACAACCAGCCACATCGCGTATTGTGAGGCGGTTTCCTTGACACGTCCTGTCAAAGCAGAGATCATGTCCCCTTATCACGGGATTCGCATCAATACGGGTATGGGTAATCCCCCCGTGCCATCAATCGTGGTGATTGGGAAGTAAGCGATTCTCAACAGGCTAGTGGGAAGGCGCACCGCTTTCGTCGCCTCTATAAAGGGATAAGAGTTCCTCATTTTTACCCATACCTTCTTCCTCCCCTCTCATACTCTTGCCCCCTCGAGCTCCAGCGCCCTAGTCCAGGTCTTCTCCACACAGTTAATCATGTCCGGAGCAGGAGGCAAGTGGGTGGCTTCCACCACGACGGAGAAGAAGATCACAAATCTCCGGGCGGCCGGATACTTGGCCGCAGACATAGCGCACCGGCTACCAGACAAGGGGCAGGTCATTCCAACTCCAGGACCCCACGAGAGGGTCGTGTTCCTTGCCCACTACGTCCGTGGACTGGGGTTTCCACTCCACCCCTTCGTCCGCAGGCTTGTGTTCTACTACGGACTAGACTTTCATGATCTAGCTCCGAACTTTGTCCTCAACATCTCAGCGTTCATCGTCGTGTGCGAGGCTTTCCTCCGCATCAAGCCTCATTTCGGCTTGTGGCTCCAATCCTTCTGCGTGAAGCCGAAGATTGTGAGCGGCCAGCAAGCGGAGTGCGGAGGAGCCATGGTGGGAAAAATGCCTAATGTCACCTGGCCTGAAGGCTCCTTTGCGGAAACCGTGAAGGGGTGGCATCGGGGTGGTTCTACATCACCGAGCCACGTGACGCCAACTGGGCGCTGGCCCCCGAGTTCCGATCTGGAACCCCTATGCGGCTCACCTCCTGGGAACAGAAGGGCCTGTTATGGGGCAAATCTGCAGAGCTGACCGGACTCATCAACTGCATCAAGGGCATGAAGGACAAGAACATCAAGCTCGTCAACGAGATCCAAGTCATGCTCATTCGCCTGATACTGTTGTGCCAAAGGCGGGCATTCAATCTGTGGGAATTCGTCCCGGCCGAACATCGGACGCTCCACAGGCTCTATGGCATGAAGCACAAGAACGCGTGGAAGGCGTTGTTCAAGGCCACCGAGGTACCTCCTCCCATAACCGAGGACCGCGGGCTCCACGCCGCACGACAACCTACCTAGGTGAGTTCTCAGGACGCCACTGGGTCCGCTTCTTCCCAATGTACTCATGGGGAATCCCGAAGTGATTGTGCATATTTGTTTTAGGAGTATGTGGAGACAGTGGAGAGGATCGACAGTCTAGCTCGGTTGCCGGAAAGCTCAACCAATGATCTTCTGACGAAGATGCTAGTCCTGTTGCCCTATAAGGAGCTGGAGAAGAAGGCCGACAAGAAGGCCCCGGGGACCCGAAAGGGTCTCCGAAGTAAGGTTGCACAAGCCTTGTCTGAAGATGACGAGGCGCACTCCTCCCTCGAAGGGGAAGAAGAAGAAGAAGAGGTCGCTCCGTCCGGAAAGGATGGGGGGCCTGAGACGGTGAATCAGGGGGCCAGTAGAGGCTCCCGGCGTAAGGTCGTCATACCCTTGTCGTCTGAGAACGACGAGGCGGATTCCTCCCATGGAGGCGGGGAGGAACAAGGAGAAACACCACCTCCCCGTGTCAGGGGAGGGAAGAAGAGGAAGGCCGCCCCGGTGGGGGAGACTGGGACATCCAAGAAGGGAAAAGCATCCCTTCCGGACTACTCCGCCACCGCCGCCAATAGCAAGGAAGGGTGGCTGCCCAGGAAGAAGCCCCTTGTGCGGTCGTAAGTATCCGCACTCAATCAGAATTTTCGCTTCATAATTTTGTTTATAATGTCGAACTTGTATGCAGTCCAGCCAGGGCCAATCCGGGAGTGTCGTCTTCGGATGGGTCGTTGAGTGAGTCAGCAATGAACTCACTCCCGACGTCCACGTCTCCTCGTCCTGCGGACGACACTGAGGTGTTGTCCTGAAGGCTCCCGATGATGGCGGAGGTGGCCCTGGAGGCACCTCAAGGCGGCGTCCCAGGCGTCAGACTCGCGGGGTTCAAGGTCCCCGCGGATCGTGTCGATGAGAGCCATGGCAAGCCGGGCTCTCAGCCGAACATTGTTCCAGAGCCTTCAGTGGTTCCGGACTTAGGCGGGCAGCCCCTCGTTATGGAGGGAGGGCCATCTATATCAAGGACTTCCGTTGCACCCCAGGCGCCAGATTGTCTGCTGGAAGCGCTTCGAGGCACTTCCCTAGATGAAGAGCACCGTACTCTCATGAGTGCGGTGATTCATAAGGTTTCGTCCGCCAAGAGCGGACTAACCGAAGCCTGCACCAGCCTCCTAACAGGCTTTGAGGTAAGCAGTAAAAATGTGTAAAATCACCACCCAATAGGTAGTAGCCCCTGATACTCTGTTTGGTGTTCGGAAAGAAAAACCAAACAGAGGGTCAATTATAATCCGCAGGAATCTAACTATAAGTGTTGAATGTAAATAAGCAGGTTGTGCTGCTGGCCGCTACTGCTCGCACGGCCAAAATCGCCGGCTTGACTCAGGATTTAGAGCGGGCACAGGGAGAGCTCAGCCTCGCGAGGAGGCAGCTCGAAGAGAACAAAGGTGAATGATTTCCCTCTCTCATATAATAAATAGTAAATAAAATTTGATTATGCTAACGGCGAGATGTCGTGGTGTGGTAACAGAGGCCGCCACCGAAGTGGCGTCTCTCAAGAAGGCGCTGTCCGAGGCTGAACACAAAGCGGCCATGGAACTCAAGGAGCGCAAAAAGCAAGAGGCCCGAGTGCGCGAGGTACAAGAAGAGCTCCAGGAGCTCGGCAAGAAGCTCGAGTCTGCGGAGCGGGAGCTTAAAGCAAAGGAGGCCAAGCTTGCGAAGGCCCTTACAAATACAAAAGACGCCAAGGCCGAAGCCGAGAGGGCTCAGCAAGAGATCCAGGAGGCCAAGAAAATAGCGGCGGGTAAGAAATTTTTTATGCAAAGCAAACATGTGGAGGAGGCATTTCTTTTACTTACTCGAATCCGGAGCTCTCCGGGGGCATTCGCAGTCCTGCCACGCAGCGTATCAGATGCCGCGGAGTTCTACCGTGCCCAGGAGGGGAGCTCAACAGAGAAGTTGTTCTGGTCCCAGTATGCTGGGGCCGAGCATGCAACGCCTCTGAGTGACCAACTGAAGCAGTTGGTCAAACTCCACAAGGTGGCCGAAGTGGCTATGAAAGATCTCATAGTCCGGATATGGCCTGGCGAGCTTCTGCCCACCAGCTACTTCGGCCTGATCAAGCGGATGGTGCATTCCCGTCCGCGACTGGAAGTCATCAAGCGATCCGTTTGCATTGAGGGTGCCCGCCGGGCTCTTGCCCGCGCCAAGGTGCATTGGGGCAAGCTGGATGCGGAGAAGCTGGTGAAGGATGGGCCGCCGGAGGGCAAGCCGCATCGCGTCCCCGAGAAGTATTATCATGGCGTTATGAAGGGTGCTTGCCTCGTGGCCGATGAATGTACCAAAGACATAATTTTTGAATGAATCCACTTCTATCATGTTTGTAATTTAAAGATGAAGTTACTTGCACTTTGTAGCGCTTTTGTAATTTAAAATATTACCTTCTGTGCGGTTGTTTATCAAATTCTGAAAGTAGGCCAGTCGTCGGCTTCCGCCCCCATGTAACTAGTACTGGGTTGTTCGTGGAAAACCTGGACACTCTTATGTTTGGTCCCTTAAGGAGGTGTCCAGTGCAGCGAACCAGGCAATCAGACTATACGACTTTATAACCTTCACTTAGCCATAGAAGTCTATGATTTTAACTTTCGGCGAATCCCCTAGAATCCGGAAGGCCGAATTGGGGCGCTATACACGCCTATATCGGACAAAGCCGAATTAATGCCTAAAGCAGAAAAATCTTTAAGGATTTTAAGACCTCTCGAACAGCGACCAGTCTCTCGCCACATCATGTCGGACAGTTTTGTGCTTTCTCTACTGAGGTGCTCATCCGGCAGAACCAGGGCACAATCGCAGTAGTTCTCCCTGCGGTACCTTAGCCGAATTAACGGAACGTAAGGCACCAAAGCAAGGGAGCCGTGCTATCCCAACCGTAACCCAAGACATGATTTGGAGCTGATGCATATAATGCTATAAGTTCGGGGGGCCGCACTGTTGAAAGTGTTCGGACTTGTCTTGCCGTATTATGGGGTACCATAAGAAGCCCCTGGCAAACTACACGTACCAAAGTGTATGGATGCAAAATGAAATAGACATTTATAAAAAGTGCTCAAATAAAAATAAGTAAGCTGACGCTATATGTGGTCTCCCATTTATGAATAATACATTTAAGCGTATGTTTACAATGTGTGCACTAGGCGGAGACAAATAGGATTATTTGACATATCCTATCCAGGGGCAGGCTACGTATAGATAGATAAAGCAGAAACAACGATCATAAATAGATTCCACCTGGGTGTTTCCTGCTGTGCCCAAAGCCTGTTGCCTCCTGGGTTTCCTCTCCTATGTAAGTCCGACCATCCGGCTATTCTGGAGAAGCTGCACTAAAGCAATGTCCTTAAGGGTAAAAGGAAAGGTTATGAAGCAATACCGTACTGTTGACTGAGCCCCTGATATGCCTCCGCCTGTGCCCATGGTATTTTAAGTGCGTAATTGTGTACGCGCTGCACAAATGCTGCTTTGATGGGATTCGAGCGGAGGCCAGACTGCTAGTCCTGCTCTTGTCGTGCCTGCTGATCTTGCCGCGCGGTGCTCTGCCCTCGCTTGACGGAGCTTGAATTTGTCGTTGCCGGATTGGTGGTGTGCCGGAGGAGGCCGCATTGTACTTCTGCCGCAAGGGCCGCAGTATGTTCTTCTGTACGAAGAGAGCGTTCCATATTCCCGTTGACTGTTATGACCCCGCGCGGGCCTGGCATCTTGAGGTCGAGGTATGCATAGTGTGGTGCCACATTGAATCTAGCGAATGCGGTTCGTCCCAGTAGTGCATGGTAACCACTGCGGAAAGGGACGATATTGAAGATTAGCTCTTCGCTTTGCAAGTTATCCGGAGATCCGAAGACCACTTTCAATGTTATAGAGCCCGTGCAGCGGGCCTCTACTCCAGGAATGACACCCTTAAAGGTGGTTTTGGTGGGTGAGGGAGTCCTGGATTAGGGGGTGTCCGGATGGCCGGACTATGACCTTTGGCCGGACTCCCGGACTATGAAGGTACAAGATTGAAGACTTTGTCCCGTGTCCGGATGGGACTTTCCTTGGCATGGAAGGCAAGCTTGGAGATATCATATGAAGATCTCCTCCCATTGTAACCGACTCTGTGTAACCCTAGCCCTCTCCGATGTCTATATAAACAGGAGAGTTTTAGTCCGTAGGACGAGCAACAATCATACCATAGGCTAGCTTCTAGGGTTTAGCCTCTCTGATCTCGTGGTAGATCCACTCTTGTACTACCCATATCATCAATATTAATCAAGCAGGAGTAGGGTTTTACCTCCATCGAGAGGGCCCGAAGCTGGGTAAAAACATCGTGTCCCTTGTCTCCTATTACCATCCGCCTAGACGCACAGTTCGGGACCCCCTACCCGAGACCCGCCGGTTTTGACACCGACATTGGTGCTTTCATTGAGAGTTCCTACGTGTCGTCACCGTCAGGAAGGATGCTGCACCCCGTCTTTAAAGACGGCGCTGTTGCTAAAGGAGCTTTGGCTGTCGGCCAAACTCTCCGGCTAGGCAGTTTTTTGATGACCGCCTATTCGGCCGCCGCACCAACGATGACCTCTCGGGCCATCGAAAGCAATCTCCACATCAGCTCGGAACTTGCCGAGCAGTTAGATCCGATGGAGCTCTCTTCCCTAAACGAGCTCTTGGATCGCATTGCCGCCCTGGGAGTCACTACAGATTACGGCCAGATTGGGCTTAAACCCGATCAGAGAGGGATTGACTCTCCCCAGGTCACCCACCACGTTGAAGTGGTGGAAGAACAATGCGGTGAATCTTCGCCCATCCTAAGGACCAGATGTGTCCGGATTCCCGACCCCTCCAAGCCGGACACCCGCAGAGGGGAAGATGTTGCCCAAGCCCTGAACCTAAAGTCAGGCAGCAGGCCTGATTCATTGAATAACGTCCAAGAAAACAAGCTTCCGAATTCGGAAATTTCTTGGCCCCTGAATCTTATATCGGGCGAGGTTCCGGATTTAAATCCACCCGTCCACCCAAATATAAGGGATCTATCCCAAATACGGCAAGAGCCCGGGGAAATAGTACACCACTACTGGGCCAGATTCCTCCTGGTTATGAACAGGATAAAGGACTGTCGTGAGAAAGACGCAATTTCATTCTTCTGTAACAACTGCACGGACATCGGAATCCTCAACGCCATAGGTCGCCGCGAAATTACATGCTTCGCCGACTTGACATCCATAGTACAAGAGTACTGTGCGACAGAAAGCGTTTGGAATACTGAAACTAAATTCTGGGACAATCCGGCCCTGAATACAATACCAGTGCGAAATAAAAGGGCGCATTATCGCCAGGCACCTGAGCCAAACAGCAAAAAACAAAAACCCTCTACAGGGTATGGGACCGTACTGGAGGGATGGCTCAATGGACCGTGTAAAATTCATAGTTCAGGGGAAGTCACACCAACTCACAGCCTTAGAGCATGTTGGATACTCCGGCAGGTGGCCAGAAGTGGCGAGGAGCTTCTAACTCCAGAATCCGCAGAGCACCACCCCAGAAACGCCAGTACGGTGTCGACAGTCTTCGAGACTTTCACATCAAACAATGCAAGGAAACGAACGCTCCGTAGCCTTACCGAAGTCTACCAAGTAGCAACAATAAACACATGGAGTGACACGGCTATTACCTTTAATGCCAGTGACGAACCTAAATTCCGGACAGCCCAAGCACCAGCCGCATTGGTCCTCAGTCCGATAGTGGACGGCTTCCAACTTACAACAGTACTCATGGACAGCGGCAGCGGACTTAACCTCATCCACGAGGAAACCCTGCGAAAAATGGAAATAGACTGGAGCCGCATTGAGCGAAGCAACACAACCTTTAGAGGAATAATACCAAGCCGGGAAGCGTGTTGCTCAGGGAAAATCACACTAGATGTGGTGTTCGGCATGCCGGATAATTACAGATCTGAGGAGGTCACATTCAAGTGGCCTCGTTCAGCAGTGGATACCACGCTCTGTTAGGGCGAGAAGCATTTACAATTTTTCTAGCCATACCCCATTACGGGTACATGAAGCTCAAAATACCTGGACCCAACGGAATCATCACTCTCGCTAGTGATCCAGACACAGCACTCCGTGCCGAAAACAAGACAGCCACACTGGCCCTGGAGGCATTATCCGAAGCCCTAGCGGCCGAGGAACTAACTGCGTTGCGCTCCATGGTGGATATGGACGATGTGATACTAGATAAGTGATCCAAGTCCACCTCCTTTAAACTAGCGGACGAAATAGTCAAATTCCAAGTCCATCCAACGGACCCCACAAAAATGGCCTCCGTTGGGGCACAACTAAAACCTGATGTAGACGCCGCACTCAGAGAATTCCTGTGAGAAAATTGGGACATTTTCGCCTGGCACCCTTCAGACATGCCAGGAATCCCACGCAGGCTGGCCGAGCACAGCCTGAACATCCTAAAAGGGTTCAAGCCCGTTAAGCAGACTCTTCGGCATTTCTCCGAACCCAAGAGACAAGCCATGGGAGTGGAGCTAGCAAAACTACTGGAAGCCGGATTCATCAGAGATATAAAACATCCGGACTGGCTAGAAAACCTGGTGATGGTACCAAAGAAGGACAAATCCTGGCACCTATGCGTCGATTTCAAAGACCTAAATAAGGCCTGCCCAAAGGATCCCTTCCCCCTCCCCCGAATTGATCAAATCATCGACGCCACTGCTGGACACGATTCATTGTGTTTCCTCGATGCATACTCTGGCTATCACCAAATCAAGATGGCAGAGTCAGACCAAGCCGCAACGGCATTCATCACCCCATACGGCCCATTCTGCTTCAACACGATGCCCTTCGGGCTCAAAAACACCAGCGCAACATATCAGCGCATGATTCAGACATGTCTGGCCAACCAGATCGGCAAAACAGTTGAAGCATATGTAGATGACGTGGTCGTCAAAACCAAACACGTCGATACTCTAGTAGACGACTTGAGGCTCACATTCGACAATCTCCGAGCATATGACATTAAGCTCAACCTGGAAAAATGCGTTTTCGGCGTACCAGCCGGAAAGCTCTTGGGCTTCATCATATCCGGTAGAGGAATTGAAGCAAACCCAGCCAAGATCTGAGCTCTGTCACAATTGGATATCCCAAAAGACCTCAAACAAATACAAAAATTGACTGGATGCGTGGCGGCTCTAAGCCGCTTTATCTCCCGCTTAGGAGAAAAGGCATTACCCCTTTATCGCCTCCTGTGGCGCACCGAACACTTCGAGTGGATGGATGCCGCTACGGCCGGACTCGACGAAATCAAAGCCATATTGGCAACAAACCCGGTCCTGGCCGCGCCCAACACGGGTGAACCAATGCTATTATACATCGCGACAACCCATCAAGTTGTAAGCGCGGTGCTCATTGTTGAACGAGAAACAGACGGACACAAGTTCCCTCTCCAAAAACCAGTTTACTACGTGTCCACTGTCCTAACCCCATGCAAGTCACAGTACCCGCATTATCAAAAGATAGCATACGCAGTGTTCATGGCATCCCGGAAGTTGCGGCACTATTTCCAAGAGTGTTCAATAACAGTAGCCTCCGAAGTACCTCTTAATGACATTATAAACAACCGCGACGCAACAGGCCGGATTGCCAAATGGGCCATTGAGCTCCTCCCGTTCGACATAACTTACAAGCCACGGCGAGCCATTAAGTCGCAGGTTTTGGCCGACTTCATCGCCGAATGGACTGAAGCCGATCTCCCTAAAGAGTACAGCGCATATTCCAACTGGATCATGCACTTCGACGGCTCCAAAATGTTGGCTGGCCTGGGGGCTGGCGTCGTTCTGACGTCCCCAACCGGAGATACAGTCCAATACATACTGTACACGGACTCCAGCAACGCGGCCGAATACGAGTCCCTTCTACACGGTCTCCGGATGGCAGTCTCCATGGGCATTCAGCGCCTAGAGGTCCGCGGGGATTCAAACCTCGCGATATCCCAAATAAATGGAGACTTTGATGCCAAAGATCCGAAAATGGCAGCTTATCGCAACGCCGTCTTAAAGATGTCAGCCCGGTTTGAGGGGCCCGAATTTCACCACATAGCCCGGGAGAATAACTAGGCATCAGACGTGTTGGCACGCATTGGCGCAAAGCACGATGCCGTCCCTCCCAACATCTTCCTAGAGAGGCTGTTCAAGCCATCCGTATCATGGGAGGGAGAGTCCAGAAACAATAGCCCAGACACAACCACACTGCCCCTCACCGAACATTCTGACACGGTTGGTGGCTCCGCCAACGAAACAACACCGTCAGGCCACACAATAATGGCAGTCATTGCCCCGTGGACAGAACCATCCCTAGCCTACCTAACTAGGCAGGAACTTCCCGAGGACCATAACGAGGCCCGCTGCATAGTGCGGCGATCTAAAGCCTATAAAGTCCACGAGGGAGAGCTTTATAAGAAAAGCACAACCGAAGTCCTTCAAAGGTGCATCTCCGAAGAGGAAGGGTGAAACCTGCAGCCCGGGCCCTTGTAAGCAAGGCCTTCCGTACCGGATTTTATTGGCCGACGGCCAGGGCAGACGCTCAGGACTAAGTGCAGCGATGCGTTGGTTGCCAAATATTTGCTAACCAAAACCACATGCTGCCTACCGCCCTACAAACCATACCCATTACCTGGCCTTTTGCCGTCTGGGGGCTTGACATGGTTGGACCCCTTAAAGGAGGAACCCACAAGCAAAAATATCTACTGGTCATGGTGGACAAATTCACCAAATGGATAGAGGCCAAGCCTGTAAAGACGGCCGAATCCGGACCGGTGATAGACTTCATATCCGGGGTCGTACACCGTTACGGCGTCCCCCACAGCATCATAACTGACAACAGCACAAACTTCACGGCTGACGAAGTTAAACTCTGGTGCAAAAACATGGGCACTAAGCTCGACTACGCTTCAGTCTATCACCCTCAAACCAACGGTCAAGTCGAGCGAGCCAACGGTCTCATTATGAGCGGCATCAAACCCAGACTAGTGCGATCCCTCAAGGAATCTAACACGCACTGGGTAGAGGAGCTTGACTCCATACTCTGGGGGCTGCGGACCACGCTGAATCGCACTACCAGATTCACACCATTTTTTATGGTATACGGTGCAGAGGCAGTCCTGCCCTGCGACATAATTCATGACTCACCTCGCGTGCACATGTACGAAGAAAGAGAAGCCGAGCTCGATCGGCAGGATAGCCTGGATGCATTGGAGGAGGAGCGAGACGTGGCAAAAGCCCGTTCCACATTCTATCAACAGCAGGCTCGAAGATATCAAAGCAGAGAAGTACGGGCCAAAACTTATAACGTTGGCGAACTAGTTCTACGCCTGCCGGACAAGAAAACGGACAAACTAAAGCCCAAATGGGAGGGTCCCTTCATAATAGACCAAGTCCTGCTGGTGGAGCGTACCGTCTGCGAAACGCATCAGACAACCGACTTGAGCAAAACCCATGGAATGCAGCGCGCCTACGAAGATTCTACGCCTAGCGCCGGACTCCGTGTTCGTCTCCTTCCTCTGTCCTTTTTTTATTTTATTTTTATTTTTCACATTAGCTGTCTGGCATTTCTCTCCTTCTCTCTACTTTTTTCTCCCAAGCCCTTAGGGGCTTGCCTGTGCATTGTTCGCACATACTTGACGCGCCACCCGCGCTCATCATACCTGGGGGCTTCTTTATCAGAATTTTATATAAACGGGCCTCATGCCCAAAACATGTGTGACACTTCCGCATGAACCTTTTATACACCATTATATGCATCGATATGACTTAAGTTTTGGCCAAGCTGGGTTGCCTGGCTCCTGTGCTTACCCCTACGTTCCCGTTCGTTCGGCTAGGTGGTAAAGGGAGTACTTCTGCGATTGTTACTGCCGGGTCAGCCGGATGTGTACCTCAGACTGGGTGAAGCCGAAAGCTAGCGTTCTTAAGGGAATATTCGGTCGGTGAACTAAAAGATGATTTTTCTTGTTTATCTATCTGCCCCTAGATGCTTTTCTGCTCTTTTTAGCAGTTCGGACATGCACTTTAGGGCATGCCTCCCAGGGAAAGGAACCCCTAACGGAACAATTCTCCCTGGAAGATGTTTCTTACTAACCATGTAATATAACATAACTAGTTGGGCACTTGTCTGCTAAAGAAATTATGACCCCTACGCCTTGTCTCCATGCGTGCCTAGGTTCTTACATAATCGAGAGGGTATTCGGACACACTCCGGACTATAGGGTCCAGAGGTCGAAGCGAAAAGGTCCGCAATGACAAACGATCTACAATCCGGCTAGAAGGCATTTTTCATGTCATTTTAAATTACAGAGTCAATCCGACTCGGTATATTCTTCTTCAATACCATCCAACAGGCGGTCTAATTTACAGTCCTGTTGAGAATACTTTGCAGCCAGCTCTACCTGGCCATATACTAAGCTGACAGGGATCTCCTTTCCGTCAGGACCCATAGGGCCAACCTCGGCCATGTGGTTCAGGTCAGCCTTCGTGTACCGAGTCTTCACCATGGCCCAGGCCTCCCTGGCACCTTGACGGTAGGCCGATATCTTCCACAACCGGAAGCGCTGCCGCACTGCCTCCAGCTTCTTTGCAAGCTCCCCAAGGCCTTCTGGCATGGAGAGGGATGGCCACATAGCCTGGACGACGCCCTGCATTGCCTGCCGAACTCATTCGTGCAGTTGTAACAACTCGGGAAGAAGGTCCCCCGTTAAACCGGGCATTTCGCAGGATGACCTGTCAGCAGACCTACAGACATAGCTCTGTCAATCGACTTCCTCGCCGAATTCTTTTTTCGAAGATTCATTCAAGCACTTACTAAAAATGCCACGTCGAAGTCGCCGATTCTCCCTTACGGAAGCAGACAGCTGAATACGAACATCCTTTAGTTCCTCGCCCAGCTGGGTATTGGCGTCTTGAAGTTTGTTCTTCTCTTGCCTCACCCTCGTCAGCACGCTCTCGCTAGCCTTTAGTTGGTGTAGGAGTTGTTGCTTGTCCGAATTTACTCCGGCCCCATCTGCACTATTATCGTCAGAGTTGCACACATGTCGCACTTCACAATAGAATTATCCTTCGAAGCATATATTACCTGAGGGGGTCGACTTGGCATTATCTGAAGCGGCCAGTGTGGCCTCTAGTTGGGCCTTGCACTCTTCAAGCTCCTGGGACAGTTGCGTGTTCTTCTTTGTAAGACCCTGCATAGCATATGATCCTTAAAACAGTTATTTTAACTGTTTCAAGTCTCGGGGACTACTGACACATATAACCTTCAATTTTACTCACATGTATGTCTTCTACATACTGCTCTGTGGCTCTGGCTAGACCATTTTGAGCGGCACGGAGGTACGCATCTCCTGTATTAAAGGCGTCCAACGCCTCTGGGGAAAAACATGCGTCACGAAGAACAGTCCGGCGACGCCTGTGGTTCATGGCACTCTCCACCTCTGAATTGGTGGCAGATAGCCCGTCTACGTCCTCTGTCGGAGGAACGCCTGAAGTGCGCCCCGTGTCCGCCTCCGCTTCCGGACCCGGCCTTGAACCCTGGCCGGTGGATATAGTCCGGCGGGCTCTCTTCTTTCTAAGAAGAGCAGGAGCGTTAGTATGACTTGAGGGCATAAACCCTAGGCGTTAAATTCGCATGCCGTACCGTTGCGCCAGAATCTCGATCTGGTCCGCACTTCTTTTTGGCCCGCCTGGCTTCAGCGGCCCTTGTGGGCTGCCCACCGCGGGCTCGGCCTTCCGCCTCGAGGATTTACCCTGCGAAATGAAACACTATTAGTTCACGGCATTCAAGATAAAGCATGGATGGATCTCCTTGAAAGTACTGGGACTTCGGTCTCGGTTACCTTTGAGGCTGGAAGTAGTCGGGGATAGTCGGCCATAATGGCCACTAAGGTGTTGTCCTTACTCAATTGATGAAACACCCCATCAATTAACTCCACACATAAGTCCGGGTCCTCTTGGGAGTCCGGATCGAGGGACCGTTCCGGGTCTCGGGTTGTGGAGGAGGGCTGTTTATCTCCTTCACAGTCTGGCGCAGCTCCTGCGTTAACATTGCTAGACTAAGCACTCAATTATGGGAATTTCGAAAGTGGGTAGGCAAGTGAAAATGTTTGCTCACCCAGCTTGGAGGACTGTACATGGAGAATCCGCCCCGTGGGTTGACCCGGAGGAATTCCTCTTCTTCTCCCTTGTACAAGGCGGATAAGATCTTCGTTAGAGTGGCAGCTGAATCCGGCCCCTTGTGACCGCATCGGGTGGCGTCATCCTCCCCGTTGAAATCCCACATGGGGTGGCCTCTGTACTGAAGCGGCTGCATCCCCCGTGTAATGCATGTGGCCATGACCTCGATCATGGTCAATCCGGAATGAGCCAGCAATCTTATCCGGCTCATCAGGTAAAGGACGTCCCTGTCAGTTTCCCTCTAAGGGTTTCGTGGGCGCTAGCTCAGGCATTTCTTTAATGGAGCATTATTAAACTCAGGAAGGCTGATCCGAATAGGGTCCGGCAGGGGGACGTCGTCCATATAAAACCATTCCAAAGGCCAGTCCTCGGACGCCTTCTTTGGGGTACCGGATAGATATCCGGTCCCGGCGATGCGCCATAGTTCGGCTCCGCCCACTTGATAAATTGACCCCTCTTGAGAGCGGGGCACAAGGCAGAACAACCTCTTCCACAGCGTGAAATGGGCCTCGACGCCCAAAAATAGCTCGCAGAGGGCCATGAAGCCCACAATATGCAGAATGGAGGCAGGCATGAGGTTGTGTAGCTGGAGGCCGTAGAACTCCAACAACCCTCGGAGAAACGGATGAATTGGAAATCCGAGTCCTCTTATTAAGTAAGGGACTAGGCATACCCGCTCTCCTTGAGAGGGACTGGGGACGCTCTCCGCCTGCTCTCCGCCGCTATAGGTGGCAATCCCGGCTCAAACTGGGACCATATATGCTGGGGGAGGAGCCCCTTGGACTCAAGCACTACTAGCTTGCTATGCGGGACGGAACACCGCTCCCAATCTCCAGGCCGAGGGCTGGAGAGGCGAGAGGAGGAGCTGCTCCGACCGGCCATGGTGGAATGGATCTCTGTCGAAAGAGCTCTGATGGATACTCGCGGAGGAAGGGTGGTGTGAATTGGATCTAAATCCCCGTCTCTTTTGTGGGCGGCTCATTAACGCAACTGGGGTGGTAAATGAAAAAAAACCCTGGCTTTTCACATTCGTTTGACACGTGGAAGATGGTCATTATGGGGCACAGAAGCCGAGGAGAGCAGCACGCACTAGAAGCCGGACACTATTCGACAGGTACAGGGAATTTGGAGAAGAACCCGCCTTGCAATTCCGAAGAAAAACTTGCGCGCCGGACTTATCTTCATTGAAGCCTGGTTCGGGGGCTATTGAGGGAGTCCTGGATTAGGGGGTGTCCGGATGGCTGGACTATGACCTTTGGCCGGACTCCCGGACTATGAAGATACAAGATTGAAGACTTCGTCCTGTGTCCAGATGGGACTTTCCTTGGCGTGGAAGGAAAGCTTGGCGATACGATATGAAGATCTCCTCCCATTGTAAACGACTCTGTGTAACCCTAGCCCTCTCCGGTGTCTATATAAACCGGAGAGTTTTAGTCTGTAGGACGAACAACAATCATACCATAAGCTAGCTTCTAGGGTTTAGCCTCTCTGATCTCGTGGTAGATCCACTCTTGTACTACCCATATCATCAATATTAATCAAGCAGGAGTAGGGTTTTACCTCCATCGAGAGGGCCCGAACCTGGGTAAAAACATCGTGTCCCTTGTCTCCTGTTACCATCCGCCTAGACGTACAGTTCGGGACCCCCTACCCGAGATCCGCCGGTTTTGACACCGACAGTGGGCTTGATCCTTGAAGGATCGATGCCCATTTTGCGCATTGTGTCCCGATAAAGCAGGTTTAGGCTGCTGCCTCCGTCCATAAGGACTCTTGTGAGGTGAAATCCGTCTATAATTGGGTCTAAAACCAATGCGGCTGAGCCGCCGTGACGGATGCTGGTAGGATGATCCCTACGATCAAAGGTGATCGGACAAGCTGGCCATGGGTTGAATTTGGGGACAACTGGCTCCATCGCATATACGTCCCATAGTGCTCGCTTCCTTTCCCTCTTGGGGATGTGGGTGGCGTAGATCATGTTGACCGTTTTCACCTGGGGGGGAATTTCTTCTACCCCTCCCCATGTTCGGACGCCGGGGCTCATCGTCATCGTCGCTGTGCAGCCCCTTGTCCTTGTTTTCGGTGTTTATTTTGCCGGCCTGTTTAAATACCCAGCAGTCTCTGTTGGTGTGGTTGGCTGGCTTGTCCGGGGTGCCATGAATTTGGCACGAGCGCTCCAGTATACGGTCCAGACTGGACGGTCCTAGATTGTTATGCTTGAATGGCTTCTTCCGCTGACCGGATTTCGGTCTGCTGAATACGGCATTGACCGCCGTATCCTCGGCGCTATCATCGTTGTTTCGTCGCTTGTGTCTTTTGCGCTGTGGCTTGCCATTATTGTCCCGAACATCTGATGTTCCAGAATGTGGCGTAGTGCTACTGCGAGCCAACCAGCTGTCCTCGCCCACGCAAAAGCGGGTCATTAGTGTCGTAAGAGCTGCCATGGACTTGGGTTTCTCCCGGCCGAGGTGTCTGGCGAGCCACTCGTCACGGATATTATGCTTGAAAGCCGTCAGGGCTTCGGCGTCCGGACAGTCGACTATTTGGTTCTTTTTAGTTAGGAACCGAGTCCAGAATTTCCTGGCTGATTCTCCGGGCTGTTGAGTAATGTGGCTCAAGTCATCGGCATCCGGAGGTCGCACATATGTGCCCTGGAAGTTGTCAAGAAACGCGTCTTCCAGATTTTCCCAACTGCCAATGGAGTTTGCGGGCAGGCTGTTTAGCCAGTGCCGGGCAGGTCCTTTGAGCTTAAGGGGAAGGTACTTGATGGCATGTAGATCATCTCCGCGGGCCATGTGAATGTGGAGAAGGAAATCCTCGATCCATACCGCGGGGTCTGTGGTGCCATCGTATGATTCGATGTTTACGGGTTTAAACCCTTCTGGGAATTCATGATCCATCACTTCATCAGTGAAGCATAGGCGGTGTGTGGCGCCTCTATGTCGGGCTATGTCGCGGCGCAGTACGGCTACGTTTGACTGGTTGTACTCGGCCCGACCGGATTTGCTGTTAGTGTATCCGGTATGACGGTCATCGTCATGTGCTTCGGTGCACCCCCGTGATCCGTAGATCGATCTTGGTTGTCCTGCGGCGTTATCCAGTTTATCGCGCAGGTCCTGAGTATAGCCCCGGGCTGTAGTAAACCAGCGCGGGGGTATGGGCTGGTATTTCGGCTGATATGCCGTTTTGTCCCGACCTCGAGGCGCTCGGTCAGCCGTGGGGCGCTCGAGTCCGTATTCCTCGGCTGCCAGGACTTCTGTCCATCTGTCTGTGAGCAGATCTTGATCAGCTTGGAGCTGATGCTGCTTCTTCTTCAGGCTTCTCGCAGTGGCAATAAGCCGGCGCTTGAAGCGCTCCTACTCTGCGGGGTCTTCGGGTACGCCGAACTTGTCGTCGCCGAAGCTAATCTCATCTTCGGAGAGGGGCATGTAGTTGTCCTCCTCCGGATACCCGTCCGTCGCCTGGTCATCTGGGCTCTCATGCCCGTCTTCCTGTTCTGCCTGCTCGAAGGCAGGTTGTTTGGGGTTGTATTCATCGTCGGCACCGTCCGGATTATTATTGTGTTCGGTGCCGGTATTGCCTTGGCGGGGCTTGGACCGGCGCTGGCGACGCCTATGCTTTGCCTTCTTCTTGGAGGGGTTTTCCTCTATTGCCTCATCGCCATTCGTTTCTTTCAGAGTGTCCACCATATATATATCGTATGAAGAGGTGTTTGTCCATCGTCCTGTGAGCGGTGGCTCCTGTATGTCTCCTGCATCGTCGTCCATACCGTCGATGTCTTCACAGTCAAAGTCGAGCACGTCGGTTAAATCATCGATCGTGGCGACAAAGTGGGTGGTGGGTGGGCAGAAAATTCCTTCGTCGCCTGCTTCCACTCCAGCCGGACATAGTTCGGCCCAGAGTCTCCTGACAAAGAGAGAGACTTCAATGAGTTCAGCATGTCACCAAAGGGTGAGTGCTGAAAGATGTCCACAGTGGTAAACTCCATTACCAGAGCCCAACCTGGCTCGGCTGGCTCGAGAGTGAGCGGAACAGGACCAACAGCCGGATATGAGTCCGGGGGTCCGGGATTACAGGCCTCCACAGCGGTGGGACCCATGTTCGGCTCTATCGCTGATAAGTGTGCGACCTGCGGAGCGGGGTCCAGCCCTCCGTCCATAGGCAACGCAACCTGCCCTGGATTTAGATCCAAGGCTGCTTCAGGGATGATGTCCTGCGCACTGTCCGACAGCAGGTCTAGGCCGTGCTCGTCATGGCTGTACGAAGCTCCTGGCGCAGGCTTGAATCCGTCGAAGATCAAGTCTCCGCAGATATCTGCCGTGTAGTTCAAGTTTCTGAACCTGATCTGGTGTCCAGGGGTGAAGCTGTCGATCTACTCCAACTAGCCAAGCGAATTGGCCTGCAGTGCGAAGCCGCCGAACACAAAGATCTGTCTGGGGAGAAAAGTCTCACCCTGGACCGTGTTGTTGATTATTGAAGACGCCATCAAGCCTCTAAGCGACGACATAGAGGAACTCTCAATGAAAGCACCAATGTCGGTGTCAAAACCGGCGAATCTCGGGTAGGGGGTCCCGATCTGTGCGTCTTAGGCTGATGGTAACAGGAAGCAAGGGACATAATGTTTACCCAGGTTCGGGCCCTCTCGACGGAGGTAAAACCCTACTTCCTGCTTGATTAATATTCAAGATATGTGGAATAGAAGAGTAGATCTACCACGAGATCGTAGAGGCTAAACCCTAAGAGCTAGCCTATGATGGTATGATTGTAATTATGATCGGTTTGCTAAGGGCCATGCTCTCCGGTTTATATAGACACCGGAGAGCTAAGGTTTACATGGAGTCGGTTTACAAGGAAGGAAACATAATATCCGGATCGCTAAGCTTGTCTTCCACGCAAAGGAGAGTCCCATCCGGACATGAGTCAAAGTCTTGAGTCTTGTATCTTGATGCTTCTATAGTCCGGACGATGTATATAGTTCGGCTGTCCGGATACCCCCTTATCCAGGACTCCCTCAGGCGGTGCGGGTTAGGGTTAGGGTTTCGGCGGTGGCGGGTGGGCTGGTGGTGGGCTGCGGGGGTCGGGGGCGCTGCTTATAAGGCCCGGGGCGGCGGGAGTCCAGGTCACCCACAGCCTGTTAAGTCTGTCGGATTTTGGGTTCTGGCAGACCCTTGAGGTTCGAACTCTGGGGTGCGCGTGAAGATCTCGCAAGGAATCTAGGCTAGAAAGAAGAACACGCAAGGGACACGAGGTTTATACTGGTTCAGGCCACCATTGTGGTGTAATACCCTACTCTAGTGTGTGTGTGGTGGATTGCCTTAGGGGCTGATGATGAACAATACAAAGGAAGAACAGCCTCGCGAGAGGTGTTCTTGAGCTAGTTCGATGAACTGCTTGGGTGAGTTCAGTCGCCTCTCTCCCTCTCTAGTCTACCCAAAATCTGGATCCCCCTACTCTGTGGTGGCTAGCTCTATTTATAGTGGGAGGCCCTGGTCCTTTTCCCAAATATTGAGCGGGAAGGGCGCCAACAATTGGTCGTTTTGAAGCAGAACATCTAGTACACTTATCCTAACTAAAGTTGGTCTTCGACTGCCAAAGGCTCTAATGGTGACGCCGTCTTGGGCTCCACGGTGACCTCCATCCTATCGTTTCGCTGGTCTTGGTCTTGTTGCACCTAAACGGTAACCTTTGCCTGATGCTTGGCCTGTGCTTGCCCCCTTTGCACCAAAGGGGAAACAAGGACACTGCACAAGCCGGCGCCCGCCTGGCGCCTGCCTGGTCTCGATCGTCATGGCTTACATCACGGGCACCTCGCGAGGTACCCCTGCCTTGATCTCTCCGCCTCCTCGCGAGCCCGCCTGATGAGGCTGCTCCTGATGAAGCCTCTTGTCGTACGCCCCGCGAGGCTTGGCCCCTCGCGAGGGTCTTGAGCTTGAGCTGATGAAGCTAGGCTGCACTAGGCCTCCTCTTGAGCCATGACGTAGGCCGCAGGCAGGCAAGTCTGGGGACCCCCATTCCTAGAACGCCGACAGTAGCCCCTGGGCCCAAGGCGCGCCCGGACTTGGCTTAGCAGAGAAGCGAAGGGGCAAATGCGAAGTGCTGTGGGCCCCAATAGCCTGCGGCCTTGGGCGCCGCGTGGCGGTTGATTGGATGTGGGCGTCTCCGTTTCCCCATGCTCCTCATTACGCGCCCGGCTAGGCGGACCCGTGGTTGCACACAGTTATTCCCCTTTCGCCGTTCGCGCGCTCCTTGTCCTTCCTTCTCCCTCGAGCTCCAGCCTCTGCCTCCAATTCCAACTCGAGCTTTCCCCCCTCTTCCCATCGACATGGCACCGACGAAGAAGGGAAAGGGGAAGAAGCCCGCGCCTTCGCCACGCTCGCCTCCGGCAGTTGCTCCCGCCGTCGATCAGTCGATCATACTCAACATCGAAGCTGTGGACAAGGTCCGCTGCGCCCTTGCTTCTATCTTCAATGAGTGCGGGAGGATAACGGTTTGGCCCGCGTCCCACGCCTCCTTTGATAGGATCGCAACGGAGGTCCGATTCTTCGCCGATGCCTTGTGGGCGGGTCTGGTTCCCCCCTTTTCTGCTCTCTTCAATGCGGTGCTCTCCCATTACCAGATCCGCATGATGCATCTTGGTCCCAAGTCCATTACTCTCCTTGCTGTATTCGCCTTTGTTTGCGAGGCCATGGTGGGAATTCCTCTCTCTGTTGCTCTCCTGCGCCACTTCTTCACCTTGCGCCTGAGTGACCCAACTCAATGCTCGGGGTGCGTGAGCTTCCTCGCCGTGCCAGAGACGGCTGCTTCAGGGATCGATTTTGGCCTTCCTCCTCCTGTGGCCAGGTTCAAAGAGCGGTGGCTATACGTGGATGTCGGGGTGCCCATCCCCCTGCTCTCGCATCCAACATAGCCTTCTATTCCCAACTCAGGCTGGGATCATGAGAAGCTCACAAGCCCCCGTCTTGCCTTTGCCGCTTCAAGAACTTGAGGGTGCCGCTTCAAGAACTTGAGGGCGCTCGGTGTAACGGTGCCTCAGGTGGTGAGGGAGTTCCTTCAATGCCGCATTGCCCCTCTCCAGCGCCACTCCCGTCCGATGTGGACCTTCGCGGGGCATGGAGACCATATGAGGCTCCAGGAAGAGGATCTGGCGCCCAAAGCGCTAAGGACGGTGCTGAGGGCCTTGACTGGCAACCCTTCTCCAGGCAGCATCCGGCATGGGGCCGCCCTCTTGTATCTTTGCTTGGGCAGGGCTGACTTTGTGAGGCACATGCCCAGCTTCGACGAATGGGGGCTGCAGCCGGTCGGCCTCATGGGGCCCCGCGAGAACCTAGTTGTGGTGGTCGCTCTTCCGGTCGCCCACGGCGGTCCTGCCTCAGGCGGTGGAGCGGGGAGACGAGAACCGTCGGGAGCTGAGGGGGCCGATGTCGAGATGCTGACGCCACGCAGAGCCCCGAAGGTGGCATCCCCCGAAGCCCGTCCTGGAGCAGTGGCAGGCGAGGAGTTGCAGCCTACGGCTCCTGAGGCTGGGGCTTCCGAGGCCCCGGCCGTCCCTCATGAGGCGGCGCCTGGTGGTGTCCCCCAGGCCGGTTCCCTTGGCGCTGATCACCTTGACGCCTCCTCCATGCCACAGACCGACCCTTGCGCTGAGCGCTAAGGCCGATTTCTCATAGGCTTCGAGGCCATTCGCAAGAGGAAGGAAGCCTCGGGTGGCGATGATCGCCCTTGCCGCCCGTTGAAGTGCAGGAAGTACTTTGCCATGGACGAGTAAGTCCTCTTCTCTCTCTGCTCCTTTACCTTACTGTTCCTCCGGCTAATTGCGGCCTTTCAAGGCCCTTCCTGTCGAATTCGCAGATACGGCCAAGGAGCCATCCCCCCAAGCTTTGTCTTCACTGCTGACCTTGGGCGCGCCGAGCTCGAGCAGCGCCCCCGCTGCTGGGCCCGTTGGAGAAGTGGTCCGTCTCACTGGGCACCTCGAGCCTGCGCACCTGCTGTCCTCCCTTCATGAGCTCTCCTGGGGTACAACTAGCTTGCCCCGCGCTCCTCCCCTGATCGTGGGTGGCGACTGGCTGAGGTCGATCCTGGGCTCCGCTTTAGGATATGGACCGGCGCCGGGCCGGGTCCCTGGCGGGGCCCGTCCGGCGATCGCCAGAGAGCCAGCCCCCAGCCCCCTGCCGAGAGGGGGCGTGCTGCCTCGGGGCCCTCCGCCTACGCCGATGGCAGAGGACGACATGGAAGACGTGCTCAGGCGCGCACGGGAACACAACGCCCGCCGCCAAGAGTTTCTTCAGAAGGCGGCTGATGAAGTGAGCCAGCTCGGCGCGGAGCTTGCTGGCGAGGATGCACGCCTTGAGGCCGAAGGCCTGCGCCTCGCTAAGGAGAGGCGCAAGCTGAAGGTAGTCATCGTCCTTGCACGTCACCAGCGTGACCTCGACAACGCGAAGGCCAAAGCGTCACTGGTGGCCTCGCGGGAGGCCTGCTCCCAAGCCGTCGAGGAGGCCCGGAAGCAGACCGACGGCGCAAGGCTGCAGAGGAGCGCGTGTGGGAGCTCCAAGCCTGGAATAACTCTCTGGAGCAGCAAGTGGAGCTGCGCCAGGCGGCCCTTGTGTCACTGAAGGGGGCTTCCATCGACCAGGCAGAGCTCCTGAAGCGCGAGGAGGCGCTGGCGCTAGAGGCCGCTGAGCACAACCTTGAACTTGAGCGGTTGGAGACAAGGGAGCGCCTGGTGACTCAGGCGGAGGATGACGTCGCCGCGCAGGAAGCCCGAGTCCAAGAAGAGGTCGCCCGCCGCGTGGCGGAAGCTCGCTCGAATCTTGAGTGCGAATATGAAGGGAGGTTGGAGCGGATCAGGGCCGAAGCTGAGGGCAGGACCGCTGCCCTCAGGGCCAAGCTGGCTGATGTGACGCGGAGTGCGGATTCCTCCGCAGCCGCCCTTGGCGCAGTGCAGGCGGAGCTGGCCTCTTCCCGCGCTGAGCTGCTTCTTCTCCAGTAGATGGTTGATGGCGCCGAGGCCATTGCGTGGCGGAATGAGGACGAGATCCGTCAGCGGCAGACTCTGGAGCATGAGCATGCCCCCATGCTCCGGATGCTCAGGGAAAGGGACAATGCGGCCCTGGGCAACATTTGCAAGGCGGCTGTTGCCGAGCCTCGTGTGATCAACTATGCTGGCAACCTCCGGTTCTTCACGGATGTGGTGACACAGCTGGAGACCCGCTCTGACAGGGCCTGCTGGCTTGTCGAGGATAGGAGCCGAGCCTTGCTTGGGCGTGCCTTCTCTTGTTTCTTCAGCTATCTTCAGGACAGAGATCCCCACTTTGATTTTGACGCTGCCATCGCACCGGTGCCCGTAGCCATCCGGGGCGATCTGGCACAATGGCTGGAGGACAACGTGGACGCCCTCGTCGGGGCCTTGGCATCTAATGACGATGGCGTGATCGTGGCCGCCGATGAAGGTGGCGTTGCGAACGAGCCTGGCGCTGATGGAGGTGATGGCGGTGGTGGTGACAACGCCAGTGACGCCTCCGGAGGTTGCCCCAGAAGACGCGGTGAGTGATATGTTCGATTGATCGCATGTCGCCTCAGCTGTTTACCCTATATGAAAAAGGGGTTCAGGCTCGGCCCTGAAGATTGCAAGAGCATTTTGGGAGGGGGAGCCCCTCATGTAAAGGTTTGCAATCAGTATCCTTGTAAACATAACGCTGCGCGTGGGCTTATGCTAGGCTTTTGGCCCCACGTCAGCTGACTTGTTTACCTTTTGACCCGGACGGGTCCCGAGCGAGCCAGCGGGACCCACAGCACCTCGAGTGTCTTCTGGGTGAACCCATTGATCGTGCGGTGAGAACCTCCTGAGAGGGTGCGGCGACAGCGGTCCGGATAGTAGACGTGCTTGGCCCGGCCTGGCTCGCGAGGGGAGGCAGCTGACGCTATCTCTGGATGCAAAGCCGAAACCAGAACACGAGAGATTTGCTCGAACGAGACTAAACACCCCTTCCCCAAACACAGGCAAGTCTCAAGCTCAAATCCAACTTAAACTCGAATCGAAGAACCTTGACAACAAAGGAAGAGGCAAAAGGCAAAAAGCCGTGTCCGGCACCTAGTCTAGTCTTCGACATCTTCTCACCAGCGCGGAGCTAAGTGCTGCCACTGGCCGTGGGCGGGAGCCCCCGAGGCCCGAGGGCGGCTCTTCGGAGACTCCGGGGCATGTACAGCCCCACTCATTATTACGTGAGAGTGTCACGGACGGCGAGCTTCACACGCACTGGGCCTTCTTCACAGGTACCGGCCTTGCTTCATATCGCTAGACGAGGGACCCGCCTTACGCCACACTCTACCGCCATCGACGGCGACCGAAAACCAAGGACGACGCCAATGGGGTAGAGCGGTCGCCTGCGGTTCCCCCGACGACCACGGGTCCTCTGCTGGGGGCTGGCCCTGAGGCACCTCCCCGGCAGAGGGCCTACCTCCTGAGAACGCCTTGCTCCGAGCGCCGCGGGGGTGAGCCCGGATCTTGGCCCATCTCCTGCAGCCCCCGGCGCCCTCTCCTGAGGGGTAGGAGGCTACAACATTGGGGAAGCCATCTGCTGCGGCGACCTGTACCTCCTGCGACCCATGGTTAGCATAAGCTTGCTCCTGAGGAATTAGCAGTACCCGATAGTTGCTACCACCATCGTGGTTGTCGAGGCTCTCTTGGGGTTCCTGAAAGAGCTCGGCTTCTGGCGTCTCCTCCTCCTAGCCTGGCCCGAGGAAGGAGCCATAGTCTTCTTCCAGTGCGCACTCTTGATCCACCATGTGGGTCACATAGGCTTCCGGGGCCACCGCCCCGAGGGCCTCGCCGTAGTGCCCCATATGCCATGTCGTCCGGCTTGAAGCGCTATCTTGGGGGTGGTAGCGTGGTGGCCCACCGAGGCCGAAGGCCGCGGCGTGCACTCCCTCACCGGTCGGAGGTGGAGCCGGCACGACTTGTCGCCCGGCGTTGACGATCGGGTTGGCGTTGAGGAGGCCCTGGAGTCCGCTCGGAGTTGCGTGGGCACGTATGGGGCCGCCATACGGCCCGCCCTGGATCTGGGGTGGCAGCTGGACGCAGAAATGAGCTACTCCCGAGGAGGCGGCATCCAGGAGCTCGGCCACTCGCTCTAACAGCACATCATGGCCGCCCTCTAGCAGCCTGCACCGTAGCAGCTCTTGGGCTACCGTGAGCGTGGCCCTTGAATTTTCCTGCTCCCGTCGGGTGTGCAGCGCTGTGGCCGCGGTGTGGCTCGAGGCTCTTGCTGCTGATAGCACCTACCGCGGTGTGAGGGCAGGCGGCGCTTGGTCGCGTCACCCGTGCCCTGCAGCGCCCTGCGGAGCGCGAGCTGCCTGGGGCACGAGGTTGAGGTCGCCCTGGGCAGGCGGCATGGTGTGGGCGGGCCACGCCACCCAACGGTCGCTTTTGGCTGTCGGGTCGCTTGACATGAGAACAACGAGGCCATAGAGCGCGAGGCGGTGGAAGAAGGATTTTGGCGCTCCCCTACCTGGCGCGCCAATTGTCGGATTTTGGGTTCCGGCAGACCCTTGAGGTTCGGACCCTGGGGTGCGCGCGAAGATCTCTCCCCTACCAACTCACGTCTCGAAGCCTCGCAAGCTAGGCTAGAAAGAAGAACACGCAAGGGACACGAGGTTGATACTGGTTCAGGCTACCATTGTGGTGTAATACCCTACTCCAGTGTGTGTGTGGTGGATTGCCTCAGGGGCTGATGATGATCAATACAAAGGAAGAACAGCCTCGCAAGAGGTGTTCTTGAGTTGGTGCCATGAACTGCTTGGGTGAGTTCAGTCGCCTCTCTCCCTCTCTAGTTTACCCAAAATCTGGATCCCCCTACTCTGTTGTGGCTAGCTCTATTTTTAGAGGGAGGCCCTAGTCCTCTTCCCAAATATTGAGCGGGAAGGGCGCCAACAATTCGCCATTTTGAAGGGGAACATCTAGTACACTTATCCTGACTAAAGTTGGTCTTTGACTGCCAAATACTCTGACGGTGACGCTGTCTTGGGCTCCACAGTGACCTCGATCCTGCCGTTCCGCTGGTCTTGGTCTTGTTGCACCGAAATGGTAACCTTTGCCTGATGCTTGGCCTGTGCTTGCCCCCTTTGCACCAAAGGGGAAACAAGGACACTGCGCAGGCCGGCGCCTGCTTGGTCTCGATTGTCATGGCTTGCGTCACGGGCACCTCGCGAGGTACCCCTGCCTTGATCTCTCCACCTCCTCGCGAGCCCGCCTGATGAGGCTACTCATGAGGAAGCCTCATGTCGTCCGCCCCGCGAGGCTTGGCCCCTCGCGAGGGTCTTGATCTTGAGTTGATGAAGCTGGGCTGCACTAGGCCTCCGCTTGAGCCACGCCGCAGGCCGCAAGCAGGCAAGTCTGGGGACCCCCGTTCCTAGAACGCCGACAAAGTCGGTTAGCCTTTTTTTTAAAAAAAATCGGACACGCAGAAAAAGAAAATAAAATAAATACTAAATGGACTCCAAAAATCCCAAAATAAATTTTACCCGTCCTCTAAAAATAAACCGGACAAGATGAACATTTATTTGGGGCCTAAGTGCAATTTTGAAAAATGCACATTTTTCCTAAATTCAAATAAAATAGTGATAAACTCCGAAATAGAATCTTATTTGATTTTTTTATTAAATCCTCAGTATTTATTTATTTTGGGACAGTCATTTTATTCCCTCTGTCTTATTTTTATATTAGAAATATTTGAAAATAGAATAAATAAAATCAAATGATCCTATTTTCAAATTTTGAGAAAACTTAAATATGAAAATAACGAAATCCCCAACTCTCTCCGTGGGTCCTTGAGTTGCATATAATTTCTAGGATCAAACCAAAATGCAATAAAATATGATATGCAATGATGATCTAATGTATAACATTCCAAATTGAAAATTTGGGATGTTACATGATCATACCTTAGTACTCATTGGGTGTTAATCACATAGCGATGTGAACTAGATTATTGACTCTAGTAAACCCTTCGGGGCTTGGTCACATGACGATGTGAACTATGGGTGTTAATCACATACATATGTGAATATTGGTGTTAAATCACATGGTGATGTGAACTAGATTATTGACTCTAGTGCAAGTGGGAGACTGAAGGAAATATGCCCTAGAGGCAATAATAAAGTTATTATTTATTTCCTTATTTCATGATAAATGTTTATTATTCATGCTAGAATTGTATTAACCGGAAACTTAGTACATGTGTGAATGCATAGACAAACATAATGTCACTAGTATGCCTCTACTTGACTAGCTCGTTGAAACAAAGATGGTTAAGTTTCCTAGCCATAGACATGAGTCGTCATTTGATTAATGGGATCACATCATTAGATAATGATGTGATTGACTTGACCCATTCTGTTAGCTTAGCACTTGATCATTTAGTATGTTGTTATTGCTTTCTTCATGACTTATACATGTTCCTATGACTATGAGATTATGCAACTCCCGTTTACCAGAGGAACACTTTGTGTGCTACCAAACGTCACAACGTAACTGGGTGATTATAAAGGAGCTCTACAGGTGTCTCCAAAGGTACATGTTGAGTTGGCGTATTTCGAGATTAGGATTTGTCACTCCGATTGTCGGAAAGGTATCTCTGGGCCCTCTCGGTAATACTCATCACTATAAGCCTTGCAAGCATTGTGACTAATAAGTTAGTTGCGGGATGAAGTATTACGGAACAAGTAAAGAAACTTGCCGGTAACGAGATTGAACTAGGTATGATGATACCGACGATCAAATCTCGGGTAAGTAACATACCGATGACAAAAGGAATAACGTATGTTGTTATGCGGTTCGACCGATAAAGATCTTCGTAGAATATGTAGGAGCCAATATGGGCATCCAGGTTCCGCTATTGGTTATTGACCAGAGAGATGTCTCGGTCATGTCTACATAGTTCTTGAACCCGTAGGGTCCGCACGCTTAATGTTCATTGACAATATAGTATTATATGAGTTATGTATGTTGGTAACCGAATGTTGTTCGGAGTCCCGGATGAGATCACGGACATGACGAGGAACTCCGGAACGGTCCGGAGATAAAGTTTGATATATGGGATAATAGTGTTTGATCTCCGGAAGGGGTTCCGGATGTTTCCTGAAATGTTTGGGTACGAGAACACGTTATTTGGGCCAAAGGGGAAAGCCCATGAGGCTTTTGGAAAGTGCAAAAGGAAGTTTTGCAGAGACCAGAGGCTAGACGCCAGGAACCATGGCGTCTAGTGGGTAGACACCGGGAACCCTGGCGTCTAGCCCCGGAGTCTGTGTAGGACTCTTGCCTTTCGGGCAAAACTGACTTTGAGGAGGCTTTTACTCCAAGTTTCGACCCCATGGCTCAACATATAGATAGAGGGGCAGTGATAGCACCAAAGACACATCAAGAAACACCAAGTCGTGTGCTGGCAACCCCGTCCCCTCTAGTTTATCCTCGGTCATAGTTTCCGTAGTGCTTAGGCGAAGCCCTGCGGAGATTGTTCTTCACCAACACCGTCACCATGTCGTTGTGTTGCTGGAACTCATCTACTACTTCGCCCGTCTTGCTGGATCAAGAAGGCGACGACGTCATCGAGCTGAACGTGTGCTGAACGCGGAGGTGCCGTACGTTCAGTACTTGATCGGGGCGGATCGTGAAGGTGTACGACTACATCAACCGGGTTGATAAACGCTTCCGCTTAGCGATCTACAAGGGTATGTGGACAACACTCTCCCCTCTCGTTGCGAAGCATCACCATGATCTTGCGTGTGCGTAGGAATTTTTTTGAAATTACTACGTTCCCCAACACATTTTGCATCATCCTTTTATATCAATATGTATTGCATTATGGGATGTTATTACACGTTATGTCACAATACTTATGGCTATTCTCTCTTATTTTCCAAGGTTTACATAAAGAGGGAGAATGCCGGCAACTAGGATTCTGGACTAGAAAAGGAGCAAATATTAGAGACCTATTCTGCACAGCTCCAAAAGTCCTGAAACTCCATGAAAGTCATTTTTGGAATTAATGATAAATATTCAGTGAAAGGAGTACAAGAGGGGGCCCACACCCTGGCCACGAGGGTGGGGGGCGCGCCCCTGCCTCATGGGCCACCTGGCAGCCCTCCGGTGCCCATCTTATGCTATATGAAGTCTTTTACCTTGGAAAAAATCATAAGCAAGCTTATGGGACGAAACTCCGCCGCCACGAGGTGGAACCTTGGCGGAACCAATCTAGGGCTCTGGCGGAGCTGTTCTGTCGGGGAAACTTTCCTCCGGGAGGGGCAAATCATCACCATCATCATCACCAATGATCCTCTGATCAGGAGGGGGTCAATCTCCATCAACATCTTCACCAGCACCATCTCCTCTCCAACCCTAGTTCTGTTGGGGAACGTGGCATAAAATAAAAAATTTCCTATGTTCACCAAGATCAATCTATGAGTTCATATAGCAACGAGAGAGAGGAGTGCATCTACATACCCTTGTAGATCGCGAGCAGAAGCATTCAAGAGAACGGGGTTGAGGGAGTCGTACTCGTCGTGATCCAAATCACCGGAGATCCCAGCGCCGAACGGAAGGCACCTCCGTGTTCAACACACATATGGTCAGCATGACGTCTCCTCCTTCTTGATCCAACAAGGGGGAAGGAGAGGTTGATGAAGATCCAGCAGACAACGACGTGGTGGTGGATGCAGCAGGGATCCGGCAGGGCTTCGCCAAGCGACTACGGGAGGAAGAGGTGTAGCAAGGGGGGAGGGAGGCACCAGGTGTCAGGGTGCGGCTGCCCTCCCACCCCCCCCTCTTTATATAGGGATCCAAGGGGGGCGCCGGCCCTAGGAGATGGGATCTCCTAGGGGGCGGCCAAGGGGGAGACTTGCCCCCCAAGGCAAGTGGAGGCGCCCCCTCCCCTAGGGTTACCAACCCTAGGCGCAAAGGGGGGGACCAGGGGGGCGCACCAGCCCACCAGGGGCTGGTTCCCCTCCCACTTCAGCCCATGGGGCCCTCCGGGATGGGTGGCCCCACCCGGTGGACCCCCGGGAACCTTCTGGTGGTCCCGGTACAATACCGGTGAACCCCGAAACTTTCCCGATGGCCGAAACTCGACTTCCCATATATAATTCTTTACCTCCGGACCATTCCGGAACTCCTCGTGACGTCAAGGATCTCATCTGGGACTCCGAACAACCTTCGGTTTGCTGCATACTAATATCTTTACAACCCTAGCGTCATCGAACCTTAAGTGTGTAGACCCTACGGGTTCGGGAGACACGCAGACATGACCGAGACTGCTCTCCGGTCAATAACCAACAGCGGGATCTGGATACCCATGTTGGCTCCCACATGCTCCTCGATGATCTCATCGGATGAACCATGATGTCGAGGATTCAAGCAAGCACGTATACAATTCCCTTTGTCAATCGGTATGTTACTTGCCCGAGATTCGATCGTCGGTATCCCAATACCTCGTTCAATCTCGTTACTGGCAAGTCACTTTACTCGTACCGTAATGCATGATCCCGTGACCAGACACTTGGTCACTTTGAGCTCATTATGATGATGCATTACCGAGTGGGTCCAGAGATACCTCTCCGTCATGCGGAGTGACAAATATCAGTCTCGATCCGTGTCAACCCAACAGACACATTCGGAGATACCTGTAATGCACCTTTATAGTCACCCAGTTACGTTGTGACATTTGGTACACCCAAAGCACTCCTATGGTATCCGGGAGTTACACGATCTCATGGTCTAAGGAAAAGATACTTGACATTGGAAAAGCTCTAGCAAACGAACTACACGATCTTTGTGCTATGCTTAGGATTGGGTCTTGTCCATCACATCATTCTCCTAATGATGTGATCCCGTTATCAATGACATCCAATGTCCATAGTCAGGAAACCATGACTATCTGTTGATCAACGAGCTAGTCAACTAGAGGCTCACTAGGGACATATTGTGGTCTATGTATTCACACGTGTATTACGATTTCCGGATAATACAATTATAGCATGAATAAAAGACAATTATCATGAACAAGGAAATATAATAATAACCCTTTTATTATTGCCTCTATGGCATATTTCCAACAGTCTCCCACTTGCACTAGAGTCAATAATCTAGTTACATTGTGATGAATCGACATAGAGTTCTGGTGTTGGTCATGTTTCGCTCGCGGAAGAGGTTTAGTCAATGGATCTGCGACATTCAGATCCGTATGTACTTTGCAAATATCTATGTCTCCATCTTGAACATTTTCACGGATGGAGTTGAAACGATGCTTGATGTGCCTGGTCTTCTTGTGAAACCTGGGCTCCTTGGCAAGGGAAATAGCTCCAGTGTTGTCACAGAAGAGAGTGATTGGCCCCGACGCATTGGGTATGACTCCTAGGTCGGTGATGAACTCCTTCATCCATATTGCTTCATGTGCTGCCTCCAAGGCTGCCATGTACTCCTCTTCACATGTAGATCCCGCCACGACGCTCTACTTGCAAGTGCACCAGCTTACTGCTCCACGATTCAACATATACACGTATCGGGTTTGTGACTTAGAGTCCTCCAGATCTGTGTCGAAGCTAGCCTCGACGTAACCCTTTATGACGAGCTCTTCATCACCTCCATAAACGAGAAACATGTCCTTTGTCCTTTTCAGGTACTTCAGGATATTCTTGACCGTTGTCCAGTGTTCCTTGTCGGGATTACTTTGGTACCTTCCAACCAAACTTACGGCAAGGTTTACATCAGGTCGGGTACATGGCATGGCATACATAATAGATCATATGGCTGAGGCATAGGGGATGACACTCATCTCTTCTTTATCTTCTACTGTGGTCGGGCATTGAGCCGAGCTCAATCTCACACCTTGCAATATAGGCAAGAACCCTTTCTTGGACTGGTCCATTTTGAACTTCTTCAATATCTTATCAAGGTATGTGCTTTGTGAAAGACCTATGAGGCGTCTCGATCTATCCCTATAGATCTTGATGCCTAATATGTAAGCAGCTTCTCCAAGGTCCTTCATTGAAAAACACTTATTCAAGTAGGCCTTAATGATGTCCAAAAGTTCTATATCGTTTCCCATCAAAAGTATGTCATCTACATATAATATGAGAAATGCTACAGAGCTCCCACTCACTTTCTTGTAAACGCAGGCTTCTCCATAAGTTTGCATAAACCCAAACGCTTTGATCATCTCCTTAAAGCGAATGTTCCAACTCCGAGATGCTTGCACCAGCCCATAAATAGATCGCTGGAGCTTGCAAACCTTGTTAGCATTCTTAGGATCGACAAAACCTTTCGTCTGCATCATATAAATTTCTTCCTTAAGATAGCCGTTAAGGAATGCCGTTTTGATGTCCATCTGCCATATCTCATAATCATAGTATGCGGAAATTGCTAACATGATTCGGACGGACTTCAGCTTTGCTACGGGACAGAAAGTCTCATCGTAGTCAACCCCTTGAACTTGCCGATAACCCTTAGCGACAAGTCGAGCTTTATAGATGGTAATATTACCATCCGCATCCGTCTTCTTCTTAAAGATCCATTTGTTTTCTATCGCTCGCCGATCATCGGGCAAGTCTCTCAAAGTCCATAGTTTGTTTTCATACATGGATTCTATCTCGGATTGCATGGCTTCAAGCCATTTGTTGGAATCTGGTCCCGCCATCGCTTCTTCATAGTTCGAAGGTTCACCGTTGTCTAACAACATGATTTCTAGGACAGGGTTGCCATACCACTCTCGTGTGGAACGTGTCCTTGTGGACCTACGAAGTTCAGTAGCAACTTGATCCGAAGTACCTTGATCATCATCATTAATTTCCTCTCCAGTCGGTGTAGGCACCACAGGAACATGTTCCTGAGCTGTACTACTTTCCAGTTCAAGATGTAGTACTTCATCGAGTTCTACTTTCCTCCCACTTACTCCTTTCGAGAGAAACTCTTTTTCCAGAAAGGATCTGTTCTTGGCAACAAAGATCTTGCCTTCGGATCTAAGGTAGAAGGTATACCCAATGGTTTCCTTAGGGTATCCTATGAAGACGCATTTTTCCGACTTGGGTTCGAGCTTTTCAGGTTGAGGCTTCTTGACATATCCAATAGAGTGCGATTACGACGTTCGGACACATCGTTACGCTGAGGTGTTCTAGGCGGCGTGAGTTATGAAACAATTCCACATTTTCTTAAGTGTGTACCAAATTCATGACTTAAATATTCTCCTCCACGATCTGATCGTAAGAATTTTATCTTTCGGTCACGTTGATTCTCTACTTCATTCTGAAATTCCTTGAACTTTTCAAAGGTCTCAGACTTGTGTTTCATCAAGTAGACATACCCATATCTACTTAACTCATCAGTGAGAGTGAGAACATAATGATATCCTCCGCGAGCCTCAACGCTCATTGGACCACACACATCAGTGTGTATGATTTCCAATAAGTTGGTCGCTCGCTCCATTGTTCCGGAGAACGGAGTCTTGGTCATTTTGCCCATGAGGCATGGTTCGCATGTGTCAAATGATTCATAATCGAGAGACTCTAAAAGTCCATCAGCATGGAGCTTCTTCATGCGCTTGACACCAATGTGATCAAGGCGGTAGTGCCACAAGTAAGTGGGACTATCGTTATCAACTTTACATCTTTTGGTATTCACACTATGAATATGTGTAACATTACATTCGAGATTCATTAAGAATAAACCATTGACCATCGGGGCATGATCATAAAACATATCTCTCATATAAATAGAACAACCATTATTCTCCGATTTAAATGAGTAGCCATCTCGCATTAAATGAGATCCAGATACAATGTTCATGCTCAAACTTGGCACTAAATAACAATTATTGAGGTTTAAAACTAACCCCGTGGGTAAATGTAGAGGTAGCGTGCCGACGGCGATCACATCGACCTTGGAACCATTCCCGACGCGCATCGTCACCTCTTCCTTCGCCAGTCTCCGCTTATTCCGTAGCTCCTGATGTGTGTTAGAAATATGAGCAAAGGCACCAGTATCAAATACCCAGGAGTTACTACGAGTACTGGTAAGGTACACATCAATTACATGTATATCAAATATACCTTTAGTGTTGCCGGCCTTCTTGTCCGCTAAGTATTTGGGACAGTTCCGCTTCCTGTGACCCTTTCCTTTGCAATAAAAGCACTCAGTCTCAGGCTTGGGTCCATTCTTTGACTTCTTCCCGGCAACTGGCTTACCAGGCGCGGCAACATCTTTGCCGTCCTTCTTGAAGTTCTTCTTACCCTTGCCCTTCTTGAACTTGGTGGTTTTATTGACCATCAACACTTGATGTTCTTTCTTGATTTCTACCTCTGCCGACTTCAGCATTGAAAATACTTCAGGAATAGTTTTCACCATCCCCTGCATATTGTAGTTCATCACAAAGCTCTTGTAGCTCGGTGGGAGCGACTGAAGGATTCTGTCAATGACCGCCTCGTCTGGGAGGTTAATGTCCATCTGGGACAGGCGGTTGTGCAACCCAGACATTTTGAGTATGTGCTCACTGACAGAACTATTTTCCTCCATCTTACAACTATAGAACTTGTCGAAGACTTCATATCTCTCGAACCGGGCATGAGCTTGGAAAACCATTTTCAGCTCCTCGAACATCTCATATGCTCCGTGTTGCTCAAAACGCTTTTGGAGCCCCGGTTCTAAGCTGTAAAGCATACCGCACTGAACGAGGGAGTAATCATCAGCACGTGACTGCCAAGCGTTCATAATGTCTTGGTTCTCTGGGATGGGTGCTTCACCTAGCAGTCCTTCCAGGACATATGCTTTCTTGGTAGCTATGAGGATGATCCTCAGGTTCCGGACCCAGTCCGTATAGTTGCCGCCATCATCTTTCAGCTTGGTTTTCTCTAGGAACGCGTTGAAGTTCATGTTGACATGAGCGTTGGCCATTTTATCTACAAGACATATTTTGCAAAGATTTTAGACTAAGTTCATGGTAATTAAGTTCATCTAATCAAATTATTTAATGAACTCACACTCAGATTTGACATCCCTCTAGTCATCTAAGTGTTACATGATCCGAGTCGACTAGGCCGTGTCCGATCATCACGTGAGACGGACTAGTCATCATCGGTGAACATCTTCATGTTGATCGTATCTTCCATGCGACTCATGTTCGACCTTTCGGTCTTTGTGTTCCGAGGCCATGTCTGTACATGCTAGGCTCGTCAAGTTAACCTAAGTGTTTTTCATGTGTAAAACTGTCTTACATCTGTTGTATGTGAACGTAGGAATCTATCACACCCGATCATCACGTGGTGCTTCGAAACGACGAACTTTAGCAACGGCGCACAGTTAGGGGGAACACTTTCTTGAAATTATTATGAGTGATCATCTTATTTACTACCGTCGTTCTAAGTAAACAAGATGCATAAACATAATAAACATCACATGCAATTAAATAGTAGTGACATGATATGGCCAATATCATATAGCTCCTTTGATCTCCATCTTTGGGGCTCCATGATCATCTTCGTCACCGGCATGACACCATGATCTCCATCATCATGATCTCCATCATCGTGTCTCCATGAAGTTGCTCGCCAACTATTACTTCTACTACTATGGCTAACGGTTTAGCAATAAAGTAAAGCAATTACATGGCATTAAATCATTGACATGCAGGTCATACAATAATTAAGACAACTCCTATGGCTCCTGCCGGCTGTCATACTCATCGACATGCAAGTCGTGATTCCTATTACAAGAACATGATCTCATACATCACAATATATCATTCATCATTCATCACAACTTTTGGCCATATCACATCACAAAGCAATTGCTGCAAAAACAAGTTAGACGTCCTCTAATTGGTGTTGCATCTTTTACGTGGCTGCAATAGAGTTCTAGCAAGAACGTTTTCTTGCCTATGAATAACCACAACGTGATTTGTCAACTTCTATTTACCCTTCATAAGGACCCTTTTCATTGAATCCACTCCAACTAAAGTGGGAGAGACAGATACCCGCTAGCCACCTTATGCAACTAGTGCATGTCAGTCGGTGGAACCTGTCTCACGTAAGCGTACGTGTAAGGTTGGTCCGGGCCGCTTCATCCCACAATACCGCTGAAGCAAAATAAGACTAGTAGGGGCAAGAAAGTTGACAACATCTACGCCCACAACAGATTTGTGTTCTACTCGTGCAATAGAGAACTACGCATAGACCTAGCTCATGATGCCACTATTGGGGAACGTTGCATAAAATAAAAAATTTCCTACGTTCACCAAGATTAATCTATGAGTTCATCTAGCAACGAGAGAGAGGAGTGCATCTACATAACCTTGTAGATCGCGAGCGGAAGCGTTCAGGAGAACGGGGTTGAGGGAGTCGTACTCGTCGTGATCCAAATCACCGGAGATCCTAGCGCCGAACGGACGGCACCTCCGCGTTCAACACACGTACGGTCAGCGTGACGTCTGCTCCTTCTTGATCCAGCAAGGGGGAAGGAGAGGTTGATGAAGATCCAGCAGCACGACGGCGTGGTGGTGGATGCAGCAGGGATCCGGCTCGGCTTTGCCAAGCGACTACCGGAGGAAGAGGTGTAGCAAGGGGGGGAGGGAGGCGCCAGGTGTCAGGGTGCGGCTGCCCTCCCACCCCCCTCTTTATATAGGGACCCCAGGGGGGCGCCGGCCCTAGGAGATGGGATCTCCTAGGGGGGCGGCCAAGGGGGAGACTTGCCCCCCAAGGCAAGTGGATGCGCCCCCTCCCCTAGGGTTCCCAACCCTAGGCGCAGAGGGGGGCCCAGGGGGGGCGCACCTGCCCACCAGGGGCTGGTTCCCCTCCCACTTCAGCCCATGGGGCCCTCCGGGATGGGTGGCCCCACCCGGTGGACCCCCGGGAACCTTCCGGTGGTCCCGGTACAATACCGGTGAACCCCAAAACTTTCCCGATGGCCGAAACTCGACTTCCCATATATAATTCTTTACCTCCGGACCATTCCAAAACTCCTCGTGATGTCCGGGATCTCATCCGGGACTTCGAACAACTTTCAGTTTGCTGCATACTAATATCTTTACAACCCTAGCATCACCGAACCTTAAGTGTGTAGACCCTACGGGTTCGGGAGACACGCAGACATGACCGAGACTGCTCTCCGGTCAATAACCAACAGTGGGATCTGGATACCCATGTTGGCTCCCACATGCTCCTCGATGATCTCATCGGATGAACCACGATGTCGAGGATTCAAGCAACCCCGTATACAATTCCCTTTGTCAATCGGTATGTTACTTGCCCGAGATTCGATCGCCGGTATCCCAATACCTCGTTCAATCTCGTTACCGGAAAGTCACTTTACTCATACTGTAATGCATGATCCCGTGACCAAACACTTGGTCACTTTGAGCTCATTATGATGATGCATTACCGAGTGGGCCCAGAGATACCTCTTCGTCATGCGGAGTGACAAATCCCAGTCTCGATCTGTGTCAACCCAACAGACACTTTCGGAGATACCTGTAATGCACCTTTATAGTCATCCAGTTACGTTATGACGTTTGGTACACCCAAAGCACTCCTACGGTATCCGGGAGTTACACGATCTCATGGTCTAAGGAAAAGATACTTGACATTGGAAAAGCTCTAGCAAACGAACTACATGATCTTTGTGCTATGCTTAGGATTGGGTCTTGTCCATCACATCATTCTCCTAATGATGTGATCCCGTTATCAATGACATCCAATGTCCATAGTCAGGAAACCATGACTATCTGTTGATCAACGAGCTAGTCAACTAGAGGCTCACTAGGGACATATTGTGGTCTATGTATTCACACATGTATTACGATTTTCGGATAATACAATTATAGCATGAATAAAAGACAATTATCATGAACAAGGAAATATAATAATAATCCTTTTATTATTGCCTCTAGGGCATATTTCCAACAAGTTCATCTCTTGTATCCAATCTTTGTACCAAAACCTCAGATTGGTACCTGTGGGTTGCTAGTAGTGTTGATTACTCCTTGTACTTGATGCTTGTTGGTTTATTTGGTGGAAGATCATATGTTCAGATCCTTAATGCATATTAATACCCCTCTGATTATGAATATGAATATGCTTTGTGAGTAGTTACATTTGTTCCTGAGGACATGGGTGAAGTCTTGCTATTAGCAGTCATGTGAATTTGGTATTCATTCGATGTTTTGATGAGATGTATGTTGTCTCTCCTCTAGTGGTGTTATGTGAACGTTGACTACATGACACTTCACCATTGTTTGGGCCTAGAGGAAGGCATTGGGAAGTAATAAGTAGATAATGGGTTGCTAGAGTGACAGAAGCTTAAACCCTAGTTTATAAGTTGCTTCGTAAAGGGCTGATTTGGATCCATATGTTTCATGCTATGGTTAGGTTTACCTTAATACTTCTTTTTCTAGTTGCGGATGCTTGCAATAGGGGTTAATCATAAGTGGGATGCTTGTCCAAGAAAGGGCAGCACCCAAGCACCGGTTCACACACATATCAAATTATCAAAGTAACGAACGTGAATCATATGAGCGTGATGAAAACTAGCTCGACGATAATTCCCATGTGTCCTCGGGAGCGCTTTTCTCATTATAAGAACTTGTCCAGGCTTGTCCTTTGCTACAAAAAGGATTGGGCCACCTTGCTGCACTTTATTTACTTTCATTGCTTGTTACCCGTTATAAATTATCTTATCACAAAACTATTCATTACCTACAATTCCAGTGCTTGCCGAGAATACCTTACTGAAAACCGCTTGTCATTTCCTTCTGCTCCTTGTTGGGTTCGACACTCTTACTTATCGAAAGGACTAAGATAGATCCCCTACACTTGTGGGTCATCAAGGAGGAGGTGAACTTGCGCGCTGACGGCTCCGTCCCGGCAACGAATGTTGGAGGGGAGGGGGCCACTTCTTCCCGGCCCGGCACGGGTAATTTCTTCGCTTTCTGTCCCTGCGTTTTTTGGTCTTCACTTCGCCTCATTTTCCCTTCCCTGTATCCAGATCCACTCTCGGCAGACCAAGAGGACATCGACGTCGTCATCATGGAGGTTTCCAAGGACGCCGAGGCCCAGGCCGACAAGATCGCCACCGAGGAGGCCGCCGAGACCACTACTGAGGACGCCACCAAGGGGCCTGCCGGAGGGACCGGCAAGGTTACCACCTAGGAGGCCGGCAAGGGCGCTGCCGAGGAGGCTGGCAAGGGGCCTACCAGGGAGGCCGGTAAGGCTGCTGCCGAGTAGAGGGTGGTCGATGACCAACCTTCCTCCTCCGCTGCCTTCGGCTCGGGCAGGTACTTGAAGGTGGGCGACGACCTGTTCGTCCACCTTCCAGGGACGGCGGGCACCAGGGCGCCAGCCGAGGGGGAAGTGTTCGACGACGAGGCGCTCACCGCCTCCAGGCTCAAGGTTGTCGACAAACCGAGCACTGGTGGCGGCGGTTCCCAAGAGGAACAGCTTCTCCGGGCCATGGGAGCCAGCTTCTGGAAGCTCCAGGCGCTCCACCGCGCCCGCCTGGACAAGGCAAAGTCCAGGGCGGCGGCAGCGGACAAGGAGAAGGCAGATCTCGAGGAGCGTGTTGTCGAGGCGCAGGCCTGGTTCCGCCAGGCCCATGAAGAGCTGAGGGATGCCCACGATCAGCTGGCCGAGCGCAAGCAGGAGCTTATCTTGAAGCAAGCCTACATCAAGAAGGCCCAGGAGGCGGCTAGGGAACAGGCCGCCAGGGCCGAGGCTGCCTGGCACCAGCACCAGGCCGAGCTCAACTCCCAGGAGGAGGACCTCACCACTCGTGAAGCGGCGCTTGCCGCCACACTCCACGGCAAGGATGAGGAAGTCGAGAAGCTCGTCACGCAGCAGACCCGGGAGCTCGAGCAAAAGCACAAGGAGGCACTCGATTCTCAAGCCCTGGCCCACGGCGACAAGGTGAAGGAGCTGGAGGTGGAGAGGGACGGCCTGAAGAACAGGGCCCAGGAGATGGCGAAGGAGAAGGACACGCTCAACGGCGCCTTGACGGAGGAGCAGGCCACAGTCCTCGGCAAGGCCGAGCTACTCACCCAAGACAACAACTCCGTCAACGACCTGAAGCTGAAGCTGGAGAGCCTCGAGGAGACGCTTTCAGAGATCAGAGCCCGGGAGGAGACCCTGACCAAGAATCTAGAGAAGGAGAGGCAGCTGCGGAAGAACGACGCCGCCAACCACGAGGATTTCGTGAAGGGCGAGAACCTCTGGATCAGCCGCCTCGCCGTCGGCGTCGGCAGGATCACCGAGAAGCTGGCCGCCATGGGGATGGCGGACATGAGGTACACTCCGGAGCCGAACGTGAGCCCCAACGCCAAGTTGACCCTATTCTTCGAGGGCGTCCTTGGAGCCCTGGAGCAGTTTCGCTCTAACAGAGCAAGCTCTCTGGCCAATGAGGCCCGGTACCTTTGCTGGGGTGCCATGACCAAGGTCCTCACCAAGATGGCATACTGGTACCCCAACCTCGACTTCGATGCCGCGCTGGAGAGCTTCGCGGAGGATGTGGACCTCGCGCCACTCAGGGAGCGCATCAAGCCCATCATCAGCCGTGTTGATGAAATCGAGAGGATTGAAGGCCAGCACCGGGACTAGGCACCCTGTTTCTTATCACCGTTGCAGGTTCACGACCAAGACAATTTTTATCTTTAGTGAGAACCGCGGCAACAACTAATGTAATATAACTCTACAGTACTTTGACATGATGCATGTTATTTTCCAATTTCATCTCTCTCTGTATGTCCACCCTACATTAATTGGGTAGGCTTGCCGACGCGTAAACCCGAGCCACGGCGCCTCAGGGATAGATCCCCAATAGCCTTCCGGGTGTGCTTGCTGCCGGGCGAACCACCTTGCCGTTATCAATGCGACCGCTCGAACTGTCGAGCGGACTCGAGATAGAACGAGAGTGTTGCCAATAGCGGGAGGCCACCCTGCTAGTCTCGACGCATCCGCTCGAACTGTTGAGCAGACTCGAAACAAAACCAGGGCTTTGCCAATAGTGGAAGGGCCCCATAGCGTGCAGGTTTCTCATACAGAGGGAAAGATCTCCAAGGAGAAATAATCTTATATAAAAAGAATTGCTCAAGGTTTTGCGTGACTTAACTTTTTGGTCGATGCATGAGCGTTCACTCCACCCGCACATGTCGCCACTTGTTCGGTCGCCTTCTTCCTTGGGAGCCATGGCGATGAAGAACTGCTAGACTAGCTGCTAGACTGGATTTCACAACTGCGCCCCCTACCTGGCGCGCCAAAGATGTCGGTGCGAACGACACCTATGGGATCACTGGAATCCCTACTGTGGTCGGCAGGTGCGGGGTTGTGAAAAGAGCGGGTCCAGGAACTAGCACATGGATCATTTACCCAGGTTCGGGCCACGAGGACGCGTAATACCCTAGTCCTGCTTTGGTGTGTATTTGAGTGTTCTTGAGCCAGCCATGATATGTGACTTGTGCAAAAGAGCCGAATCCCCCTCCAGTATGCCGCGGGCCTCCTTTTATAGGAAAAGGGGGTTGCCACAGTGGCACATAGGAGGTGGAAAGTGCATTCAGTCGCTGAATCTATCTTCTGTCATTACAGGACAAAACGCATTAAATGCACCCCTTAGGTGTCCCCTCGCTTTGTTGGCGCCTCACCGTGCTTCGATACGCGTCCAGGCCAGCGAGGCGGGTGGCGCCATGTAGGCTGGCAGGCTGCTGAGGTGGCGCAGTGGCAGCATCTTCACGAAGATCTGCATGCCACCATGCAGGCGCTTGCTGAGTTGGTCTGGAGGCCGCACGTCGCCACGCAGGTGCCAGCCTGGCTGGCAGCTGCATGGGAGCGGCGGTGGAGCCTTGGCAGGTGCGGGCCTGACTGCGGCCCTGCTGATGTCCTTGGTAAGGGTCTTGCCGGGGCCCCAGCAAGGGTCTTGCCAAGGCACCGTGGTCGTCCCCGGCAAGGATCTTTCCGGAGGTCTCGTGGGTTTCCTCGGCAAGGATCCGGCCGAGGATCGTCGACTTTTGGTCCTCATCTGGTGTACAGTGTTTATGATCTTCACGAAGATCTGCATGCCATCACGGAGGCGCCTCTCGAGCCTTGGTTCAAAACGTGATGGCGTTGGAAACCTGGGGCCCAAGGGTGGCGTGCTCTGCTGGCATTGGGTAAGTTGCCCCGGCAAGGCTCTTGTCGGGGCTGCGGAGGCTGCCCCGGCAAGGGTCTTGCTGGGGAAGCCTGCCTCGCCCTCTTGCTCTTTGTGTCTCTATCTTGGAGTTGCTTTGATTGTCTTGTGGCTTCGGCTTCCCTCCTCTTCCCTACTAAGTGTGGCCGTGGGCGCGGCTCTGACTGCCCGTGCACAAGTAAAGGGGTACAAAGCAGAGCCCCTACTTTTGTACACCGACAGGAGTATAGGGAGCAGATAACATCAAGATATTCATCGAGACCAGTGTTCTTGAACTCAGATCCATTATCACTCCTGATATGCTTGATCTTCACACCGAAGTTAGTAGAAGCTCTTGAGGAAAATCGTCTGAAGACTTCCTGCACTTCATTTTTGTAAGTGATGATATGCACCCATGTGTAACGAGAATAATCATCAACTATGACAAAGCCATATAATGATGCAGAACTATAGAACGTGGCATAAAGAGTAGGGCCAAAGAGATCCATATGAAGTAATTCAAAGGGATGAGAAGTGGTCATGATAGTCTTCGAGGGATGCTTGGCTCTAGTGATCTTTCTAGCCTCACAAGCACCACAAAGATGATCTTTGAGGAATTTGACACCCTCGATGCCAATGACATGGTTCTTCTTCGCGAGTGTATGTAAGTTCCTCATCCCAGCATGACCAAGTCGTCGATCCCATAGCCAACATTCTAAAGCTTTTGCAAGTAGACATATGGCAGGCTGTGGTCCTGCAGAGAAATCAACAATATACAAGTCTCCTTTCCTAAAGCCTTCGAAGACTTTGGAATTGTCAGATTCCATTAGCATAATGCAACGATATTTCTCAAAGACAACAACCATATCAAGATCACAAAGCATTGAGACAGACATGAGGTTGAATCCTAAGGACTCGACAAGCATGACTTCGTCCATGTGTCTATCCTTTGAGATCGGAACCTTACCTAGACCCAAAATACCTTGCTTTTGCCTTTGTCAGCGTAGGTGATATGCTTCAGATGAGATGGTGACAAATCAGTGTCCATCAACAATTTCCTATCACCGGTCTTGTGATTTGTACATCCACTATAGAGGACCCACTCAGTAGCTTTAGGTTGTTCATCCTGCAGATGCATTAGTGCAACTTACGAACCCATATACTTCATCAATGAAGAATATGATATCAATTTCATCAACAGTAACAGATAAGCAATATGAGGACGAGAGAAATGAGTGATTCATTTCTTCATGATTAGCTTGCATCCATTCAAGCACATTCAGGTCTCCAGCAAATTCTTCACACGATTAAGTTCGTCTATAGACCTGACCCTACATAAGAGATTAGTTCTTTTTCTTCACCACCCACATCTGGAGGGGTGGCAAAGAGTTCATCATTCTGCAAGCTCCATAAGAAAAAGATGGCATTGAAGCTAGTGCACTTTGTTTCACAGAAGAGTGGTTAGGATAAGCATATGAATAAGCAGAGAAATTCTTCGAGGACTTATGAACATAATGGTTTGAAGAATAATGCACATATTCATAGCCTTTAGACTTTCCCTACGAAACAAAAGTGTTAGGACGATGGTGTTCATATGAGGATTTTGATCCTGATGAAGAATTTAGTCCATATGAAGAATTTGATCTGGTGTTCCTTTTCTTCATATGTGGTGTCATGATGACATTCACCTGAAGATTTTCAAGGCACCTTTTGGGAACCCAGATTTTCTTCATAGGGGGGCCGTTCCTGTAGTTAGTTCCAACATATCGAGCAAATACTTCACCATTCTGATTCTTGAACAGTTTATAGTTGGAGTCAAATGACTCATCGGAGGAATGTGAAGAATCACAAGTAAAGCCAGATAGAGTGCATGGATCTATAGGAGGTCCTTTCCAGCAACCCATGAGGTTTTCGGATACTGCTCGGGTTTCCAGTAGGTCCCATCAACAATGAGTTTCCTCTCAAAGGCAATACCCTCTTTCCTAGGGTTCCTGTTCAAGATCTGCTTTTTGAGCACATCACAAAGAGTCTGATGCCCTTTGAGACTTTTGTAAATGCATGTCACATACAATTCCTTTAGCCGTGCAGTATCGTCAGTGATACTTGTGGTATCCTCAGATGAGGAATTTGTGACCACAGAGATAGTTAAAGAATTTGCAGCAATAGAAGCATTTGAACATTCTGGTGATGAATTAGCAGATTCACGCTCAATGCATTTCAGACATGGTGGAATAAATTCTTCCTGAGCGGAAATGATTAGTTGAGCAAGCAATGAATCGTTTTCCTTCTGAAGATCTTCATAACTTACTTTTAACTTCTCAAGATCTTGCTTTCTTTGAAGAAACTCATAAGAAAGCTTCTCATGATCAGTTAAGAAAGTGTTATGATGATTTTTAAGGTTGTCAAACCTAGTCTGAAGTCTCTGAAGATTATCAGTCAGAGTCTTAGTTCGATTCAATTCCTCACCCAACAGGTCATCGCTTTTGTCTAGTAGATTTTGAATCTTTTCCAAAGCCTTCTGTTGTTTAACAGCAATTTTAGCAAGTTTGGAATAGCTAGGCTTGAGATTGTCATCCGATTCATCCTCACTAGAGTCAGAGGGGGAATGTTTGAGTACCTTGGCACCTTTTGCCATGAAGCAGTAGGTGGGAGCATAGTCATCGACGCTCTTGTCAGCCAAGTTGGGGAGGTCATTTTCTTCAGTGTTGAAGATGGACTTGTTGATGTAAGTAGTAGCGAGGGATAAGCTCGCCACACTAGAGTCCGACTCCTCAAATTCCTTCTCTTCCACATTATCCTCAGATTCAGCTTCAGAGTCCATTTCCTTGCCAATGAATGCCCGGGCCTTCTAGGAATCGCTCTTCTTGTGAGATGAATACTCTGAAGATTTTGATGATGAAGACTTTGAAGATTTCTTCTTCTTCTTTGAGTCATCAGAATCATCGTATTTGTACTTCTTATTCTTTGATTCCTTTTCCCACAAAGGACAATCAGACATGTAGTGACCAGGTTTCTTGCATTTGTGGCAAGTTCTCTTTTAGTCACGAGACGAGGAATCATCACTCCTTGAAGACTTTCCAAAGCGACCGCGTTGAGAGAAGTTCTGGAATTTCCTCACGAGCATTGCTAGCTCGTGGCTCAATTCTTCAGGATCACCAAGGCTTCTACCAGAATCTTCACCTTTAGACTCAGAGACTGCCTTGGCCTTCAGTGCACGTGATCTTCCATAGCTCAGTCCATAGAGGTCTCTCTTCTCAGCAAGCTGGAAGTCATGAGTGTTTAGCCTCTCGAGGATATCAGCGGGATCTAGTGACTTATAATCAGCTCGCTCTTGAATCATCAGCGCAAGAGTATCGAATGAGGAATCAAGTGACCTTAGCAGTTTCTTTACCACCTCATGGTCGGTGATGTCAGTGGCACCAAGTGCTTGAAGCTCATTTGAGATGTCCGTGAGGCGATTCAAGTTTTGCTGAACATTTTCATTGTCGAGTCTTTTGAAGTGGTTGAATAGATTGTGAAGAACGTCAACTCGGGAGTCACATTGAGTGGATACTCCTTCGTTGACCTTGGATAGCTTGTCCCAAATCAGCTTAGCAGTTTCCAAAGCACTCACTCTGTTGTACTGTCCTTTGCTCAGATGGCCACATATGATATTCTTCGCTTGAGAATCGAGTTGCTTGAATCTCTTCACATCAGCATCATTCACAGACGGAGTGACTGAGGGAACACCATTTTCCACAACATACCAGAGATCATTATCAATTGCCTCAAGATTCATGTGCATCTTGTTCTTCCAGAAGGGGCAGTACGTTCCATCGAAGGTAGGACACCCAGCCGAGACCTTGATCATACCTGCAGTCGACATAACTAGAACTCCAGGTGGTTAAACCAAAAATCACACAGAACAAGGTGTACCTTGCTCTGATACCAATTGAAAGTGCGTTAAGTCGACTAGAGGGGGGTGAATAGGCGATTTTTACAAATTCATCACTGAGGAATTTCAGGGTGAGGAAATTCCTAATCACGAACTACAAGCAGCGGAATAAGTACTCAGGTATAAGCATAACAGAGCAATAGCATAGTCATCATGATGAAATGAAAGACAAACACAGAGTACAGAAAGCATAAACACATGATAAGCAGGCTGAAGACAATGTGACTAAAGAAATTGGATTGAGGAAATAGAGAAAGTCTTCAGTCAAAGTCTTCAAACAGCAATGATCAGGTTCATCAACACATGAATGAGGAAATGAAAGAGTTTAGGAAATAGAACCGCTAGGCTTGATGAAGTCAATGATTTGGTAGACCAGTTCCAACTGCTGTGATAGTTGTACATATGGTTGGAGTGGCTGAGTATTTAAACTCGAGGACACACAGTCCCAGACACACAGTCCTCACCGTATTCTCCTTGAGCTAAGATCACACAGACCTCGCCCAACACTCGTGGTAAGTCTTCACAGGTGACTTCCAAACCTTCATAGACTTGGTCACTCGGCGATCCACAATTCCTCTTGGATGCTCATACCATGACGCCTAACCGTCTAGAGGATACACAGTCCTCAAAGGTAACAAGCATCGGTTCCACACAGGAACAATCTCTCCAGTGATGCTCAGTCACTTTGGGTTTGTAGGTGTTTGGGTTTGGGATGTGGGTTTTCCTCACTTGATGATTTTCGCTCAAAGTCCTCAGAGGATGGGATGCTCTCAATTGACAAGTGTCAGTTTCTCTCAGAGCAGCCAACCAGCTAGTAGTTATAGGGGAGGCTATTTATAGCCTAGGGAGCAGCCTGACATGATAAGACATAAATGCCTCCAACCGTTAGGTGGTAGGATATTTTGGGCACCTGGCGCGTAGCACAGCAACGTTTGGATTTGAGGTTCAAATTCCTCAGGGCTATCATGTTCCTCTCTGTGTAGGCAATCCACACTAGCGAATTCCTAACTCCTCAGTCGGAACAAATTCCTCAAAGACTAGAAGTCCTCTCTGTCACTAAAGAAATTGACTGAACTGATATGAGATTTCCAATGGCTTCAATCAAAAGGATTGGGTAGGTGTAGGAGTTTGAGATGAGCATCACTTGGAAATCAGTTTCCTTAGTATTACCTCGACCCCCTTTAATAGTACGGTGTTCCCTATGACTCAAGAAAGATAAAATGAAACTACGAAAACAAAAGTATTCACGCTTCATAATCCTCGCATGAATATCCAAGTCTTGAAGGTCACACCAATTTCATCACTTTCAAAGTCTTCAGGAGAACCAAAGTCTTCAGCTAAAGACATTCATTTTTAGGGGTCGACATTCATTGTAACTATCAAACTCCTCATCAACTTATAGAGCCTGTGTACACTCACAAACATATTAGTCCCTTAACATATAAGTCTTCAATACACAAAAATCACTAAGGGGCACTAGATGCACTTACAATCTCCCCCTTTTTGGTGATTAATGACAATATAGGTTAAGTTTTCAATGGGGATAAACATATGAAGTGTAAATACTCATATTGAGGAATTTGATTGCAAGATATAGAAGAACTCCCCCTGAAGATGCGCATAGTGAGGAATTTGCTTTTGAAGAAATGCACATTTGAAGAGTAGTATCATGGAGATCTCACCATATATCTTGTAATTCATACACACATTTAACATATCAAATGAAGAATTTGAAATGCATGATGAAATATGGTGACAGATGTAATTCAGCATGCGTGCATAACACATATGAGGAAATAGCATGCAGAGAAACATAGCAAAAGTATCAGGTCACCATTGGACTTAAGTTTACAACTCGATCCAATAAATAGTTCAGAAGAGCGAGAGGTGCAACTTAACAAAAAAATTCCCATATAGATAGACCCGCTTGAAGACTAACTCAAATTTCTCCCCCTTTGTCATCAAATGACCAAAAGGGACAAAAAGTGAGGACTAACGCCCCTGAAGAATATCATCACGAGGTTGATTGCGGAGCACCAACATTGTTAGGGTCGGTTGTTGGAGTAGGCCTGCCGTAGTGTCGTCCAAGTCTTCATTTTCATCAGGTCACGCGATAAAGAATATGAGCTAGCCACCAAGGGAGGAACCTTGACTTTCCTGAATTTCTTCGCCGGCAGCTTAGACCAGTCAAAGTCCTGCTTGAAGCCCATCTGCTTGAGATCTTCGTCACCGTAGATATGAGTCGGAACAGCCCAGGTGCGATCAAAAACTTCATGGAGGTAGTAGTGGTTCTTCTTCACTGAATTATATGTAGCAGTCATGTTGTGAAGAATTGAACCAAACTGACGCTTGACCCATTTATGATTGCGATCGATCTTCTGATGAAGACTAAGGAGAAGCTCACGATCAGTTATCACCCTTGGAGTTGTGCCTTGAGGATTTTGCTTGGAAGCATTGGCAGAGTCATGAGTGGCAGAGTCATCATTGGTGGAGTACGAGGCAGTTTTGCGGAATTGTCCATCCAATGGACGAATGCCTTCATCAACGATGGTAGTGGCCTTGCCCTTTTCATCAGCTAAGGAAAACATCCACTTGAGGACTTCAATGGGGGGGCAAGTAACTTCCTTGGTTGAGTGTGTCAGCCTTGTAATTGATTGAAGACCTTGATCTGAGGAATCTCATAATACAGGGAGCGTAAGGCTTCAATTCAAAAGGAGACAATGCAACATTTGACATAGTCTGCATGAAGAAGTCATGGTAGTTTATTGGGATACCATGCATGATATTGAATAGCAAATTCTTCATGATGCCAACGACTTCTTCTTCATTCGAGTCGTGGCCTTTGATTGGACTCAATGTCTTGGTTAGAATGCGATAGACAGTCCGTGGCACATATAGCAATTCCTTCATGAAGAATTTGGTCCTTGGGGCTTTGCCTGGCTTCATCAACACTTGCACGTAGTGATCAGACAACTCAGGTTCATGATATATACGACGAGGACCTTCAAGGGGAGGACTTACAGGCAGGGCATGAAGCAATTTAGAGGCCGGTGCTTTGAAGTGAGTGTTCTCTGTCATCCAGTCCAACACCCAAGAATTTACATCTTCAACATTTCCGGTGATGTGCAGCGTCACGTAGAACTGAAGAATTAGTTCTTCATTCCAATCACATATATCGGTGCAGAAGTTGAGCAATCCAGCGTCATGAAGAATACTGAGGATTGGTGTGAAGCACGGCAGCGATTCCATGTCCACATGAGGAATATGCTCATGGTCGAAGATTTTGTCCTTATCAAAGAGAAGTGAAGAATAGAAGTTTGCATGGCTGGCAGTCCAGAAGTGCTTCCTTCGAATACGAGCGGAGTCATATGGGTTGTATTCTATGAAGAACACATGATCATGGAAGAAGTCATCAGCTTTGAACTTCAGAGTCTTCGAGAATGGATTCTTCGGCTTCGCCTGAGGAGTATCAGTCAATTGCAGCACAACTTCAGGAATCACATTCTCAGGAACCACATGCTGAGGAATTTCAGTTTTTACTTCAGTAGCAGCCTGGGTCTCCATTTCTTCAGTAGCTTTATCATCAGCACTAGTGGCTGGAATGTCTTCAGGAATGGAAGGAGCAGTGCGAGTTTCATCAGAGCCCATTTGAACTTCAGTATGCGCTGGGGCCTGAGGAATTTGTTGCAGTGGCGTGAAAAAGGGTGAGTTGGGGTGTTGACTTTCTCAAAAGTCGTCATTCATCACAGGCGTGGTGCTCCCAATGTCCACATCTTCTTCTTCTTCTTCCACGGGAAAGGTAGATGCAACAGTACAGCTCTGAAGATGGATTGGTGGCAGGTGGCTGCGGCGTCCTCATACCCGGCAGGCATCCTGGTTGAGGAGCACGCCGGACTGGTGGGTGCCCATACCCGGCAGGCGTCCTGGTTGGGACCTCAGGTCTTAGATGTTAGGTTTGGCTGTGAGGTCTATTTGGTATTAGGCCCAGACTATCAACGCCCCTTCATCATCAACTAGATAGGAGTAGCGACATATGTTGCTTAGACGGTGGCTTTAGTCTTACTGTTATATGAGTTTGTAAGGTCTTGTGTTAATAATTAATAAAATGGATGTATGCATCATCCAGATGCAGAGGCCGGGGGTCTTCCTCCTTTTCCAAAAAACAAGATTCATGGATGTACGTGAGGACGATTGGATAATCTATTGCTGCGGTATCTATCGCGGATCCTCTGGCCAGAGTATTTGGTTTAGTTGCAACAACCTCTGCCGCTTCTGCTGGGGACTCTTGCTGTCATGGTTTGAGTTTGGCAGGCGCTGCTGCAAAACCAACTTATAGGTCATCTTACAATGCAAAGAGGGCAAAACAGAAACACCAGAAACAGGGCATCAGGGTGGGACTATACCTCACGAGTAGCACTGCTAGCATAATGAGCATTTCTTGCACCATCCTCAACTTCATCTGATGCACATGGAGCACAAAACAATTAGATTCATAATCACTCACTAATCACTACAGAAATACTCAAATGCATGATGATTTCATGACCAAATTACCAGTCTGAATTCAGGCCCCAATCAGCACAGTCTAACAACGAATTGATCGTACTAATTAAAAGTGAGTACCTAAAGTAAGATGGCCTTTTACCTAATCACACATCAAGCAATTCCAAGTTCTTCAACAAAAAGCAGACGTTTCCGAGGATTCAAGTCTTCAACTATCATTTACTCTCAGAAGCCACAAGTGAAGAAAATGGCCCAAATTCGTACAGATGATGAGACTGACCGATCTAACATGAACAATAGACGATGTGACCAATCTAACATGGGCTACACGAAACAAGAATCGTACGACTGAAATAAAACGTGCCTGAACACACCTATGGATACAGCAAAATATTCTTACTAAAAAGGACACAAGGAAAAACATTGAGCTGCAAAGTTACCTGAATTACCATTCATCAGATATTTGTGCAGCGCACAGCAAATGTAGGTTGGATGGAAGTCCAAGGATCTATTTGCATCAAGTGCCATTAGCTCTCGCACTGCCTTGTTCCTCATATCAATAGTAACAACCCATTTAGTTCCGTTCCAACCATCCTCCTTGGACCTGAGGCAAACAACATCATCACCACACAAGATGGGACCAGATGTTTTCAGGTCCTTCAATGACAGGTCTGCAGTGCCGCCGCGACCAGGCAAAGAGACAATTCCAAGGTCAACAAACATGAAGCATGCTCCCTTTGCGCCAATAGTCCCAAGAGATGTACATGTACCACGTGATGAGCCTCCAACCAGTGGACTCGTATTCCCCCTCCTCCTCCTCCCTCGGATCCTTGTCCAATTCAGAGTCACAGAGCACGTCTTTGCTCGAGATGTCGGTGATGCTGCTTCTTCTAAGGCTATTCATAGTGGGGAGTATCATATACTAGTATCATGCATATGATACTAGTGTATGATACTACCTTCATAGTGCATAGTATCATAAAGTAGTATCATAGGTGATCATATTTATTGACATGCATGACACAAAGTAGCATAGCATTTAACATGATATGGTATCTACCTATGTTACTCTAACCCCCTCTCTCTTCTTTAATTGTGTGTCACATAAGCATGTTCGCTAGTCCTAAGTGCATGTTACCGGTTATGTTACCCCCACTATGGCCAGCCTAAGCTTGAACAATTGTTCCACTCCACACACATGATCACCATGCCATCTGTGCACGTGACGTCGCAGAAGGACCACACCAAGATTTCGCAGTAGTGTTCTTGGTTGTTGGGCAGCAGCATGGGCAATGGAACAAAGCGCGACGTCACAGGCTTGTCCAGCATGTTGCAGAGCACTGACATAGATCGACATAGCCTAGCACCCCATCTCCCACGTTGATCACCTTGTCTGGAGTTACATCTTCTTGACTCTCCGTTAGTCTAGAGGGAATGCCCAGGACGAGTGGCTGCTGGGTCCAGGCGCCGTGCTTGGACCTAAAGACATGGAGCATGTACATGTACGTCTTTGACTCCCATCCAAAAGCGGCCAGGACGAAGTGCTTGCCATCGTCCGGAAGTTGGCCGACGAGGTTCTGGTCGATCGTCTCTCTGTAGATGTACGGGCAGACGTCTGGGAGTAGATCGAGTGATGCCCTAGCCTTGCAGCCTGTCCCTCCCGCCCTGTAGATGAAGTACTCTGCTGGGCCGCAAGCGGCAAGGTAGATGCGGAGGAGGGCGAGGTTCTCCGACAACCAAACAATCTCCGACACTGTGGGGGCACTATGGACGGTGGGGCTGTAGACGTAGAATCTGGACAGGCACGGCGGATCGTTGATGACGTAGGTCACCTGGACCGGCCCTAATTTCGTGGAGGTTCTAGCGGTGGTATCGCTCACGAGGAAGTCGTCAATGTATCCATTTGAGTTGAGGAGGATGTAGTCCGGTCTGCCGGGCGGAAGGCGGATTTCGACATTATGAATTGGGCTCAGATGTAGGACAGGGGAGGGACGAGCGACACCCATGGCGACAGTGCTCTAGTTGGGTTCGGCTTTGTACTCCGAAGGCCATACAACTTCACTCCGTGTATAGTGTACTAAAAGTCTGAAACCAAGCGGTGGGCAGTAGCTCCTCCACCGGCCGCCACGATGTCCACCGCCCTGCCCCGGTCTCACATGGGGTTGAGGCGCGGTCCGAAGCATCAGCGGCGGCAGCCTCATGTGTGATGGGTGGTGGCCCGGCGCAGCGACCATGGAGGACTTTGAAAGTGGCTGGCGCTGCTCCTCCACATGTACGTGACGACCTGCAACTGCAATGGCTTTGCCTGCCCCCTACCTTGTTTCCATATTGTTTCTTCCCCAACTCTGCATAAGGACGGGTTCAGATCGATGTTGTTGACTGATACATCTCCAATGTATCTATAATTTTTGATTGTTCCATGCTATTATATTACCTGTTTGGATGTTTATGGGCTTTACTTTACACTTTTATATCATTTTTGGGAATAACCTACTAACCAGAGGCCTAGCCCGAATTGTGGTTTTTTGCCTATTTCAATGTTTCGAAAACAAGGAATATCAAATGAAGTCCAAACGGGATGAAACCTTCGGGAGCGATCTTTTTGGAACAATTGCAAACCAGGAGACTTGGAGTGGACGTCAAGAAGTCAATGAGGCGGCCACGAGGGTGCCTGTCACGCCCTAAGGGGGTGGGCACGCCCCCCACCCTCGTGGGCCCCTCGTGGCTCCACCGACCTACTTGATCCTCCTATATAAATCCACGTACCCCGAGAACATCCAGGAGCATCATGAAAACCTAATTCCACCACCGCAACCTTCTATATCCGTGAGATCCCATCTTGGAGCCTTCGCCGGCACTCCGCCGGATGGGGAATCGACCATGGAGGGCCTCTACATCATCTCCAAGGCCTCACCGGTGAGTTGTGAGTAGTTTACCACAGACCTTCGGGTCCATAGTTATTAGCTATATGGCTTCTTCTCTCTCTTTGAATCTCAATACCAAGTTCTTCTCAATCTTCTTGGAGATCTATTTGATGTAACTCTTTTTGCGGTGTGTTTGTCAGGATCCGATGAAAAGTGGTTTATGATCAAGTTTATCTATGAGAAATAATTGAATCTTCTCTGAATTATTTTATGTGTGATTGGTTATCTTTGCAAGTCTCTTCGAATTATCAGTTTGGTTTGTCCTACTAGATTGATCTTTCTTGCAATGGGAGAAGTGCTTAGCTTTGGGTTCATCTTGCGGTGTCCTTTCCCAGTGACAACAGGGGAAACAAGGCACGTATTGTATTGTTGCCATCGAGGATAAAAAGATGGGGTTTATATCATATTGCATGAGTTTATCCCTCTACATCATGTCATCTTCCTTAATGTGTTACTCTGTTCTTTATGAACTTAATACTCTAGATGCATGATGGATAGCGGTCGATGTGTGGAGTAATAGTAGTAGATGCAGAATCGTTTCGATCTACTTGTTGCAGATGTGATGCCTATATACATGATCATGCCATGATAATCTCATAACTATGCACTTTTCTATCAATTGCTCGACAGTAATTTGTTCAGCCACCGTAATACTTATGCTATCTTGAGAGAAGCCACTAGTGAAACCTATGGCCCCTGGGTCTATCTTTTATCATATAAGTTTCCAATCTACTTTTATTTGCATCTTTTACGTTCCAATCTATATCATAAAAATACCAAAAAAAATTATCTTATCTTATTATCTCTATCAGATCTCACTTTTGCAAGTTACTGTGAAGGGATTGGCAACCCCTTTATCGCGTTGGTTGCGAGGTTCTTGTTTGTTTGTGTAGGTACGAGAGACTTTTAAGGAGCCTCCTACTAGATTGATACCTTGGTTCTCAAAAACTGAGGGAAATACTTACGCTGCTTTGCTGCATCACCCTTTCCTATTCAAGGGAAAACCAATGCAGTGCTCAAGAGGTAGCAAGAAGGATTTCTGGCACTGTTGTCGGGGAGGTCTTCGCTCAAGTCAAGAAATACCACGTACCCATCACAAACTCATCTCCCTCACATTACATTATTTTCCATTTGCCTCTCGTTTTCCTCTTCCCCACTTCACCCTTGCCGTTTTATTCGCCCTCTCTTTCCTGTTCTCCTCTCTCTTTTTCGCTTGCCTCTCGTGTGCCTATTTTCCCTTATGGCTTTGCCTAAGAACGTTGATCTCCATCTTAAAAGATTGGAAGAGATTGAATTAAATATTAGAAGCTTTATGACTTTACAATTTGAGCATAATAATTTATTTAGAAAAGAGATTAAAGAACAAAAAATCTATATGGAGTACATGAATAAAGAGCTTGATGATATGTCTAAGGAATTTTATTGTTTGAATTCTCAGATTGCTCGTCTTGAAAAATTAATAGCCCAAATCTCTGATAAGCAAGCCACCTTAGTTAATAACATGGATGCCAAACCAGAAGGGTTAGGGGAAAATAATGATGAAGATCTAAAAGTTATTGATGTGTCCCCTATTAAATCTTTGTTTTGCAATATGAATCTTGATAATGATGGGACTGGAGATGAGTCAACATTAGTTAAAAGGCGTCCCAATGATTCGGAGTTTCTAGATCTTGATGCTAAATTTGGTAAAAGTGGGATTGGAGAGGTCAAAACTTTACATAGCAATGAACCCACTATTATGGATTTCAAGGAATTTAATTATGATAATTATTCTTTAATAGATTGTATTTCCTTGTTGCAATCTGTGTTGAATTCTCCACATGCTTATAGTCAAAATAAAGCTTTTACCAAACATATTGTTGATGCTTTGATGCAATCTTATGAGGAAAAACTTGAATTGGAAGTTTCTATACCTAGAAAACTTTATGATGAGTGGGAAACTACTATAAAAATTATAATTAAAGATCATGAATGCTATGCTTTGTGTGATTTGGGTTCTAGTGTTTCCATGATTCTGAAAACTTTATGTGATGTGCTAGGTTTCCATGATTTTGATGATTGCTCTTTAAACTTGCACCTTGCGGATTCCACCATTAAGAAACCTATGGGAAGGATCAATGATGTTATTATTGTTGCAAATAGGTATTATGTGCCCGTAGATTTTATCGTTCTTGATATAGATTGCAATATTTCATGTCCTATTATTCTTGGTAGACATTTCCTTAGAACGATTGGTGCAATTATTGATATGAAGGAAGGGAATATTAGATTCAAATTTCCATTAAGGAAAGGCATAGAACACTTTCCAGGAAATAAAATCAAATTACCTTATGAATCTATCATGCGAGCTATTTATGAATTGAATGCCAAAGATGGCAATACTTTGATCTATTCTCGCTTTTATGCCTAGCTAGGGGCGTTAAACGACAGCGCTTGTTGGGAGGCAACGCAATTTTATTTTTGTTTCTTGCTTTTTGCTTATGTTTAGCAATAAATAATTCATATAGCTTCTGTTTAGATGTGGTTTTATGTTTTAATTAGTGTTTGTGCCAAGTAGAACCTATAGGATAACCTACGGCGATAGTTAATTTGATTCTACTAAAAAACAGAAACTTTTGCACGCACGAGAATAATTTTAATAAATCACAGAAACGTGCTTTTGTGTTGATTCTTTTTGCAGTAGATCAATAGACAAATTTCTCAGGACTTCCTATTTTAGTAGGATTTTTAGAGTTCCAGAAGTATTCTAAAGTTACAGATTGCTACAGACTGTTGTGTTTTTGACAGATTCTGTTTTTCGTGTGTTGTTTGCTCATTTTGATGCATATATGGCTAGTATCGGGGGGTATGAACCATAGAGAAGTTGGAATACAGTAGGTTTAACACCAATATATATAAAGAATGAGTTCATTACAGTACCTTATGTGGTGGTTTTTCTTTCTTGCACTAACGGAGCTTATGAGATTTCCTGTTGAGTTTTGTGTTGTGAAGTTTTCAAGTTTTGGGTAAAGATTTGATGGACTATGGAATAAGGAGTGGCAAGATCCTAAGCTTGGTGATGCCCATGGCACCCCAAGATATTCAAGTACAACCAAAAGCCTAAGCTTGGGGATGCCCCGGAAGGCATCCCCTCTTTCGTCTTCGTTTATCGGTAACTTTACTTGGAGCTATATTTTTATTCGCCACATGATATGTGTTTTGCTTGGAGCGTCTTTTATGATATGAGTATTTTCTTTTTAGATTACCACAATCATCATTGCTGTACACACCTTTTGGTAGAGACACACTTAATTTGGAATTTATTATAATACTCGATGTGCTTCACTTATATCTTTTGAGCTCGATAATTTTTGCTCTAGTGCTTCACTTATATCTTTTAGAGCATGGCGGTGGCTTTATTTTGTAGAAATTTTTGATCTCTCATGCTTCGCTTATATTATTTTGAGAGTCTTTTAGAACAGCATAGTATTTGCTATGGTTATAAAATTGGTCCTAGAATGATGGGCGTCCAAGTTGGGTATAATAGAAACTATCATAGAAAGTGAATTGGATGCTATGATCAATTTGATGCTTGATAATTGTTTTGAGATATAAGGATGGTGATATTAGAGTTATTCTAGTGGAGTAATTATGAATTCGAGGAATACTTGTGTTGAAGTTTGTGATTCCCGTAGCATGCACATATGGTGAACCGCTTTGTGATGAAGTTGGAGCATAATTTATTTATTGATTGTCTTCCTTATGAGTGGCGGTCGGGGAAGAGCGATGGTCTTTTCCTACCAATCTATCCCCCTAGGAGCATGCGCGTAGTACTTTGTTTTCAATGACTTGTAGATTTTTGCGATAAGTATATGAGTTCTTTATGACTAATGTTGAGTCCATGGATTATACGCACTCTCACCCTTCCACCATTGCTAGCCTCTCTTGTGCCGCGCAACTTTGGCCGGTACCATACACCACCATATACCTTCCTCAAAACAGCCACCATACCTACCTATTATGGCATTTCCATAGCCATTCCGAGATATATTGCCATGCAACTTTCCACCGTTCCGTTTATTATGACACGCATCATCATTGTCATATTGCTCTTTGCATGATCATGTAGTTGACATCGTATTTGTGGCAAAGCTGTTGGGGAACGTTGCAGAAAATTAAAAAATTTCCTACGGTTTCACCAAGATCCATCTATGAGTTCATCTAAGCAACGAGTCAAGGGAGAGAGTTTGCATCTACATACCACTTGTAGATCGCGTGCGGAAGCTTGCAAGGTGATGATGTAGTCGTACTCGACGTGATTCGAATCACCGATGACCAAGTGCTGAACGGACAGCACCTCCGCGTTCAACACACGTACGGGACGGGAGACGTCTCCTCCTTCTTGATCCAGCAAGGGGAAAGGAGAGGTTGAGGAAGACAGCTCCACCGGCAGCACGACGGCGTGGTGATGGTGGAGAGGCAGTACTCCGACAGGGCTTCGCCAAGCACACAACGGAGGAGGAGAGGTGTTGGGGAGGGGAGGGCTGCGCCTTGGAGGGTGGTGCGGCTGCCCTCCCCTCACCCCTCTATTTATAGGGGGAAGGGAGAAGGGGGCCGGCCCCCTAGAACCCATCTAGGGGGGGTGCGGCGGCCTAGGGGAGAGGGGAGAGGGTGGCTTGCCCCCCAAGTCAAGGGGGGCGCCCCCTCTAGGGTTCCCCCTCAACCCTAGGCGCATGGGCCCAAGGGAGGGGGGTGCGGCCAGCCCACCAGGGGCTGGCTCCCTGCCCCACGCAGCCCATGTGGCCCCCCGGGAGGGGTGGCCCCTCCCGGTGGACCCCCGGAACCCTTCCGGTGGCCCCGGTACAATACCGGTATGACCCCGAAACTTCCCGGTGTCGTTTGACAACTTCCCATATATAAATCTTTACCTCCGGACCATTCCGGATCTCCTCGTGACGTCCAGGATCCCATCCGGGACTCCGAACAACATTCGGTAGTCACATACTAGTCTTCTTAATAACCGTAGTGTCACCGAACCTTAAGTGTGTAGACCCTACGGGTTCGGGAGACATGCAGACATGACCGAGACGCTCTCAGTCAATAACCAACAGCGGGATCTGGATACCCATGATGGCTCCCACATGCTCCTCGATGTTGTCATCGGATGAACCACTATGTCGAGGATTCGATCAAACCCTGTATGCAATTCCCTTTGTCAATCGGTACGTTACTTGCCCGAGACTCGATCGTCGGTATCCCAATACCTTGTTCAGTCTCGTTACCGGCAAGTCACTTTACTCGTACCGTAATGCATGATCCCATGTCCAACAGCTTGGTCACATTGAGCTCATAATGATGATGCATTACCGAGTGGGCCCAGAGATACCTCTCCGTCATACGGAGTGACAAATCCCAGTCTCGATCCGTGTCAACCCAACAGCTACTTTCGGAGATACCTGTAATGCACCTTTATAGTCACCCAGTTACGTTGTGACGTTTGATACACCCAAGGCACTCTTACGGTATCCGGGAGTTACACGATCTCATGGTCTAAGGAAGAGATACTTGACATTGGCAAAGCTCTAGCAAAACGAACTACACGATCTTTTATGCTATGCTTAGGATTGGGTCTTGTCCATCACATCATTCTCCTAATGATGTGATCCCGTTATCAACGACATCCAATGTCCATAGTCAGGAAACCATGACTATCTGTTGATCACAACGAGCTGGTCAACTAGAGGCTCACCAGGGACATATTGTGGTCTCAGTATTCACACGTGTATTACGATTTCCGGATAATACAATTATAGCATGAATAAAAGACATTTATCATGAACATTGAAATATAATAATACTTTTATTATTGCCTCTAGGGCATATTTCCAACAGTCTCCCACTTGCACTAGAGTCACCAATCTAGTTACATTGTGATGAATCGAACACCCATAGAGTTCTGGTGTTGTTCATGTTTTGCACGCGAGAGAGGTTTAGTCAGTGGATCTGCGACATTCAGATCTGTGTGCACTTTGCAAATCTCTATGTCTCCATCTTGAACATTTTCACGGATGGAGTTGAAACGACGCTTGATGTGCCTGGTCTTCTTGTGAAACCTGGGCTCCTTGGCGAGGGCAATAGCTCCAGTGTTGTCACAGAAGAGTTTGATCGGCCCCGACGCATTGGGTATGACTCCTAGGTCGGTGATGAACTCCTTCACCCAAATCGCTTCATGCGCGCCTCCGAGGCCGCCATGTACTCCGCTTCACACGTAGATCCCGCCACGACGCTTTGCTTGCAGCTGCACCAGCTTACTGCTCCACCATTCAACATATACACGTATCCGGTTTGTGACTTAGAGTCATCCAGATCTGAGTCGAAGCTAGCGTCGACGTAACCCTTTACGACGAGCTCTTCGTCTCTTCCATAAACGAGAAACATGTCCTTCATCCTTTTCAGGTACTTTAGGATATTCTTGACCGCTGTCCAGTGTTCCTTGCCGGGATTACTTTGGTATCTTGCTACCAAACTTACGGCAAGGTTTACATCGGGTCTGGTACACAGCATGGCATACATAATAGATCCTATGGCTGAAGCATAGGGGATGACACTCATCTCTTCTTTATCTTTTGCCGTGGTCGGTGACTGAGCCGAGCTCAATCTCACACCTTGTAACATAGGCAAGAACCCCTTCTTGGACTGATCCATTTTGAACCTCTTCAAAATCTTATCAAGGTATGTGCTTTGTGAAAGACCTATGAGGCGTCTCGATCTATCTCTATAGATCTTGATGCCTAATATATAAGAAGCTTCTCCAAGGTCCTTCATTGAAAAACACTTATTCAAGTAGGCCTTAATGCTGTCCAGAAATTCTATATTATTTCCCATCAAGAGTATGTCATCTACATATAATATGAGAAATGCTACAGAGCTCCCACTCACTTTCTTGTAAATGCAGGCTTCTCCATAAGTCTGCATAAACCCAAACGCTTTGATCATCTCATCAAAGCGAATGTTCCAACTCCGAGATGCTTGCACCAGTCCATAAATGGATCGCTGGAGCTTGCATACTTTGTTAGCGTTCCGAGGATCGACAAAACCTTCCGGCTGCATCATATACAGTTCTTCCTTAAGATGTCCGTTAAGGAATGCCGTTTTTACGTCCATTTGCCATATCTCATAATCATAGTATGCGGCAATTGCTAACATGATTCGGACGGACTTCAGCTTCGCTACGGGAGAGAAAGTCTCGTCGTAGTCAATCCCTTGAACTTGTCGATAACCCTTAGCGACAAGTCGAGCCTTATAGATGGTAACATTACCATCCGCGTCCGTCTTCTTCTTAAAGATCCATTTGTTTTCTATTGCTCGCCGATCATCGGGCAAGTCTGTCAAAGTCCATACTTTGTTTTCATACATGGATTCTATCTCGGATTTCATGGCTTCAAGCCATTTGTTGGAATCCGGGCCCGCCATTGCTTCTTCATAGTTCGAAGGTTCATTGTTGTCTAACAACATGATTTCCAGGACAGGGTTGCCGTACCACTCTGGTGCGGAACGTGTCCTTGTGGACCTACGAAGTTCAGCAGTAACTTGATCCGAAGTACCTTGATCATCATCATTGTTTTCCTCTTCAGTTGGTGTGGGCATCACAGGAACGGTTTCCTGCGCTGCGCCACTTTCCCGCTCAAGAGGTAGTACTTCATCGAGTTCTACTTTCCTCCCACTTACTTCTTTCGAGAGAAACTCTTTTTCCAGAAAGCATCCGTTCTTGGCAACAAAGATCTTTCCTTCGGATCTTAAGTAGAAGGTATACCCTACAGTTTCCTTAGGGTATCCTATGAATACACATTTTTCCGACTTGGGTTCGAGCTTTTCAGGTTGAAGTTTCTTGACATAAGCATCGCATCCCCAAACTTTTAGAAACGACAGCTTAGGTTTCTTTCCAAACCATAATTCATACGGTGTCGTCTCAACGGATTTAGACGGTGCCCTATTTAAAGTGAATGTAGCTGTCTCTAGAGCGTATCCCCAAAATGATAGCGGTAAATCGGTAAGAGACATCATAGACCGCACCATATCCAATAGGGTGCGATTACGACGTTCGGACACACCGTTTCGTTGAGGTGTTCCAGGCGGCGTGAGTTGTGAAACGATTCCACATTTCCTTAAGTGTGTACCAAATTCGTGACTTAAGTATTCTCCTCCACGATCTGATCGTAAGAATTTTATCTTTCGGTCACGTTGATTCTCTACCTCATTCTGAAATTCCTTGAACTTTTCAAAGGTCTCAGACTTGTGTTTCATTAAGTAGACATACCCATATCTACTCAAGTCATCAGTGAGAGTGAGAACATAACGATATCCTCCGCGAGCCTCAACGCTCATTGGACCGCACACATCGGTATGTATGATTTCCAACAAGTTGGTTGCTCGCTCCATTGTTCCGGAGAACGGAGTCTTGGTCATTTTGCCCAAAAGGCATGGTTCGCATGTGTCAAACGATTCATAATCAAGAGACTCTAAAAGTCCATCGGCATGGAGCTTCTTCATGCGCTTGACACCAATGTGACCAAGGAGGCAGTGCCACAAGTATGTGGGACTATCGTTATCAACTTTAAATCTTTTGGCATCTACACTATGAACATGTGTAATATTACGCTCGAGATTCATTAAGAATAAACCATTGACCATCGGAGCATGACCATAAAACATATCTCTCATATAAATCGAACAACCATTATTCTCAGACTTAAATGAGTAGCCATCTCGTATTAAACGAGATCCAGATACAATGTTCATGCTCAAACTTGGCACTAAATAACAATTATTAAGGTTCAAAACTAATCCCGTAGGTAAATGTAGAGGCAGCGTGCCGACGGCGATCACATCGACTCTGGAACCATTCCCGACGCGCATCGTCACCTCGTCCTTCGCCAGTCTCCGTTTATTCCGCAGCTCCTGCTGTGAGTTACAAATATGAGCAACGGCACCGGTATCAAATACCCAGGAGTTACTACGAGTACTGGTAAGGTAAACATCAATCACATGTATATCAAATATACCTTTGGTGTTGCCGGCCTTCTTATCCGCTAAGTATTTGGGGCAGTTCCGCTTCCAGTGACCCTTCCCCTTGCAATAAAAGCACTCAGTCTCAGGCTTAGGTCCATTCTTTGACTTCTTCCCGGTAACTGGCTTACCAGGTGCGGCAACATCTTTGCCGTCCTTCTTGAAGTTCTTCCTACCCTTGCCCTTCTTGAACTTAGTGGTCTTATTGACCATCAACACTTGATGTTCTTTCTTGATTTCAGCCTCTGCTGACTTCAGCATCGAGAACACTTCAGGAATGGTCTTTTCCATCCCCTGCATGTTGTAGTTCATCACAAAGCTCTTGTAGCTTGGTGGGAGCGACTGGAGGATTCTGTCAATGACCGCCTCATCTGGGAGGTTAATGTTCAGCTGGGTCATACGGTTGTGCAACCCAGACATCTTCAGGATGTGCTCGCTGACAGAACTGTTTTCCTCCATCTTACAACTGTAGAACTTGTCAGAGACATCATATCTCTCGACCCGGGCATGAGCTTGAAAAACTAGTTTCAGCTCTTCGAACATCTCATATGCTCCGTGGTGCTCAAAACGCTTTTGGAGCCCCGGTTCTAAGCTGTAAAGCATGCCGCACTGAACGAGGGAGTAATCATCAGCACGAGACTGCCAAGCATTCATAATGTCTTGGTTCTCTGGGACGGGAGCGTCACCTAGCGGTCCTTCTAGGACATATTGTTTCCTGGCAGCTATGAGGATGATCCTCAGGTTCCGGACCCAGTCCGTATAGTTGCTGCCATCATCTTTCAGCTTGGTTTTCTCTAGGAACGCGTTGAAGTTCATGTTGACATTAGCGTTGGCCATTGATCTACAAGACATATTTGCAAAGGTTTTAGACTAAGTTCATGATAATAAAGTTCTAATCAAATTATGAACTCCCACTTAGATTAGACATCCCTCTAGTCATCTAAGTGTTACACGATCCGAGTCGACTAGCCCGTGTCCGATCATCACGTGAGACGGACTAGTCATCGTCGGTGAACATTCTCATGTTGATCGTATCTTCCATACGATTCGTGTTCGACCTTTCGGTCTCCGTTTTCCGAGGCCATGTCTGCACATGCTAGGCTCGTCAAGTTAACCCTAAGTGTTTTCGCTGTGTAAAACTGTCTTACACCCGTTGTATGTGAACGTAAGAATCCATCACACCCGATCATCATGTGGTGCTTAGAAGCGACGAACTGTAGCAACGGTGCACAGTTAGGGGAGAACACTTCTTGAAATTTTTGTAAGGGATCATCTTATTTACTACCATCGTCCTAAGTAAACAAGATGCATAAACATAATAAACATCACATGCAACTATATAGTTGTGACATGATATGGCCAATATCATATAGCTCCATTGATCTTCATCTTCGGGGCTCCATGATCATCTTGTCACCGGCTTGACACCATGATCTCCATCATCATGATCTCCATCATCGTGTCTTCATGAAGTTGTCACGCCAACGACTACTTCTACTTCTATGACTAACGTTTAGCAATAAAGTAAAGTAGTTTACATGACGTTATTCAATGACACGCAGGTCATACAAAAAATAAAGACAACTCCTATGGCTCCTGCCGGTTGTCATACTCATCGACATGCAAGTCGTGAATCCTATTACAAAGAACATGATCTCATACATCACAATCCATCATTCATCACAACTTCTGGCCATATCACATCACATGATCAATCGCTGCAAAAACAAGTTAGACGTCCTCTAATTTGTTGTTGCATCTTTTACGTGGCTGCAATTGGGTTCTAGCAAGAACGTTTTCTTACCTACGAATCACCACAACGTTATTTTGTCAACTTCTATTTACCCTTCATAAGGGCCCTGTTCATCGATTCCGCTCCAACTAAAGTGGGAGAGACAGACACCTGCCAGCCACCTTATGCAACTAGTGCATGTCAGTCGGTGGAACCGGTCTCACGTAAGCGTACGTGTAAGGTTGGTCCGGGCCGCTACATCCCACAATACCGTTGAGCAAGAAAATACTAGTAGAGGCAAGTAAGATGACAAAATCCACGCCCACAACAAAATTGTGTTCTACTCGTGCAAAGAGAACTACGCATAGACCTAGCTCATGATGCCACTGTTGGGGAACGTTGCAGAAAATTAAAAATTTTCCTACGGTTTCACCAAGATCCATCTATGAGTTCATCTAAGCAACGAGTCAAGGGAGAGAGTTTGCATCTACATACCACTTGTAGATCGCGTGCGGAAGCTTGCAAGGTGATGATGTAGTCGTACTCGACGTGATTCGAATCACCGATGACCAAGTGCTGAACGGACAGCACCTCCGCGTTCAACACATGTACGGGACGGGAGACGTCTCCTCCTTCTTGATCCAGCAAGGGGAAAGGAGAGGTTGAGGAAGACAGCTCCACCGGCAGCACGACGGCGTGGTGATGGTGGAGAGGCAGTACTCCGACAGGGCTTCGCCAAGCACACAACGGAGGAGGAGAGGTGTTGGGGAGGGGAGGGCTGCGCCTTGGAGGGTGGTCTGGCTGCCCTCCCCTCACCCCTCTATTTATAGGGGGAAGGGAGAAGGGGGCCGGCCCCCTAGAACCCATCTAGGGGGG